>NC_092878.1:110150361-110750361 GCF_028372415.1 Notamacropus eugenii
ATATTAAGATTTGATTAGAGTATAGAAAAAAACTATCAAGTGAAGTTAGAATTTCTGGACTTTAAAGTATGGTACAGCCCAGACTTCACTAAAGATCTCTGATGCTGGATAAGGGGAGGAAATATAATTAAAATTGTTGTAATACCTCAGAAATCCAGAAATGAAATGCAACAAAGGCTCACCATTTGATAATGCTGTGAATAAGAAAAAACTGAGGAAGAACTATATAGGTGGGTAGATGGATAGATAGATAGATAGATAGATAGATAGATAGATAGATAGATAGATAGATAGATAGATAGACAGGATTGTGTTTATCCTTCATTGCTGAAGAAGACCATGCCATCAGAGAAATGATGACATGACTTGCACTTGACTTTGTTTTCAGTGAGGGAGGGCTGTGCAGGTCATCAGCCTCACTTCTCCTCCAGAGTCATCTGAATCCAGTGACTAGATATTCCTCAGGATAACTGGAGATGACTCAGGATGCAGTGGGAGGCCTTGGGTCCTTTAGGCTAAGGTCTTTGCAGGTACTCACTTAGGGTGAGGCAACACTCATTCATTGAATAGGCCTGTTTAAGAAGTAGCCAGGGCATGGTCTCTTTAACGAAGAGTCAAGAAAAAGAAAGACATCAGACTGGGTGGGAACCAGCAACAGTTACTATTGATAATCACTCTAAAGGTAGGAGGGTGCAGAGGAGCCCTTAGGCCCATTGGAGTCCCAGTTTCAGAGTGCAGTAGGTTTAAGATTTTAGAACAGGGCAGGGCAGGAAAGGAAAGGAAAGGAGCCAGTAAAATCCAATCCAAGTCAGCTGGGCAGCTATTGGTCATCCAAATTTACCTTCCTTTGGAGAGGAGAAGGAAGAAGAGGGGGAGGCAGAGAGGAGAGGAGGAGCTAAGTTACCCAACATAGATAGACAGACAGATAGATAGATTTAGGGAAATTGATTAACAACAGTGTCCCTCACGATTATCTCTCTTTTAATACTACAATGAATTATTCTTACATCATAAGATGAATTATAAGAGAATGAAGTATTGTAAGTAAAGAGAAAAGGAATACCATTTTAACACTACCATGGTAAGTTGATAAATTTTGAAATTCTTTAAAATATGATCAAGCTTAAGTAGACAAGGTGGATAAATTTTATTATGTAAAATTAGAAAGGTCTAAATTACTATATATTTATGTATATATATATGAACATACATATGCAAATACACAGACATACAAGAATATATTTAAAATAACAAATAACATTAACAAATGCTGCTCTTTATTTATATACACATAGGTGTGTAAGTATATGTATATGCTCATGAATTCAAGAATTTTGGCTAAAATTGCAAATTTATAGAACGTTTTTGTAGGACAGTTTGGAAATCCACATCACAGAAATTCAAATAGCCTTTGATTTAATTGCCGCTTCATTTCAAATATACCACATGTACAAACCAAAAAGTAAAGTAAAAAGTAAAAAACAAAAGAGATGTTCAAAATAAGCATAGCAACATTATTTGTAGTTTCAAAAAGTAGAAACAATTCCAATGACCAACACTTGATAAATGCCTGAATCAAATATGATGTGCCTACATTACAAAATACTGCAGTCATTAAAATGAAAAAAATATGAGAATTAAAAATAAATATGCGAAGATATAGAAGAATCAATGGCAACAGAACAAAACAGAGTGAATGAAAAGGTGTTAATTAAAAACTTACTATATTCAAAGCACTTGTGAACCATATCAAAAACACAATCCCTGCTAAAAACACAATCCCTGCTCTCAAGGAGCTTACTTGAGAAACTTCCTATGAGTGACAATACACATATGGCAGGATCACTTTGGTCCAGAATTTCACAGGGATACAGGTTAGGGTGATGAGGGAGTTAAGCTGACACCTTTCATTCAGCAATAATTGTAGAGTTGACTTGATTAAGAACTATGTTTCTTAGAATTTGAGCATATTTGGGGATAATGACAGGCTACATAAAAGATGGCAAGGCAGTGGTCTATCAGTGTATAGTATAGAGTAGCTAGATAAGAGGAAATGAAGTTAAATGTGGCTGGAAGTTTCTTGAAATAACAATCTGGAAGAGGTACCCACTAGTTAATAAACTAGACTAGGCTAGAAATTCCTCCTGGTCATGTTTTCTAAAATGGATAGCCAGACTGTTGGTAAGAAGGCTATAGTTTGGACCCTGGATATTTCCCCACAATTATGTCTTTAAGCAAGCTACTAGACTGAGCAAGTGAAACGGACATCATCATTGGTACCTATTAGGATTTTCCAGTCTCCATTCTTACATTAGCACTCCCTTCTTCCAAAGCCACTTTCCCCAGAAGAAGAGCATACATGCTGACCATGAAAACATGAAAAGGAAGGCATGCAGAAATTCAGAGATAAAGAGAGAAATTAGAGGTATATAGGGGGAGTAACTGAGAAGTTGTTATGGACCTGTCATATTTAGAAATTCATTTGAAAATATTAATAATTAAATATGTTGATTCAATTTTATTTAAACTTCTGCACTTAATGTTCTTTGATAATAAAGAAAACAATTGTATGATTAACATTGTTTTAAAACAAAAATGATATGGTTTAAAAAGTGGTGAATCTAGTGTAAAATCAGGACTCAACCTTAGCTTTGCCAATGACTCTGTATACGTAGGTTTCTCCACCTCTCTAGCACTCAACTTCCTCAATGGCAAAATCAGAGATAGGGATGTACTAAAAGACCTCTAATCACCTCAAAGCATGTTCAGCTGTACTTTAAATGTAGACAGAAAATCTAGGAACACAGTTTCGCGTAAAGAACTCTCTCTTTGAAGGGGTCTATTGTTAATTTCACCATTTACTAACTGGTGACCATTGGCAAGTCACTCAGATATC
The DNA here is from genome assembly GCF_028372415.1 of Notamacropus eugenii. Taxonomy (NCBI): domain Eukaryota; kingdom Metazoa; phylum Chordata; class Mammalia; order Diprotodontia; family Macropodidae; genus Notamacropus; species Notamacropus eugenii. The sequence continues at coordinate 110,153,258 of NC_092878.1, forward strand.
TTGGCCTTCATTTTCCTCATCTGGAAAATAAGGGAATGACTTGTAGTATCCCTTCTGGCACTGTCTATGATGCTGTGCCTACCTACCATGTGCCTACCCCACCAAAAACAACCCATAAACTGGTCTCATATAGGGTTTGGGAATGGCAGAATGGTATGGTGGAGTACTATTTCTGGAGGGAGAAATCATTGGTTCACATGCCACTTAACAATATCGATGACCTCAAGCAAATCACTTAACCTCCCTGGGCCTAAGTAATTTCATCTATAAAATGGAGTTAGACTTAAATGTCTTCTGACATCCCTTTTAGTTCTATATCTATGCTCTTATGACTGTGTGATTTAATTCATGAGGCAAAAGACTTAGGAAGAAGGGATAAAATACGAAAAAGTGGCAGCCCTAATTACAGAGTTCTACTAAAGTCTCATGCTTTCTGAGCTAAAGTTTTCTCAGAAGGCTTGGATGATTTATTATTAACTGATTTTAGTGGATGTTGAAATATCCAAAAGATCATCTTTCCTTAGAAAGAGACTATACTATATGGAAAGCTGTGGGTAGCTTGTTGTTGGGGGAAAAATGATGATATTCTACAGACAGTGCATTTTTATTAGGCTTCAGAATCCAATCAAAGTGAAAGCCTTGATTAACTCTGGAAGACTTGATTAAATGTTCAAGAGGCACTTCAGAAGGAATAGATTGCCAAGTATAGGGTCTTATCCTCCAAAGTGCACATGTGCTACATACTTAACTCTTTTTAAAGCTTCTAGCTCTAGTAAATATATACAGATAGGGGAATATAGATCTAGGGATTCCAGCTTACACAATTATATTGGATGTTCCTAGAGATAATTTTTTTAAATAGTGCAGTTTTCCAAAATAATTCAGAGGTTTAAAAAATGAGAAAAAACCTCAATATAGGTATATGGTTAATAAAATGTCTGTTGTACGAACCTTGAAGGGGAACACTATTTTCTTTCACCATTAGTGATTTTTATAACATACAAGAAAATTTTTCCATTTCTTTAAATTTCTTTAAAGCTGATAACTAGTTCTAAATTGCGCAACAAAGTTTTTATATGTTTTCATGGTTATATTTGTTAATTATTAAAAAGTATATAGAAAAAAGAACATAATTAAAATAGATCCCATGTATCTATTTGCATTTACCAAATCATCACATATTTAGCAGCACACCATTTTAGGGGAGCAGTAGTGTGGGTAGTGGTTAATAAGATATAATGGAGATCGGCTATTTTTTCCTCTTCTTTAATTTCTTAGGAGATGTATTCTTGTGATCATGGGCTATTTCTGCCTTTCCTTGTACCTTTAATGGTTAGCACAGTATCTTGCATATGGTAAGACCTTAATAAAAGCTTGTTGACTGAGTGACTGACATAATCAATATGATTGTGTGAAAGATCATCCCACATAATATATTCCAGGAATGATCACCGGATCAATGAACAAGAAAGAGAAACATCAATATTTATCCATTCCAGAACAAAAGAAAAAACAAACAAAATAGATATACAAACAAAATTTTAAAGATAAGAGAGAGAAGCAGCAGGTATTAGAGGAGAAATTATTCCAGTGAATCCAGTGAGAGCTCAGATGAACAGATTAGAAACCTGCAGCATATAACTTGACTTTGGGATGTCTCAGTGGGGCCAGAAGACTACAAAACTCTGACCAGTGACACTGAGGCCTATTGGCCAATGAGTGAAGATTAATCAGAGGACATGGAACGTATTAACGGGAACCCAGGAAATTATTTTCAGGACCAACAGAACGTAACTAAACAACTGAAAAGTAAAGATTGGCTTACCACAAAATTCTAAATTATTAACTGAAGCTGGACATATGAATTAATGCAAGACCATGAACACTATGAAAATAATATGTAGGTAAAGAGATGCCTAAGAAATAAACCCTCATAACTATGAGAAGAGTTTCAGATAAAAAAGAAAATTCCTGAATCACAATGAATATAAGAATACCTATATGAAGGAAGAGATAAAAATTAGAACTATGAGCAATATAAGTACTCTAGAATAGAGAAAAAGAAGGAGAATAAGTAGTTCAGAATATAAGTAGAGAATATGACCAAAGTAACAAATGAAAATAGATAAAACAATATTCAATGATTAAGCTCTGAGCAAAGAATTATTAAAAAAAATAAAAGGTATAGGTGTACATGGTGATCCCTGACTGTAATCTCAGCTACTGGAGAGGCTGAGGCTGGCCAGTCTCTTAATTTCACATCTGATCTGCAGTGGGTTATGTCAATCTGGTATCTGCACTGTTTTGGTATCAATATGATGAGACCCTGAGAATTGGAGGTAGAGAGGGCATCAAGTTTCTAAAGAAGAATTAACGAGCCCAAGATAGAATGCAGCAGGCAAGTCAAAGCCCCAGTCCCAATCAATGGGATTGGGCATATGAGCAGCCACTGCATAGATCTGGTACAAATCTCAATTTATATGCTTTCTGAGATTTTCTAGAAGTTCAGGAATAATGATGTTAAACTCGTTCCCTAGTGTGTGATTATGTAAATATATATTATGTGTGTGTATATACATATATATATACATATATATATGTATGCTGCATATTATCTGCATGCATATAATATGCAACATACATAGCACCATAGGATCATAGATTTAGACTGGTCCACTAAACTGCATGTTTTGAATGAAGAAACTGAGTCCCAGAGAGCTTAGATGGTTTGTGTGAGGTCACAGAGTAAATGTAAGTAGCAGAACTAGGATTTGAAGCAAATTATTCTGACTCCAAAACTAGTATACCTTCTCTTATACCATTCTGTATGTTTATATAAAGATCTATGTGCATGTACATTATATGTGTATTTTTATGTGCCAATACATGCAAGTTTATATGTATAAAGAAGTTATGTAATTTATGATTTAGAAATAGATCTGTTATTTCATTAGGATTAGAAATCACTATGTGGAAACTCCTTCTACCAATTTAGGTTGGTATTTGATTTACAACTTATAATCTTAAAGAATTTCCAGGGGCACTGAGATGTTACATAAATTTCCCAGATAAAAAAGCAATGGTAGAAGTGGCACTTCAAGCCAGATATCTGATTCCTTGGCAAGCTCTCTAAAGTGTCTTCAGTTATGATAACAGCTCTGCCTCATTTAAATCCAATTCCCATTGAAGTAAAGACATCGCTCTTGATATTGGTCTTCAAAAACAAAGGATGAATGATACTGTTATCAAATACGTAGGCTTTGCCAATGATGTTCAGTAACAGACCAGATCTCTACTACATCACAATTGATGGAAAGATGTAGAAAATATAAGATCTCATAATATCTATTATTTGTTAATTATAAAAATGTATTTGACATTAGAAAAATATATTTACTTAAAAACTATTAGCAGAAAAGGTTTTACATTTATATATCACAGTCACTGAAGTGTGTTCAAAAGAAATAATACCAGAAATAATCCTGGTTATTTATTAATAAATGATCCTCTGATAATTAAAATGAGATAAGACATACATGAAACAGATATATGATTGTCAGAAATATTCACTATTATGATGAAAAAAAGTCATCATCAATGAGGGATTCCTTATGATTGGTGAGATCCTCTGCATGTTGTTTCTAGATGGCATTCTGTCCCCTGGATCAAGCTCCAAGACATTGAAGATCCTTCTGGAATAGATCTGTAGCCTCCCAAATCAGTTTTGTTCATTTATACCAAAAATATCAAATAATTGGATAATGTCTGTTGTCCAGATTTCAACATGCAGTTGAATGGACATATATAGTATCTGTCCAACAGTATACAATACTTAGGATGAAGAATGCTGATGGTCAGTGATCAGTAAAGGAGGGAGGAAAGGACTGGATTGCTTTTAGGAAATAACAAAGCCATTTTACTTGCCGCAAGCTTCCTTTAACACCAAAGACCATTATTTTCCTTTTTAATTTTTAATTTTCATTTTCTGTTATAAATTATCTCCCCCTCCCTCCTCCCCACACTTACTGAGAAGGAAAGAAATGTGGTATCTTTTATACACATTAACTCATGCAAAATAGATTTCTACATTATCCATGGTGAGAAAAAAAAAGCAAAAAAAATAAGAAAAAATGCTTCAATCTTGCTTGGAATCCATCAGTTTTCTCTCTGGAGGTGGAAAGCATTTTTCATCATAAATTTTTTGGAATAGAAAGACTGATATTTTCAATAAAAACTTTTTATTGATGTTGCCTTATGTCACTGAGACTTGTGGTTCACTTGTCATGCCCAACTCATTGTGATACTATTTGGGGTCTTCTTAGCAGAGATGTTAGAGTGGCTTGCCATTTCCTTCTCTAGTTCATTTTTCAGATGAGGAAACTGAGGCAGTTAAATGACTTGCCCAGGGTCACAAAGCTAGTAAGTGACAACTAGTAAATAAGTGAGTAAGTAGTGAGTGAGGCCAGATTTGAACGCAGGAAGATGAATCTTCTTGACTCCAGGTCCATCATTCTATCCAGTGTGTTATCTAACATGCAAAAAAGGAGAAATTTTGAACAGAAGAAAAAGATAGACTAAAATAAAATGTGATATAAAGAGAGGATGGGCTAGATGTGTGGTAAGAACAAAGTACAATAACAAGACTGACAGAGCTCTCCACTGGTACCTCCATGATTTGGGGAGAAAGTGAGCAAGGTCTATGAAATATAGGATAGATCCCTTTGTGATGAAATTTTTTGGAAAAAGTGAACAAGAGTTGTTCAGCATGAGAAGTCATGAATTGGTTGCATCATGAGAGGAACCTCCTAAAATGATTAGATAAGAAAAAAATTTGAGTACATGTCACATATTCCCTTAAAAGATGTCACAAGTATTAACTGATATTTTATTTATCTGAGGAATGTGACTGTGATCCTTAGTTTTTCTTAATTATCCTATTGTGGGATATGGTGCAGGAGAAAGAATACTGTTTATGAACTCAGAAGTCTTGGGTTCAAGTCCCTTCCCTCTTCTATTTACCACACTACACTAAGCCTCCACAGTCGTGAGTTTTCTTATCTGAACAATGAGGAGAGTAGATTAGACAAAGCCCTTTCCAGATCTACATCTATGATTCTATGAGTCTATCAATAGTGTCTCATGATATATGAACATTTCAGTGAGCTACGCTTTTAGACTAATTTGAAAGCCAATCCTTAAAATCCTTAATGGCTTTAAGTTCTCAATAATAAACATCTGTCTTAAGGTTTTACAGAGCAAGAAGTGTCTAGAGCTAAGTTGCTGGCTAGGAACAAAATAGTGCATAATGAAAAAGATGAAGCTGCTTAAACCATTATCATCTCAATGAATGCCATGCCAAGAGGAATCCCCTTCCTATCCTACAGTGTTAACATATAGTCAGCTTTTATTCCATTGAAGATTTTGTGCCAGAGTTGAAGCTGCAAATGAAACTGTGATGATTGAAGAGCGCTTGAAAATGAATTTTCCAAGCTGAAGAAAATAGCAAAACGAAATTATTGAACAAGACTTTAAAGGTGAATGAGGAATCGAAAAAGCACAGGTGTCATTGAATCTTCACTTCCCCACACTGAAAGATTAATACTCTCCAGAACCTCTACAAAGACAGCTGATTGCACTAAAATGCAAGATATTACCTCTCTGTGGCATTTTTTCTTGATTTTGTTATGAGACAGATCTTAACAGCATTTTAATTCATTGAGACAGATAAATGGAAGAATATAGAATTTTGACCCCAGAACTCAGGAAAATATGTGTTGTTCCTGTTCAAAGGCTTAGAAACTGAGGGACAGGAAAATTTGAGAGATTTTCTTTAAAAGTAAGGAAGGAATTGATATTTGAATTCAATTTGAATTTAATAGCTTTCAAATGGACTGTCCCTGGTGAAGTTCAGGGTCTAGTATAAAGCACCCTGTCATATATGCTTTCCTCCAAAACACCACTATTATACAGTGGAAAGTGAGTTAAAATGAACAGCAAGAGAAACCTGGAAGGGAAAAATCAACAATACCTTGAAGCCTGAGGATTACATGTGGAAGGGGTAATTCTGCCTATTTTCTCCCTTCCCAATTTATGAGGGTGAATGGGGCTGGTTGAAATATGACATCTAGTACAGTACCTGGTACCAAGTGAGCCCTTAATAAATTTTTGTTGATTGATTGATCTTATGAGTATATGAAAGTCCCATTTTAAGCACCAATAGCAGCTCTGTCTTCTACCCATAAGCATAAGATATTCTTCAACATAAGGGACGTAAGTTATTTGTACTGATCTAATTTGCCTGAGGGTGGTTCTGGTTTTAGGCTCCTAATTGAACTTTTTCTGAAACCTAAAACTAATGGCTCTTTCTCTGTCTCCCCATTTCCCAATTTCTGTCTTTTTGTCTCTCTAAGTCTCTGTCTTCGTCTTCTTTCTTGATGTGTTTATATATATATGTATATATATATATACATATATATACATATATATACACACACATAGAGAGAGATGTATGTATATATTGTATAATGTGTATATATGTTTATACATATAGTGTTGCATGTATATATTGTATAATATGTATATATAATATATTATATACATACATAATCAGTGTCTCCTCTATCAATGTCATATATTATATATATATATTACATTTATATGTGCATTATATATGATACATTATGTATAAGATGTTATGTGTTATATATGATATATAACATATCACATATTTCGAGAGAGAAGAGACAGAGAGAAATATATGTCTAAACATATATATAATATCATTATAGAATATAGGTTGTACTAATTTTCAGTCATCTATGACTGTTTGTTACCCCATTTGGGTTTTTTTTTTTCTGGAAAAGATATTGGAGTTGTTTGCCATTTCCTTCTCCAGCTCATTTTACAAATGAGGAAAATGAGGCAAACATGGTTAAGCTAAATCCAACGTCACACAGTTAGTAAGCGTCTGAGGTCAGATTTGAACTCAGGAAGATGAGTCTTTCCAATATCAGGCCCTGACCGCATACATAAATAATAGATGATATATGTAGAACTATGATTCTATTAACCTAAGAAGGGATCTTCAGTTAAAATCATAGATTTTAAATTGAATTTCAAAGAGTCTGATGTCCTATTTTTCCTAGTAATTATTTATCTTTTTGCTTATATATCCAGTCTAATATATTCCCTTTCCCACAAACTGCAGTCCAGTCAGATTGGCCTTCAACAGGGCTTTTCATCTACTGTCTCCATGTCTCTGCATTTGGTGATCTCTCCCCCTGGAATGCAGTCTCTGTTCACCTTTACATCATAAAAATCTCTCTCTTCCTTCAAGATACAATTTAAGTACAAATTTTTACCTGAAACCTACCCTAAATTGTTAGTGTCCTTCTTTTATAACTAACTTGTATTTAATAACCATTTTGTTAACTATTGTATATTTTAAAAGCTTGTTTTTGATGCAGTGTTCACCATCTTTAGACATTCTATATATGTTTATGTATGTAAGTGTTGTTCCCATTTATAAAATATGATCTGTTTTGTTGTTTGCATTTATACTCATGGCATAGCATAGTTTAATGTACTCAGTAGACCCTTAATAAATGCTTGTTGATGGATTGATTAAAAAGTACAACTTCTAAACAAAAACCAAACAAATTACCTTGGGCAACTTAAAATAAGATGACTTTCATTTCCCCATATATGTGAAATTGGGGATATGAACAAATGCTTCCTAAGTCCTCTGATCCTATTTGACATTGCTGTCATTAAAAAAAAAATCCAGGGAAAACAGAAGTCAGAAAGAATTTTCTCTTTCGTACTAAATGAAATAAGAAACAAATATCTTTAACAGAACTGGAAATATCTCAGTTCTTGAAGACTGATGATAAACATGTGGTCCCTCAACCTGAAAGACAGGTGAGCACAGCAAAGTTGGTTGGTTTGTTCTGCCTATTACTCCTTGTTAATACAGAAGGTGTGTGTTTGTGTGTGTGTGTGTGTGTGTGTGTGTGTGTATGTGTGTGTGTTTACATGCTAGGAGGTGAGAATAGTTGGGAAGCGACATTTTTTAAAAAAATCAATAATACATTTTAAAAACAGAGAATGTTGGTAATTGAAAAAATACATACATTAAAAACAATCACAGGATTGTGTTAATGTTTCCAGTGTCTTCTTAAAGGTATCATTCTGTTACATACTTTCCCTATTCATGTAAGTTGATTATAATTATATTTATTTTATGGACTCTCTAATTCTAAATCTTCTCAACATCACTTTGAAACATCTCATAGGAATATTCTTTGGGTAAAAGACAGCAAGCAAAAATAGAAAGAAAAAATAATTCCAGAAATTGATCATGATTTATGAGGAATTAAAAAGCAAAGATTTCAATGAATCTACATTTTCCCATTCATAACATGTATAACAATAACTAAGAGAATATCATTAATTAATATAACCTTCTGATATGAGTTGGGAGGGAGGATTATGGTGGTATGAAATTTTTATTACACTATCAATGATCATTTCAATTTATTATTATGTTGTATGAAAAGAGAGTACTGAATATGTTATGTGAAGAACAGCTAAAGGGAGAAACATTTTATTTCATTATGATTACTCAAGTATATTGCATGTTATCTCTAAGTGTTTCCTTTGAGTGAATTTTCCAGTTACGGTATCTTCAATGTTACCAACTCCATTAGCCATTTGGAACTTGTTCCTGATCAAAGATTAGTAGAGGCGAATTCTATGCCTCTAGCACAGCAGTATTTTCTTTATGTAACTGCTATAATATTTCTTCTCTTTGACATAAATAATGTCCAAAGAACTCCAATCCAAGGCACTTACAGTACAAATGGAACAAACACGAGATGATTTATGCACACTTGAGTGCATCCTATGTCTTATTAGATGAAGAAAAATTACTGTTTCTGGCAGGGAAACATTCCTCCCTACGAAAAGTCTGCTTTAGTAGATTTCCAAAGCTTGGTCTTATATCCCAAACAAATTCGTTTTAGTATCCTGTTAGTGTTTTTCACTCTTTGATCTCTGCGATGTGACAGATTATCTCAGTAGCCCTGAAGGAATTCTGAGATGAATTCCATTGCAAGCAGAATGCTACACCTACAGGATATGTAACTTTCCTTATATTATTCATTCACAAATGATTTCTGGTGGAACTTCCAACAGCAGATGTCATTTTAAAATTTTGTTTTTTCTCTTACTTGCCTGCATTTCCCCATTCATGAGACCATGGATCCACATTTAGGAACTTCATGATAAGTAGCGTCATAGAAACAGGAGTTTGAGGAAAGCCTAAGTTCAAATCCTAATTTAGAAACTTTCTGACTTTCTGACCCTGACCCTTTGCAAAAGTACTTTGCAAATTTTGAAGTGCTATATAAATGCTAGATATTATTGTTAACAATATGTATTTATATTTTTATTATATAGCAACAAGGATTTATTAAGTAAATAATATAAATAAAAAACAATTACTATGTTCCAGTCACCTGGTATGAGGTTTGGAATACAATAACAAAATAAAATCTTAAAACATAATGATAATTTTCATTATAATAATAAAGGCACATAACTTCAACGCACAGCAATTTTACATAGTGAACTATGCATTCTTGTCAATATATAACCATATATGATATTAGAATTCATCAGCGTGACTGCTATTTTGTCAGCTAAAAAGTCAAAATTAAAAGAATGGCTACATAAACTTCTCGGTGTTTGCCCTTTCTCCTCAGGCTATCATTTTTATGTTGAGTCTCTTCCATGATCCTTTCAAGTCTAAGACTAAGGGACCCTTTTGATTTTCTTGTTTGATCTTGTTGATCTATTGAAAGGTCAAATGTGAAGGGAGGCCAAGTTATTTGGAAAAAGGCCAATTTACTGTTCCAGAACTTTGTTAGCATGCTGTGAAGCTGCAGCTTTTTGGGGAAGGAGTAGACCAGGACTGTAAATTCATTTATGTAGGGGTCTCTCAGTATGAGAAAACCTCCTAGTATCATAGAGCAACAGCATGTCTGAGGCTTATTACCTTAAAGAGTTGTAAAAAGATGTCTAGGGGAAGAGGTGGGTATGAATCGGTGACTTGCCCATGGTCATCAACCAATATGTGGCAGAGGCACGTTTTAAACCCTGGCTTTCCTGACTATAAGGCTAGCCTCTCACTCACAAAAAATATATTGCTTGTTTTTATATAAAAGAAGAATTCTCAGATAAAAACTAATAAAAAAACAATGGCATTAGAATTCATAATAGAATCAGAAGAATAGTTAGCATCCAGGCACCAAAAGAAGGGGCTTACATTTGACATTTGGTTTGCTTTCACTATCTGCAGATCAATAATTGGACTGTTATAAAAAAAAAAAAAAAGGTGGAAAGACTTGTGAAAGCTTATGTAAAGCAAGGGTTTTCTTGTGTTATGTTTGTTTATTGTTGCTTTTTCACTGCAACTCAGACAGCTGTGTCTTTGATTGGGAAGGAAGATTATCAAGTTGATAAGGTCCTCAAAAGTTTCCTGTGCCTTACTTGTTCCCCACTGAGCTGTTTTCAACTCATCCGCTCCCCATGGGTTATTTTCAAACATCACCTCCATATTAAAGATGGAAAAAGTCAAGCAGCTCACACAAAAAAATGCCAAAGGTAATATGCTGCCTAAACCCAAGAGAACTGTTACACAGACAAGAAATTCAAGAATAAAAGTGGATTTTTCCCATCAAATTATCATATCCCAATGACACAAGTTACTGAATCATGGGGTCAGCTTTGTGGAACTGGCTTACTTTTCTAGGGTACAAATAGACACTCTAGGGCTGTCTATTTAAGTCTAAAACAAAACAACCAAATAAATTAGAACAATGGAACTTTTTTCAATACCCTCCTCTGTTGTATCAATTTACATCAGCAGCAGGAAGCATTTATTGGCTGCCTACTGTGAAACACTTCTGAGAAAACAGGAATAGGAACTAGATTCAAACAAATATTATCGTTTGGTTACTGATTATTATCTTGCTTACAACTAACTGCAATAAAGAAGTCACATTTGGGTACCTCCAAAATGCCTTTATTTATGTACAATATCTTTTGGCAGTTGTATACTGGGCAAATGCCAGAGTTTGTGACAAAAATTTTCCCTTCTATTTTCCAACTTTAAATTATAATTTCTTGTAACACACTTTCTGTATAGTGATGCACTTCCGGAGCTTGACTTGAATACATGAAATAAAATTTAAATGTCTGTCTGCCCTTCAAATGTCTCATTTATCCCCAACTTTCTCAGGAGTAGCCTTAGACCTTTCTGCAGATTCTTACTGGTTGTTCAATCATTCAGTCCTATCTGCCTCTTCAAGACCCCCATGGATGATAGCACATTAGACCTTTCTCTCCTCCACTATCTCCTGAAGCCTGTCAAAGCTCACAATTGTTGTTTCCATGACACTGTCTATCTAATCTTCTGCCATCCTCTTTTCCTTCTGTTTTCAATCTTTCTCAACATCAGAGTCTTTTCCAATGAGACCTGTCTTCTCATTACGTGGCCAAATATTTGTGCTTCAGTACTTGTCTTTTAAAAAAATAATATATTTTAGACTTATATGCTAAAACTTAAATACACAATAAGAATAGGAGAAGAAAGATATAAACTTAAATACAAAATAAGAAAAGAAAGCATTGCCATGTGCACAGAAGAACTTAAGAGAAAATTCAAAACATATAACATTAGATTTCAGTTTCAAGATAACCTATACGATAAATACTAAGCATTGTGAACCAAGCTGTCCATCATTTCTCTGCTTACTTTCAAGTTTTCTTTCGTTCTCTGCTGTGCACTTTTTGTTTTGTGTGTTATTCTCCCTTTCTCCCCTACCTCTCAAAAAAGTTACAATGAAGTTTGGATATATGCACATATACATATACACACAAATATATGCATACACACACACACATATATATATATACATGCACATACACATACATATACTTAGATATCTATAATCATATAATTCATTTGCATCTATGTAAGACCATACTGTACTTGTTTGCCCTCTGTTTCTCTGAGAGTCTTCATAAGCCTAAGTCTTTTCATGTTTTTTTAAGTCCACCAAATCAACATTTCCTATACCACAGCAAAATCCCAACATTATACTTTCTAGTTATTTTAAATAGTCTAGAATAATAATGATGAATATGGCTGACATATAGTCTAGTTTCCTTATTTTTCTCTTTTGAATAAATCTATTTAACTTTGCCTTTCTCTGAAATTGTGATTACTACTCTTGCATTTTTTCCAATAAATTCTGCTCTTGATCTTTATTTTATGTTTGCGTGTATTTCTTACTTCCTATCTCTCCTGACTGCTCTATTATTATTTAACCTACCCCTCCTTCAAAGATTCTTCCCTTATTCTTCTCCCATCCTTTCCCCTTACCCTCTTACTTTTATTTGAATTTAGACTTTTATAGCCTTCCAAATATATATGTTATTTCCTTTTTAATCCCATTCCCATTAATCCAGACACCCTCCTATTACCTGTTCCATGTCCTGTTCCTTGATCTTCTTATTTCTTTTCAAATTTAGAAGACTTTTACTCATATGCATATACATACACATACATACATTCTCACACACATATGCATATATATACACACATATGTATGTATGTATGTATGTATGTATGTATATGTGAATTTCCTTCTTTAACCCAGATCTAACAGTCTAATGTGAATAGGGTGTCCTTAGAATGAGTTATCTGAATTATTTTTTTTTAAAGTACTGATTGATTTGATCTCCTTTCTGTCCAGGGGATTATTAGAAGTCTTTTCTAGCACCAAAATTTAAAAGCATTGATTCTGGAGTGCTCAGCTTTTCTTATAGTCCAAATCTAATAGCCATACATTGCTACGATAAAAACCATAGCTTTGTGCAAAACACACTGTTGGTTAGTAGGGGAGAGAGAAAATTTTAGATAAGACACATCTGCCTTCATGGAGCTTGAAGTTTAGTGACAGAATAGGGTACATACTTAGTAACTACATTACTCACCGAGATATTTGGACTTCTGATCTCTTTAGCTCAGATTTTCCCTCTATAAGCATAAATGACTATTTGTTCCTTACTTTTTCTGTATGACTTGTTTCTTCTCATCTTATCATGTAGAGATGTCTTTTATGCTGTTTCCTGTGAAGTTCTTCACGTTACTCTGCTAATTGATTTTTCTGAGATCCTATATCGTTATGATTAGCCAGTCTGGCTATGTCAGCCCAAGGCTCACTAAGCTTTAGGGGCTCCCTATTGCCTGTCTTGACTTTTTCTTGTTATTGAACTTCAATGACTCTGAAAGAAAGAGTGAAGCTGATGACTTTGTGGATCTCTGACTCACTGAAATCCAATTTACCCATGCAAATCAGGACATTGTTACTGGTCCTCCTCAAAAAAGAAAGGACAAACAATAACAAAAACAATAAAATGCAAATTTGTACATTCATAATTTAAATTTACAGTTTCATAAACTATAAATTCATAATTAGTATATTCATAATCTTGACGCAAACTCTCTTCCTGGGCTTGTTACACATTACTCATCTTCACTAATTTCTAGCCAAAATAGACTATCTATGATAATTAGTACATAATATTCCATCTCCCATCTCCATAAACCCTCAAGTTTTAAATTCAGTACCCCTTTCCTCTACCTCTTAGAATCCCAAACACTCATCAGAGTTTACTTCAGGTATCACCTTCAGGAGGTCTTTCCTGGAACACTGAATTAATATAGCCTACTCCTAGATATTATTTTCTAGACATATATTTTCCTCCTATACATTTTATATTTATTTAAGATCCAAGACTATAGATTTAGAGCTGAATGGGACAATGGAGATAGCTCTCAAGTATAACTCTTTAGTTAGCAGGGAAGTTAAAAGACATGCCCAAAGCCAGATGGCAAATGACAGTGCCAAGGTTTGAATACAGAACCTCAGATTTCAGCATTATTTTCTATACCACACTGCTTAAAAGCAGACACACTTTTCCCTGAATAAAATTTGAGTACCTTGAGGGAAGGAATTATTTCATTTCCCCATTTATATCTCTAGCATCTAGACTGATTCTGATACATAGTGGACACTTAATGAATATCAATTTATTAGTAATTGACTAATTATGTATATTATAATAGCATCCTATAGCAGAATTTTAGTAATACAAGGAAACTCAGAAATCATATAGTCTACTTTTCTTGTTTTATAGATGTAGAAACAGAGACACAAAGAGTTAAATTAGTAAATATCATTAGTGGCAGGATTGGATCAGGTTTCCTGATTACTAGTCAATATTCCTTTGACCCTGTTACAACATTCATGAATTTTTGAATTTTTTTCTTTATTACAGATTTAGCAAGTATGAACATTTCAATATCCAAGGTGCAGAAAAAGAGGACTGCATATTAAGTTGTCAGCTTCTATTATGTACATTTCAAAATATATATCAAATTTAGCACAATAGAAGCAAAGCTATTCTACTTGCCTGTGTCCCTGTCTGAAAATTTTCCTCCTCCCTTCTGTGTTCTTTTACTATTTCATTTATGTTCTTTCCTTTCATTTCCTCATTTTTGTTTTGTATCACTATTATTAACCATCAAAACCTTCACCCAAATTCCTCCCTATCAAATGCTCAAGCCAAATCAGCAGCAACTTATTGAGCACCTACTATGTGTTAGGCACTTTAGCAAATACTGGAAATACACAGAAATGAAATAAAATCCCTTCTCTCAATGAGTTCACAATCTAATGGAGAAGATGGCATGCAAATACTTGTGTAACAGCAAGATATATATCGGTTAACTTGTAAGTAATATCAAAGGAAAGGCATTAGTATTAAGTACTAGGTAAAGCTCCATACGTAAAGTAAGACTTTAGCTGATTCATCATCATCATGGCTAACATTTATATCATGTTTACTATGCAGCAGACACTGTGCTAAGTGCTTTAAAATTATTAACTCAGTTAATCCTCCTCACAACAAGGTAGGTGTGAGGTAGGTGCTATTATAAATCAGTGTTTGGGAAGCTCCGTAGAAAAGTTTGGGGGAGAAGAGTTATTAGACTGACTACTAAACTGATATTATTATTATTATTATATTATTATATATTAATATTATTATATTATTATTGTATGCTTGTGAAACATGGACCATCTACCAGTGCCATGACATGAAACTGAATAGCTTCCATCTGAACTGTCTAAGGAAGATTCCGAAGATCACCTGGCAGGATAATGTGTCAGACACTGACGTCCTTGCTCAAACTTAAAGTGCCAAGCATTGAAACTATGCTTCAGAGAGTGCAACTCCGATGGAGTAAAGTTTAAAAAGATTGGAAAAGTTGGAAAGGTCATGGAGGATCAGGGAGGGATTTAAAAGTAAACAGATGCTTTTAAGTTTGATATCTCTTTTGTAACAAAAAGAAAAATGAAAAGATTCATTGCACTACATTTAATCCAAACTCTTCATTGGGGTAGAATAGCACTTTGGCCATGTGGGCCTCCTCAATGACACCTTCAACTCTTCTCGTCTTGTTCACCTTCTTGTGATGTGTATTTCAATAGCTACATTCTATTTTGAGCAATTTGAATAATACTTTTGCTTACATGTATTTTTTTCCATATGTCAAAACAAACAATTCCATTTAAAAGAATCTGCAAGAAATTAAATCTCCACTTGGTTATTCTCATTGTTTTGCCAAGTAATTTGATAATCGTCTTTGAGTCTCCTTGCTTTAATTCTCATCCATCTTCACCTAGTGTCAAATTAATCTCCTGAAAATACATTTTAATCATGTTACTCCAATATTGTCTCCTAAATACTTAAAGAATCAAGTCCAAACTCTCAAGCCCGGCATTCAAGGCCCTCTGGAGTCTGCCCCCAACAACCTTTTGCAACCACATGACTGACTGCTGTCCTTCCAAATTTCTGTTTACTCTTTATCTCCTTAACATCTCATAATTTTTCACCTTTGCACTTCTACTGTTCAATGTGGGTGCCTTCCACACATTTCTAATCCCACTGAATGATTTTATCCCCAGTTTATATTCCTTCCAGTTTGAAATGTCTTCTCTGATGCCCCTCATCCTAAAGTAATTTCTTCTTCCTGTTCAATTTTTAAGTGCTTATGGTTTGCCATTCCTTTGCTTAATAGTTGTTCACATTAGATTGTAGATTAATAGCTGGAAGGAACCTTACAAGTCACCTAGTCCAAGTTCCTCTTTTCTGCTGTGAGGAAACTGAGGCCTAGAGAGTTTCAATGACTTTGCCCAAAAAGCAACACATTATAAGTGGCAAGATCAGGAACTAAATCCAGGCCCTAAGATCCCAAATACAGCAAATTTTCTATGTACTACTGTCTTCTGTTGTGGTCATCAATCCCTATTTTGAAAAAGTATTGATATTTTTTTTTACATCACTAACATTTCCCAATATATTTTTGCCCTACCTTTTCCCAAAATCTCTCTCATAACAAAGAATTAAAAAATTGTCCAGCAAAACTAATTCTATGCAGGGTTTTATACACATAATAACCACCTCTGAAAAAATAAAGGGAATTTCCACTCTAAACTTCCAAGCACCTAGTTCCCTACCAGCCTCCCATGCCATCACCATGACTTTCTACAGCTACTACTGCCAACCCACCTCCATCTCTACCTTGGGGCTACAGAACAACAATGCTATGTGCTTCAGAAGTGGGGTGTTTCAGGCACCCAGCACCTACCAAGCTTCAGGAGGTCTGGCATGTCCTGTGTCCGGCTTTGCCTCCTTGGGTCTGAGTGGGAGCTATGGGGGTGGCAGCAGCAGTTTCAGCTTGGACCATGGGGAAGCCTACCAGCTCCTGGAGACCAATGAGATCACCATGCAGAACCTCAACAACTGCCAGTACGAGAAGCCAGTATGAGGCCAAATTGAGAAGAATAGGAGTGATGCCGAATCTTGATTCCCCATCAAGTTAGAAGTAATTAACTGAGAAGTTGCTGTCCACATGAAATAGCTCCAGACCAGCAAGACTGAAGTCGCCGACCTCTGCAGGACCCTTCAGGGGCTATAGATCAAGCTGCAGCATGAACGCTGCCCTGGAAGGGATGCTGGCAGAAATAGAGGCCAGTTATGGGGTGCATCTCTCACAGATGTCTTTCCTAATAAAACTTCTGACTTAAAAAAAAAAGGCAATCATTCCATTGGTTATAATTTTTCTTTGCAACATGACTAATGTGAAAATGTGTTTAATGTGAATGTATGTGTAGAGCACATATCAGATTACATGCCAATTTGGAGAAGGGAAGGAAGGGAGGGGAAGAAAATTTGGAACTCAAAACTGGTGGAATTAATGTTGTTAACTAAAAAAAAAATTAATTAATTAAAAAATAAAGATGGAAAAAAGGTACTGATCATTCTTCTCAAATATATTTGCATCCAAGCTTGGTCATTCTTATATAACCAGAATTCATTCAATTATTTTGTTGTTGTTGAACTATTATTTGCATCTTGTATTGTCAATCACTTCTTATTATGTTAATAATGTTTTATGCTTTTTATATCCCACAACCTGCTCTATGAGAGCAGGGAAGTTCTTTGTTCTCTATGTCTCTGTTTCTCTATCTCCATTTCTCTGCATCTCTCTCTGCTCTCTGTCTTTCTGTCTCTCTGTCTCTGTCTGTCTCTCTATCAATGTCTCTATCTGTCTCTCTGTCAGTCTCTGTCTCTGTCTCTCTCTCTCTCTGTGCATGTGTGCAAGTGTGTGTGTTTATATGGCAAATCATTCCAATATCTTTGCCAAGAATACTTCAAATGAGACCATGAAGAGTTGGATGTAGCTGACAAAAGACTGAATGACAGCCAATTATCTGTCTACATTTATAGATATAAAGAGATATAGCTCATATATTCTCCTTATATGTATATGAATGTGTATACTTTAAAAAAAATCTTCAACAAGTATTTATTAAGTAGTTTTTGTCAGTTGCCATGTGATGGGAGGGAATATAAATTTCAGTACTCCTTCCCTCTCCTTACACTGGCAGGCCAGCTCCCGCAGAGAGCAGCAGTTATCTCAGGTTCCTAGAGTTGTTAGTAGAACTAGACCTCAAAAATTATGCCTAAAGAGCTACCAAGGGTGGCGTTTTGTTTCATAGTTAACTCTAGATGCAGTTTGAGCCGTATTAGAAAGATACATGCCAAGAACTACAGCTACAAAGCGTTTCCCCCTAAAGCATGGGCATTTGGTTTTGTAAATATGGAAAGGGTCCAGTGGAAAAGTGGACTCAAATTTAGAGTACAATAGCTATGAGGCACACATATAGGTGAATATATGTGGCCCAAATAAGTCATATTGTCCTAGAGTCCTCACTCGGCTCTCTATTATCCCTTCAGAAAAGCAGCATCTCTTTCATACCGTTTCTCAATTTGAATCTTAAAGTCTTCCTCTCTGCAGCTCAACTCTTGATTGTCAGACCTTGTTCTTTCTTGAATATAGAGTCAGCTCTCTTTTCTGCTTTCAAGGGTCGTACTCCTTGAATGTACTTCCTCCTATTAGGGACTGCCTCTCAATATATGAATATAATGAGTATGAACGCTGTGAATCTCTTCTCCCTATTTGACACGTTATAATTAAAATTCTTTTCAACTCATTAACAGTTGAACCAATAGATGATTTCCTTCAGTATCAGTAGCTGGGCTTCATGACACCATCACCCATTGAGAGGGTAAAGTTTGGGGGTCACCATTCATAGGGCTTTTCCGAGACTATGCTCAGAAATTGAGGAACTTTGGAGAGCTAGGGGAACATTTTTTTTTTTTTTTTTTGCCTAGCCACTGGCCAGGTTTCACTTCTAATTCTATCAAGAAACTCGCAATTTTTAAAGAGACCATGGGCATGGTGTAATCTTTACACTTAGTCTAGTCTCATTTTTCCTTTTCTCATTGTGACTTAAATTCTCAGTTTCAAGGGTTGAAGAGCTTGTTCAAAGAAATAGCCCTTATCCTCAAGAAACTTACATTCCACACTGTATGCATGTGTATCTAATACACACATATACAAAATATATGAAAATTAACACAAAATAATTCAAAGTCACGTGAGCTAGAGTGGTCAGAGTAAGCTTGCAAGAAGGACGGGCAATTGCTTAAAGTTGGTATCTGAGTCAAACCTTCAAGGAAACTAGAGATATTTAAAGGATAGAAGGGAGGACAGAGAGCATTGCAGTGGAATGTATATGTGTGGAGGGGGCAAAAGGGAGCAAACTGTGTGTAAAAAACAATTTACTTAATTTATTTGGTAAACATTTTTCTGTATTTTTTTTAAATACAATATTTTATTTCCAGTTTCCGAACGTAGCCTATCTTAAACAAATGAGAGAAAGGCAGCTCCTGTAGCTTGAAGTTTATGGAAAAGTCTTCAGCCAGCAAATTGAGAAAACAGAAAGTATTTTCTTTCATGTGCTGTTGAGGTTGGGCTTTTCCAGGTCAGAAGCATTACTTTCTTTTGGATCTTATTTCAGTGCTAGCCAACATTGGGAATTTGTGAGTTTTATAGTTTAGTTTACTTTATCAAAAGGATATAACCATAATCCCTGGATTATCTGATATGTAAACACTTTTTCTGATTCACAGTCAATGTTCTCATGGAAATGTTTTGCTCTACTTGGTTTAGTATCCTTTGTATGTACCATTTAGACGGCATTGAAATCGAAAGTTGTTCAAATGCCTGGGAAGAATTAAATTCCAAAAAGCTTACACTGATTTAAAAAAAAAATTCATTGGCTTACCTCTGATGGAACCAAAGAGTGTGCCATTTTCTTCTTCCACCTTAGAGAAAGATATTGACCTTAGGTACAAGGAGAGATGATACTAAAGGAACTTACCTTTCACTACAAATCATTCTAGGCCCACAGAATGGGGTAGTCATGTGACCTAGCAAACTATATGCCTTGGTGCTCTGGACAGACTGTTCACATTTCATATCTGACATCATATTGAATTTTATATCTGAGAGCCATATTGCTTCCCTATTTCTAAAAAGTCAATAGACAGAACTAAGATTATCCCTTCCACTGCATGCATTTAACAACAGTAACCATGAAGCACTTCTTTATATAATTTCTTCAGTCAACTCAGAAAAGTTACAAAAAGCAAACAAATACCTTAGATTACCTCAATAAATCTGCTGAACTGTGGTCTGATGAAAAGAAAGAGTATTATCCTATCACTGTTAAACGCATTTTACCCTTAATTTTATATTTAAAATCATGTGCATACTAGTTTGCTGACTTTGTAATGAAAAAAATTGCGTTGTAAGGTTTTAGAGTTTTAGTTTTTTTGGATTTTTATTTAATAAAGTAGAACATTCATAATAATATATAACACTGAATGGTGAACCTAATTTAATGCTGATGAGAGTTCAGTGGAACAATTGCAACTGCTCCTTTGGTTTCATTGGCTGGCACACCTAACTCTATTGGACTTTGCCCACTCAAATTATTGTATCAATAAAGTCTCATATTGTTTTGTAGTGGAAAAGGAAATGATTTAGTGCTGGAAACCCAATGAATTTCTTTGATTCAGTTATGCAAATTATTTTAATTTTATTGCATGATATGAAGTTTATGGGCTTAATAAGTCCAAGAACTAAATTTTCATAACCCTAAGTTTTAAAAATTGCTGTTTCTAATTAGAGATAAAATATTCTTTGAGAATCAGAAAATCAACTGACTGTAAGCTCTCCATGCTCAATTTTTTAAAAAATATCACAATCAATCAATCAACATACATTTGTTACATACTTCTAATATGTACCCCATAATATGCTAAGAGTTAAGGAAATGAATGTGGTAGAAAAGACATACATGTAAAAAGGTAAATAAATTATCTGAGGCAAAGTAAAATAATTTAATTTATTGACATACAGATGTAAACTTTTAAACTTTTTGTACCTTTAAAAATTGTATTATTCATTTTTTTCTTTTTAATGTAGATATTTTATTCACATGATTTATCATTGAATTCACATGCTTCATACAAATATCCTTTAATTATTCATGGAACCATTTATTATATGAAATATTAAACATGGCTTTAATGAACAATTGCTTTTTATATGTCTAGGCTCAATTATATCCCATAGATTTTTTTTTTCCCCAGGGTAGGCCCTTTTAATGTGTCCTAAAAAAGCTGCTATAAAGCAGGAACCGGGAGAAAACACTTGCTTTTCTTCTTTACAGCCAAAAAAGAGGATAAAAATGGAACAAAAAAACCACTACAGGAATTAGCAGGAAAAAAAAAATGGTTTTTTTACATGGGGTATAACATTATAAACTCCAGACAACTCATTGACAAAAAGATGACCTTCCAAAGCTATCACCCATCTCTGCAAAAAGTGTATATGGACCGTCTGGCCAGTCAAAACCCCCACTCTCCCTGGAAATGTCATCCAGGTTTGTCCAAGACGCCAAGGGGCTGCCCATCTGCCTTGGAATGTCCTGAGAAAGCTCCGTCAGTGATTAGACCACAGGAGAAAACTCCCAGAGTCCATTCACATGGCAGGGGAAAACAAGAAGGGGAAACTATTCGAACTTTGTCTTTTTTTCTGGTGGCTTGTGGTCCCGTCCACCTCCTCAGCCACCAAAGCCACCCTGGGCACCGCCACCATGGCCGTGGCTGCTCCCTCGACCTCCAAAGTCTCTTGGCCCAGTCCAGGGTTACTTTGTTTCCACCGATCTCTCCATCCTCTACATCCTATAGACTTTTAAAGTGATTTAAAATCATGCATGTTCCCAAGCCAATGAAACATCTCCGTTTCTTAAAAACATTTCCTACCTTTTTGTGGTTCCTGACATTGTGCTTGATCCTTTTACAGTAGTCCAGCTCCCGTAGAGAATGTTTATAATCCTCCCCCTGCCACAAAAAAAAAAACAAAACAAAACCCAAAAAACAAACAAAACCAACAAAACACAACAACAACGCACTACTTCCTAGTATACCAATAATATTGCCCAGCATTCATCATTGCCTCAATTGGAATAAGACATCCAAGCCCAAGAGAAAGGATAAATCCCGCAAGAAACATTTTTGGTGAGGTGAATGTTTTGATTATAAGCTAGGTTCTCAGATCTTTCAGGTTTACCTGGATTTCTGACCACAGTTTTGGCATTATTTTGAATTAAAAAAATGAATTTCATAAATGAATTTGTCTTATCTTAATTTCTAGTCCTCCAGTCTTTACCTTCTCTTGCTTATGCAAATTCCCCTTACACTTCTCCACCTCCACCTAGCAATGATTAATACTTAAAAAACAACAAAAAAATTCGCACTCTTCCTTTTCTTCCAAATTCAAGAAGTTTATGCCATATTGTAGAGAAATCAATAGCAACCCTTCCAGTTTCCAGATCCTTTTGCTTGCTAACTGAGAAATGCTAAATTCATTTTATGGAATAGTTTGTCAGTTCTTAGAATTTTTTCATTTTCAACCCTGTTTTCCTTTGTACTTTGGTGCAACTGATACCTTTTAAATGTGGGCTTGAACGATCCCTGAAACACTTGCTTTTCCGACGTTCAGATAAGATATCTTCAGTAAAGAACTTAGTACAGTGCCTGGCAAATAATAGGTCCTTACTAAATATTGAATCTGTTTCTTTGCCTTCTCAAAAGTCACTCCAATAACTGTAAAGTGTGTTCTTTTAGAGGTATAACCTTTGCACATTACCTTGGAGTAAGATACCTTCTTAAAAAAACAATAAAGAAGTAATAACACATACATATGGCATGAAATCCAATACTCAAATGAAAGGAGAATAAATAAATTTAGAGAGACCAGATCAATTCTATATCTTCTGGTTAAGGTTAAATGTTCTCTGTAAGCCTGGCTGTTCACAGAAACAAACACGCATAGAATTTGCCATCATAAAATGAAATCATGTCAAAGCCATTGCCTGTCTTAAGTCATTTTCACATGATTGTATAAGTATGTACATAATGAATCCAAGGTAATTTTAGGAGGGTCTGTGTTAACAGTTAGAGAACACAGACTCTCTTTATTCTTTTTTATTCTTATCAAATATTATTTGCAATCCAAGAAATAAAATTATTGCTTAATAATTATTTAAGAAATAACAATTATGATGGTAATATACATTGGTATTCATATAATACATTAAATTCTAGAGAGCACTTTGACAATGGAGAGTTAATAAGCATTTATTAATTGCCCATAGTATGTCAGGCACTATGCTAAGTGTTTTACAAACATTATCTCTTTTGATCTGCACAATAATCCTGGGAGGTAGGTGCTATTTATTATCCCTGTTTTATGGACTAGGAACTGAGGTAAACAGGGTTAAGTGACTTCTGAGGGTCACACAGCTAGTCAGGGTCTGAGGCTGGTTTGGAAATCAAGTCTACCTGTCCCCAGACCAACATTCTACATTGTGTCACCCACCTGTCTCTAAAATATCTGAGCCAGTACTCACTGTAAGTTTTCTAATGGATAGAGAAGAGGGAATGGGGTAAATGTTCATTAAGTGCCCACAATGTGCCAGGCATTATGCTAAGTGCTTCACAAATATTTGCTCATTTGATGTATCATATATCATATTGGATATATTGTTTTATCCTCACAATTATACCATGAGCAAAATGTTACATGAATTATCATCATATTACAAATGAGCAAATTTAGTTTGAGAAGGATTAAATGCCTCACATTCATATGGTCAGTGTCCAACCTCGGTTTGAAATGACCAAAAGTCCAGTACTCCAGTTTATCAAGTTGTCTCTCCATGCAAACTCACTTGAGTAATTACATCTGGACATGCTCACTCTAATAGAGGCTACATTCAAGACCACGATGATTTGTCTCAAGCTTTTTGTTTTCCATTTGAGGAAACTGAGGTATAGAAGGCAAATGACTTTCCCAAGTTTGTACAATTAGTTAATGACAGAACTGAAACTAGAATCAAGACTTGGCTTGTACTTCAATGCTATTTAAATTGCCCCTTCTGACTTAGGCTGTTTTATAGATGAAGTAAAACAAAGGCTGACAGCAGTATTACTCACCCTCTGATTAGTCTTAAGGTCCAGAAAACATAAATCAGAAAAAAAAAAATATAAACATTTTAGCTGGCCAGAAAGGTAAGAAGAGTGAAGTAATGACTTGGGATGGAATACACAAGAAAAATAATGAATAGGATTTCCACTGTGGCTGGTTTTATCTCATATAATTAGTTGCAACACCCTATGACTCATTGCAGATGGAGACATAAACTTGGATGGCAGTGAGAAAGAACTATTTTGACAAAAATTATACTTTGAAATTTTAGCTCAAGCACTCAACATGAAAATTATCGCAACTGTTGTTTAACTACTGATATTTGTTAGGAATCTAAAATTAAATTTGGAAATGCAAGTTTTTAATGTATAAATACCACGAATAAACAAACATCAAGGAAATCAGGATAATAAAATATTTGTTGTTTTCCTATTTTTTCTATTTCTATTTTCTGTTTTTCAAGGTTTCACTGAAGAACTTTGGAATCAACTGTGAGACACAGGAGACACTGGCACAGGACCACCCAGCATGGCCTGTGCTGTGCTGTCTGAGCAAAACAGAACTACAGTAACTCAAAAGAAATGTAAGATGAACAAATTTAGATATCTCTATCCCTGTTCATATGTTCATATGGACTATTTGTTCCCAACCTGTAATGTCTTCCAAGCTCATATTAATTTGATGAGTCATAGTTGAATACACTGTGCATTGACCACTGATATAATGATGACATTTTGATCCTATTTGAGTATTAGGGAAAACTATTATTTCTTAATTTTTTAAAATTAAGTACAAATATATAATATTGATAAATAAATCATTACAAATTGGGCTAAGTGACGAATTAATAAAAGGCAATATAGGTTTGTGGAAAGTTAGAATTAGAGTGAAGAGAACCTGAGTTCATATCCTGCCTCTAACATATACTGGCTGTGCGATCTCAAGCGAGTCACTTGATATCTCTGAGTCCCAGGCAATTGTCTAAGATGGTAAATTGGAGAACCAATACTTTTATGTTTTAGTAATGAGTTTTCTCCTTTGACTATTGAAATAGCCCGTACATTGGTCTAACTGCCTCAAATATCTCCTCAGTCCTGTCCATCTTCCACTCAGCTGTCAAACTGATCTTCCCAAAGAGGAAATTTGACCATGTCATCCACTCCCCTTTCCATTCAATTGACTCTAGTGACTCTATATTGCCTCCAGTATCAAATATAACATCATCTGGTGTTCAAAACCCTTTATATTCCTATCCCTTCCTATATTTATGATCTTTTCCCATCCTTATTCTACCTTCTCCCCTTTCTCCACTTAGCACACTCTATGCTCTAGTGGCACTAACTTCCTTACTGCTCCTTGTACTTGATACTCTCTACTGGCTTTGCACATTTGGCTATCTGTCACACCTGAAATTCTCTTTCTCCTCATTTCCAGCTTCTAGCTTCTCTGGTTTCCTTAAATTCCCAGTAAAAATTCCATCTTCTACAAGAAGCCTTTCCTGATTCCCCTTAATTGCTTTCCCTCAGTTGATTATCTCCAATGTGTTTTGTATATATCTTGTTTATTCATAATTGCTTGATTGTTGATTTTCTCATTTAACTATGAACTTGTTAAAAGCTGGGACTAAAAGCTGGGACTATCACTGTTTGCATTTCTTTGTTCCTCCAGGGTTTAGCATAGTGTCTGGTGTGTGTGTTCATCCTTCATTGCCAAAGAAGACCATGTCATCAGAGAAATAATGACATGATTTGCACTTGTCTTTGTTTTGAGTGAGGGAGGACTGTGCAGGTCACCAGCCTCCCTTCTCCTCCAGAGCCATCTGAATCCAGTGACCAGATATTAGTCAGGATAACTGGAGATGACCCAGGATGAGGCAATTGGGATTAAGTGACTTGCCCAAGGTCACACAGCTAGTGAATGTCAAGTGTCTGAGGTGAGATTTGAACTCAGGTCCTCCTGACTCTTGCACTGGTGCTCTATCCACTGCACCACCTAGCTGCCCCAGTGTCTGGTAAATAAAAGTTGTTTAAAAAATGTTTTGTTTGCTAACTGACTGACTTTTACATGCAAATGAAATCAAAGATACAGTTCAAACATTAACTTAATTTTAGAAATAAGAATCTTAACCAGAGTAATTTCTACATGTGTCTGTGGATTGAGGATATCCTTAATAAAAAAAAAAATAGAAGAAAACAAGAAAAAATTCACAAATGGTATTCTATAGCAGACTATGGTTGGATGAGGGATGTAGAGGATAAATGATCCCATTGGGCTTATGGTTTGTGGACTTAAAACTTATTCATTATAACAGAAGACAGACTGAAAGGTTCTCTTCCAACAAAGTGTCCCTAATCGATGAATTGAAATTATCATGAATAAACTTAGGTGGGGCAGGATTGGTGACTCCATAAGATTGCTGCATAGATTCAATATCATAGTCAACTATTCAATGACTCTCTGCCAATGAGTATCGATATAGAACAGAATCATATCCTCAAAATGGGCATCAATCATTGCAATATCAGACACCCAATGCAGACTCCAAATGGAATAAGATCCCCTACAGAAGCTGATGTCCTCCATATTCTTTAATTCACTTGTGGAACTGCATACTGACCTAACAAATTCAAGGTTAGTATGAAACCTCTTAAAGAAGTTCTACAAACACACAAACTTTGACACTCTTCCAGTTAAAGAAGAAGTGGAGGAAATATTTACATTTAGATTATCTTCTGCAGTTTAATGCACAATATGTTGATCTGGTTTATCAGTGCATATATTTCAGCCAGACATCACAGATAAACAAAGTTCTGGGAAAAGTATGAGGAAGAAAAAGAATGGTTTGTATTAAGAAAGTTGATTAGAGCTTTCAGTGATCCCATGATGTCTTTCAAATGAAACCCCTCTTTTTAAAACCAGTATTCTTAAAATAAGGCTATATGTCTATGATGATTTTAATCAATAAACAAATATTTGTTAAATACCTACTGTTGAGATTAGAGTTGGGAGAACTGGTTCAGATTTGAAAGAATTCATTTAGACCTTCTCTTTAGCCATTGGGTGCCATTGTGTCAATAAATGACACAAAAGCGCATGGTCTTGAGATTTAGCAAAGAGCTAAAGGCACTAATATAGCAAAAGAACCAGACTTATATAGACAGAAAACTATATAGCCTGTAGAATAATGATATGATTTTTTTGCGTGGGGGTTGGAGATTTAGGGACAGTATGAGGAAGATGAAAGACACAAGATAAGGGAGACAGGGGAGACTTTATGTTTCAGGATAGGGGGAAATAAGGAATTTTATGGTCCAGGATAAGGGGGAAGTTTCATGGTATTTCAAGATAAGTGGGAGAGACTTTATGATGCTCTCAAGCTTAGGAGGGGCCTCACAAGGTACTGAAAAAGCATCTTTTAATATTAACCCATGGGGCACCTTTGGATCACATCATATACTGTCTGGTATAAATGTCATGATGGTTTCTAAAGTCTCTCTTATCTCTAATTTTATGATGCTATACCCTCTAATGAGTCAAAATGTGCGTGATCCAAAGGGCATTGGAGGACCATATGAGGGGAGTAAAAAGGCTGAACATATTAGTAGCAATGACTTGAATACAAGAAGTTAAATCAAATACATCATTCAGGAGCTGTATGTTTTGAAAAGGAAACAAGCAAACCATCTAATGATAACTGGAGCTAAGAAATGGACAGCCTAAAATGCTGCACTAGGACTAACAATGTTAACAAAAAACCAAAAACAAAACTAGAGGAAAGTCTCTAGCATTTTGGGTGAATACTCCATGGAGGATGAGTGAGAGGACATGTTCAATTTTTTACCAGGACCAAAAAAATATTGTGGCTAGGCTTCAGTCTGTGACCCTGAAGAGAGTACCACAAATAGGAGATCAAGAACCCAATGAAACATAATTATTAAGTTAATTATTCTACCACAGAATTTTAGAAACTTAGAATTGGAATCAATGTTAGAAATTATCTAATCCATCCTTCTAGATCATTAAAAAATTCTACAAAATCATGACAGGTCATCATCTACTCTCTATTTCATGTATTTCTTTGTTTGGTTACTTCTTATTTTCAAAAAATAATAAGTGTAATCCACTGAGTTTTGAAAAAAATGCTAAATTGTTGAAGATCTATCTGATATTTTCTGAAATATTTTTACTTATAATTTTATAGAATTTCAGAGTAGAGAGACCACAGGGGTCATCTGTTTCCTTCTGTACCTAAAAAGGAACTCCTAAAACATTCCTAAAAAGAGTCCATCAAACTTTCTCTTGAGGTATTCTAGTGCTGGAAAACCTACAATTTCTAGGGACATTCCATTACACTTTTGGATAGTTTTGAATGTTACAAATGATTTTCTTTAAATCAAGCCAAAGTCTGATTCTCTGCAAATCTCACGATGTGATTTGCCCTCTAGGTTAAAGTGGATCCAATTTATTCATTCTTTCATATCATAGACTTCCAAATACTTGAAGACTGTTATTGTCTTATTAAGTCTTCTTTTCTCTAGGCTGAACATCTTTAGCACCTTCAAATGAGAGATTTCTGAAGACCATGGTTTTATGGCCTTTCTCCTTCAGATAATCTTCTGTATATTCTCTACCTTATCAATGTCCTTCCTAAAATATGCCACCTATAACTGAATACTCTTCCTCATATAATCTGACCAGGAAAGTGTTTGGATACTAGATATCTCTATAGATCTATTTAGCTCCCCCACTTTCCTTAAGTACTTTGTGCCAGGCAAACAATAATGATATCTAAAATGACTTCTGCCTCTTAATTTGTGATACTTTGTTCTCTAATGAATAAAAAATGTTGACCATCCAAAGAGCATTGAGAGACAGAAAAGAGACATATCCATGAAACAGGCATTAATCATTGTATTATTGAATGTCCAATGCAAAGTTGTTGACCATCCAAAGGATATTGGAGAAACACATGGAGGACTAAAAGAAAAAAAAAAACTGTAGCATAGTAGCAGTGATGACTTGAATATAAATATTTGCATAAAAGATAAAGTCCAGTAGCTGTTTGTTTTGAAAAGGAAATAAGCAAGCAAATTAGTGAAGTAAGGAGAATCAGAGCTAAGAAATGGACAAATAAATGCTGCAGTGGTATAATCTTAAGAAAGTTTTTCTTTAAAGCCTTATCAGGGAAACACTGCACACAGTAACAGCAATATTGTGCAATCATCAACTGTGAATGATGTAGCAATATAAAGATCCAAGAAAATTCTAAAGGACCTCCAATGAAAAAGCTAGCTATTTCCAGCACAAGAACTGATAGACTCTGAATAAAGATCAATCCAAATTTTTAACTTTATTTTTTCTTATTATTTTTGTTTATGCTTTCCTTAACAACATAACTAATGTGGAAATGTCTTGCATAACTGCACAAGTATAACTTTTATGAAATTGCTTGCCTTCCCAATGTGGGGAGTACAAAAGAGGGAGAAGAGAATCTGGAACGCAAAATTATAAAAAAATCCACAAAACAAAAAACTTGAACATTAAAATTGTTTTTACATGTAATTGAAAATAAAAGAAAATTTTAAAAATAAATGTCTACACAATTTTTAAAAAGATCTGTACAAGGATTTCTAGCATTTTGGGTAGATACTCTATGGACAATTTATGAGAGGGAAAGGGTAATTCTTTCCATGACATGGGTTGAATTCCATGGTCCTGGAGAGAGTATCACATTTGCCATGTTGCAATATTTACTTATGGAATGTGTTACAGAAAGAAGAGAGGGAGAGAGAGACAGAGAAACAGAGAGAGAGAGAAAGGGAAAGAAAGAAGTGGAAAGGAAGGAAAGATACAGGGCAAATGAAAACATTCTGGAATTTGAAGGGTCAGTTGTACCTAGACTGAAAGACCCCAGGTAATTCTTTGGTTGCATCAATTGGCCAGCTGTGTTTCTATAGAGTATAAAAGTATGGTGAGTCATAATTTCTAGTGGTCTTCCATCTCATTAAAAAGTGATACTGATGCCCATCTCTTCTAAAGAATTTGAGTAGTAAAGCAGCTTAGATATGTTGTGACAAGCCTTCAGCAAGAAAGACAAATGAACACAAGTGAAGAAGGTGGCACCCAGTGGTTGCAATTTTCCCCTACCTGGCCAGGCAGGATACATTCTGCAACTTATAGGACATCAAAAATCTTAAATCTTTTTTTCCCAAGTACTATTGCTTTCTATTTTGTGCTTGTGAAGTTGACTTTCTGAACCTAAGGATATAATTTTATATTTATCCTATTAAATTTCTTCTAATTCGATTGGGCCCAAAGTTTTGGCTTGCCAAGATCATTTTGGATTCTGAGTATACAATGTGTTAGCTTCTCTCCCTCAGCTTTATGCTATGTCATCTGAAAACCTGATAAGCAAGTTCTTTTTTTTTTTTTTTTACTTCTGAGAAAATTGATTAAAATGTTAAATAACTTGGGGACAAGTTCAGCCCTCAGATTGACCCATGTCACAGATTTCCAAATATTTGGAATCAATTATCATGCCACCCCTACATATTTTTTCTTAATCAATCAATCAATCCATCAACATTTTCAAGCATCTTTTATGAGCTAAGCAGGGTGCTAGTAGCTGGAAATATAATTACAAAAGTGAGACATGCTCTAACCTCCCTAATATTCTAATGAGTAGATACAATGTGCTCACAGATGACTAAATATGACACATACAGAAAATAAACACTAAATGATTTATTAGTGTGTGTGTGTGTGTGTGTGTGTGTGTATCAGTGTTTTGGGGAGACAGAGGAGGTCTAAAAAGTGGAAGAAATCAAAAAATATCTCTTAAAGGAGGGAGCATTTGAACTAACTGCTGAGGGAAATGGGTTCCAAGGAGTACAGGGAAAAGAGGGAGAACCTTCTGGAGTTCACATCAAATGAACATGGAGTTCAATCTGCTCAGTGATAGGTGGATAGGAATAGAAAATGAAAGAAAACAATAAATCAGTTTGACGAGAACATAGAGAAAGAGTAACATCAGTCTGAAAAGAGGCGGAAAGTATATTGTAAAGGGTTTTGAATGTTAAACAAAGACGTTTATATTTCTTTTCTGAGAGGCAATAGGGAATCATTGATGTTTCTTGAGTAGACTAGTGACAGTCAGATCCACACTTTAAGAATATCAGTTTATCAGCTGCATGAGGGATGGATCGGAGGGGGAAAAAACCAGGCAAAGGCCTGATGAGGACCTTCTGAACTAAGATGTTTATAGTTTGAGTACAGCGAACTAGATGAATGCAAGAGAAATCATAGGGTTACCCTTGAGGGAGTTGAGCAGTATAAACTCTAATATATCATTCAATCATAAAGAGTATTTGAAGATTCTATATTTGAGCAGCTTTTTTAGAAGATTCCTGTTTAGCCCCAGGACATGAGATTTGCAGTTTTAACTCTTCCAACAGAAATCTACCTCCTCAGATGGCTTTGGAAGAATTGTTAGCAGGAAATGCATCACAGACATAGCAAATGTGTCATGGCAACATCATGTGTCATAGGGCTAATCAGGACTGTCTAAAGAAGTGTTTAACCTTCTGCGTTTCATGAACCCCTTTGATAGTCTAGTGAGGCCTATGGACTCTTTCTAAGGATAATGCCTTTAAGTACATAAAATAAAATACACACAATTACAAAGGAAGTCAATTTTATTGAACTACAGTTATCAAAACATTAAATAAAGGTCATGACACCTAAGTTAAAAGTCCATGATCTAAGAGCATGACTGGAGCTGCATTAGGACATAGTTCTCAAATGCTGGGTATGTTTCATTCTCCAGAAGTAAGTATAGTTTTAAAACCTCTATGAAAATATCACATTTTTAAAAAGTGAAAGTTTAAAGGAACTTTAGAGATCATAGGAGCATACGATTTAGAGTTTAAAAAAAGATCTTAGAAATAATCTCTTCTAATAACTTCATTTTTCAGGTGAAAACACTTTTTTCCCCTCAGATGGGTTAAATGGTCTGTTCAAGGTCTTGAAGCTAGCTAGTGGGAGAGTTGAGAGTAAAATACAGACGATCTGATTCCAAGCCTATTGTAATTATCTTTAGACTGTGATGGTTTTGAAGACCAAAGCAATATCTCTATTGAGGACATTTTCCAAAATGGTATATATTACCTGCAGTTAGTTTAGACATAGTTTAGACATGAGACTTGGAAAATACCTCAGCAAGGTTGAAAAGGACACATTTCTTCTCTCTGTGCAAAGAAGGGCACGTAGTTAATATGCAAAGGCAAGATTGATTCCTTTGGGAAACTGTTGCACATCAAATCCAATTATATTATTTCACAGTTAGAAATCTTTAAAAAACCAAAGCAGAGTCACTATCATTTTCATATTTATTGCCTTTGTGCCAAAAGATAATTGTGTTCACTGGACCAAAAATGCTTGAAGTCAAGTTTACCAGCATCTTGGTAGCAGAATCTGGAGATGCAGCAGGGCTGTGAGGCAGAGACAAGCAAAAACATTAATTCATTTTATAAGGAAGTGGTAGATTGTGCCAGCATCTTTGCCCACATGTGGTCAGGGGTCAGGAAGATGGTTGGAGTATAAGAAGTTGGTTAGATGTAGAGATTGACCTTAGAAAAGATTGTTTAGTTAGTGGATTTCCTTAGTGGAACTTAAGTTTCCTGAGAGAAGGTAGTGTCTCATTTTTGTCTTTGTATCCCCAGTGCTTCACGTAATGTATAGCACATAGTGTATACTCGATAGATACTTATGAATTGATTGGATAGTGTAATAATTAAAAGGAGAAGAGAAATCAACAGAAGTTGTGATGACTTTGAATCTACTTCCCTTGTACCTAAGCTGCAGTGTGTTTGTGTGTGTGTGTGTGTGTGTGTGTGTGTATGTGTGAGTGTCTGGTATTGGGGGTAAGATAAATGTTTATCATTTCATTTTAGTGACTTTTCTTTTTCTAGGATTTGAACACAGTATGTACCAGTGTAAGGTGCAAGTGACATCAGATATACTCTCATCCAGTTTATCTCAGGGTCTATTCAGCTTGTTCTGTGTTTCTGCCCATAAGAAACAGTGTTGGTGGATACTAGGAACTCTCTCCTACTTTTTCTGCATGTTAGTTATTTGATTTAGTCACATTTTCATTATGGTTTTTCATCAATGGTTTGTCCTATAATTAGGGCTATCCCTAAAGCTCAGTTGTGGGCTTCCTTTTTCTCCCTATACTATCCAAATTGGGATCAGTTCCTATAGATTTACCTAACATTTCTATGACAATGATACCCAGCTCTATATATCTAGTCTTAACTTCTTGGAGGAGGTATAGTTATAGAATCAACTGCTTTCCAGAACTTTGCCATCACTGTAATGACACTATCATCCTCCCAGTCACCCAGGCCTGCATCAGTGGTGTCACCTCAACTACTGATTCTCACTGACCCCATTTACAAATTTATTGTAAAATTCTTTTATTTCTACCTTCACAAAATCTCTCTTATGTGTGGATGTGGTTATATGTGCATGTGTATGTATATGTATCTATGTACAAATACATACATCTATATACACATACACATTTCCTACATATAAATAGATATACACATGGGGATAGATATGTTACATTCTCTCCATTGTCGTTATACTTTAATAGTCTTGTAACTGGTCTTCATGCTTCAAGTAGTTTCCCACAAAAATTCATCTTCCACTCAACTGAAAATGAGGGCATACTCTGTTATTCAGTCATGTCTTACTCTTCATGAGACCATGGACCATAATACGCCAGGCCCTTTTATCCTCCATTATTTCTCAAAGTTTGTTCAAGCTAATGTTCTTTGTTTCCATGGCACCACCTATGCATTTCATCCTCTGCTGTCCCCTCTTTTTTTGCCTTCAATCTTTCCCAACATTCAGATCTTTTCCAGTGAGTCCTGTCTTCTCATTATGTGACCAAAGCATTTAATAAACTTCAGCTTCAGTATTTGAACTTGGGGCAAATAGTCTGAAATAATTTAAGCGCTGATAGATTTGATCTCCTAGCTGTCCGACTCTCAAAAAATCTTTGCCAGCACTATAATTTGAAAGCATTGATTCTAAGTTGCTTAGCTTTCCTTATAATTCAATTATTACAGTCGAACATTGCTATGGGGAAAAACACCATAGCGTTTTTGACAAGGGGATATCACTGGGTTTTAGCATGCTTTCCAGATTTGCCACAGATTTCCTTCCAAGGAGCAAGTGTCTTTTAATTTTGTGCCTGTAGTCACCTTCTTCAGTGATCTTTGAACCCAAGAATGTAAAATCTGACAATGTTTCCATTTATTCTCCCTCTACTTGCCAGGAAGCGATGGGATCAGTTTCCGAGATCTTAGGCTGTTTGATGTTAAGTTTCAAGACAGCTTTTACACTATCCTTTTTCACATTTATCAAAGCCTTCTTCATTTACCTCCACATTTACTTCTCTATTTACATCCTCTTCATTTATTGCCATCAGAGTAGTATCATCTGCATATCTGAGATTTTTGATATTTCTCCCATCAATCTTAATTCTGGTTTTTGATTCATTTAGCAGGCATTGCCTGTGATGTATTCTGCATAGCAGTTAAATAAATAAGATGATGACATACAGTCTGATTATACAACCTTTCAATCTTTTTTTTTCACAGAAACAAGGAAATCCAGATGTTTTTTATTGTCAAACACAGAGATCTGTAAAAATATGTAAATAATGCCACTCTTCTTTCCTGACTTTTTTTTATTTTGGAAGATTTTTCAATGTTTATTTATTTTTAGTTTTCAGCATTCATTTTCACAAAATTTTGAGTTCCAAATTTTCACCCTATCTCTCCCCTCCACCCAGCCCAAAATGCCATGTATTCTGACTACCGCTTCCCCCAATCTGCCCTCTCTTCTATCACACCCCTCCCTTCCCATATCCCCATCTGCTGTTTTTTCTGGTAGGGCAAGATAGATTTCTATACCTCATTACCTGTATTTCTTATTTCTCAGTTGTATGTAAAAATAATTCTCAACATTTGTTCCTAAAACTTTGAGTTCCAACTTCTCCCCCTGCCTCACTTCCCACCCACCCCCACTGAGAAAGCAAGCAATTCAATATAGGTTATATATGTGTAGTATTGCAGTAGACTTCCATAATGGTCATGTTGTATAAGACTAATTCTATTTCCCTCCACCTTATCCTGCCTCCCATTAATTATATTCTCTCTTTTGACCTTGTACTTCCCCAAAAGTGTTTACTTCTAATTACACCCTTCTCCCATTTGCCCTCCCTTCTATCATTCCCCCACCCCACTTATCCCCTTCTCTCTTACTTTCCTGTAGTGTAAGATGGATTTTTATACCAAATTGAGTGAGCATATTATTCCCTCCTTAAGCCAAATGTGATGAGAGTAAGATTCTCTATTTCCCTCTCATCTCCCCCCTTTTCTCCTCCATTGAAAAAGCTTTTTCTTGCCTCTTTTATGGGAGATAATTAACCCCATTCCACCTCTCCCCTTCTCCTCCCAATATATTCCTCTCTCTCCCCTTAAATATATATATATATATATATATACATATATATATATATATATATGTATATATATATATATATACATATATATATTCAGAATATACTCAGAAAATATTCAGAAAAGTTTCAAGAGTTACAATATTATCTTTCCATGGAGAAATATAAGCAGTTCAACTTTAGTAAGTCCCTTATGATTTCTCATTCTTTTTACTTTTTATACTTCTCCTGATGCTTGTGTTTGAAAGTCAAATTTTCTATTCAGTTCTGGTGTTTTCATCAACAAAACTTGCAAGTCCTCTATTTAACTGAATGACCATTTTTTCCTCTGAAGTATTATACTCAGTTTTGCTGGGTAGGTGATCCTTGGTTTTAATCCTAGTTCCTTTGACTTCTGGAATATCATATTCTGAGCCCTCCAATCTCTTAATGCAGAAGTTCTTAGATCTTGTATTATCCTGATTTTATCCCCACAATACTCAAATGGTTTATTTCTAGCTGCTTGTAATATTTTCTCCTTAACCTGGGAACTCTGGAATTTGGCTTAAATATTCCTAGTAGTTTCTTTTTTTGGATCTCCTTCAGGAGGTGATTGGTGGATTCTTTCAATATTTATTTTGCCCTCTGGTTCTAGAATATCAGGGCAGCTTTCCTTGATAATTTAATAAAAGGTGATGTCGAGGCTCTTTTTTTGATCATGGCTTTCAAGTAGTCCCATAATTTTTAAATTGTCTCTCCTGGATCTTTTTCCAGGTCAGTTGTTTTTCCAATGAGATATTTCACATCTATCTTCTATTTTTTCATTCTTTTGCTTTTGTTTTGTAATTTCTTGGTTTTGCATAAAACCATTAGCTTCCACCTGCTCCATTCTAATTTTTAAAGAACTATTTTCTTCAGTGAGCTTTTGAACCTCCTTTCTCATTTGGCTGATTCTACTTTTGAAAACATTCTTCTCCTCATTGACGTTTTGGACCTCTTTTTCCAATTCTGTTAGCCTACTTTTAAAGATTTTATTTTCTTCAACATTTTTTTTGAGTTTCCTTTAGCAAGCTGTTGACTCACATTTCATGATTTTCTTTTATTGCTCTCATTTCTCTTCCCAATTTTTACCTCACCTCTATTACTGGTTTTCAATATCTTTTTTGAGCCCTTCCATGACCTGAGACCATTGTATATTTATTTTGGATGTTTTTAATGCAGAAACCTTTACTTTTAGGTCTTCCACTGATGGTATACATTGTTATTCCTCATCTGAAAGGATGGAAGAAAATACCTGTTCACCTAGAAAGTAATCTTCTGTAGTCTTATTTTTCCCCTTTTTTTTTTGAGAATTTTCTCAGTCAGTTATTGACTTCTCCATCCTTTGTCAAGAGCAGGGTATATTCTTGGGACCTGGAAGTTCTCAGTTTCTCCAATGTGACACAACCAAGGAAGAGGAGTTTACTGCTCTCCTGGTTTATGCTCTGGCCTGGGAGCAACCACAAAGTACTCTTCTGTCCAGGATCTACAAGCAGGATTCCCTCTCCAGAGCCTCCACCAACTACACTGCCAGTACTCTTTCTCAACCCAGGAGAGCCACTCAGGGCTGAGACTCAGATCAGCTGCTCAGTTCCCCCAGGATCTTCAAGTGGAGAGCTCCAAAGATAGATGCTGCTGCTATCGCTGCAGTGGCTATTGCTGCTGCTGGGTCTGGACCTCTTTCCTTTCTCACTCAGATGAAAGAGTTTTCTCACTGACCTTTGAAGCTGCCTCAGGCATTTGTGCACTGAGAAATCTGAGAACTGCTGTTTCTGGTGGCAGCCCTGAAACCTGTTCTGCTCCTGTCCCTGCTGTGCCATGCGGCCCACACTGAGTTGCACTCTGCTCCAAGCCCCATGTGATAGATATTTCCTGTCAGCCTTCCAAGCTGTCTTAGGCTGGAAATCTCTTTCACTCTGTTGTTTTGTGTCTTCTGCTGCCCTAGAATTTGTTTAGAGTCGTTTTTCATAGGTATTTTATGGGCTGTTGTGGGGAGGAGCTTCTACAGGTGAGTTTTTCTACTCTGCCATCTTGGCTCCACCCCCCCCCCCTTTTCTAATCTTAAACCAAATTGTTTGTTCCACGTTTGGTTCCAACTATTGCTTCTTGAACTCAGGAGACAATTAAGATGATTTGATACTCCCATCTCTTTGAAGACTTGCCACATTTTGTTGTAATCCAAATAGCTAAAGGTTTTAGTGCAGTCAATGAAGCAGAAGGAGCTCTGCTTCTGCAACTCTCTTGCTTCCTCAATAATCCAGAAAAGGATTGTAATATAGTCTCTAGTTCCTCTGTCTCCTTGAAAACCAGACTGTTGTTCTGGTATTTCTTGGTTCAAATAGTGCTGAAACCTAGCTTTCAGAATTTTAAACAGAAGCTTGCATGTATATGAAATGAGTACATTTTTTTTTGATAATTTAAACATTCCTTGGTATTACCTTTCTTTAGGACTGTGATATAAATTGAAATTTTCTAATTTAGAAGCCACTGCTGGGTTTTCCAAATTTGCTGGCATTTTGAGAGCAGCACTTTAACAGCATCATCTTTTAGGATTTTATATAACTCAGCTAGAATTCCATCAATTCCACTAGCCATGTTGTTAACAAGGCTTCATAAGGCCCATTTGACTTCACTTTCTAGAAATTCTTCTAGATGAATAACCACAACATTGTGGTTATTGGTGATGTTAAGATCTTTCTTGTATAGCTTTTTTGTGCATTCCTGACACCTGTTCCAAACATATTTTGCCTCTATTGAGTCCCTACCACTTTTATCTTTTACTATGGCCATTTTTTTCAAGAAATGTTCTCTTAATATTTCTAATTTTCTTGAAGAGATTTCTAGTCTTTCTCATTACATTGTTTTCTTCAATATCTTTGCATTAATCACTGAAACAAACCATCCTGTCTTTCCTTGTTATTCTTTTGAATTGTGATGATAAGGTCAAAGGCGAGTGTTAAATATCCATTTAATAGTCCCATAGAAGATCTTTATTTTCCAGGAGCAGACCAAGAATAATGGGGTATTAGAGATATTTTAAGTTCTTAGTATTTGATAGCATTAGTCTGTGAGCCTTTCTCATTTTATTCTGTGTCTGTGACAGAAACTGAAATGAAAGTGATGAATAATAAGAGTAATGCAAAAAAATTATGAAAAGAAAATTAACATTTTGGTAAAAAAGGCCCAAAAATACTGAGAAGAAAGCATCTTAAAAACAGAATTACCCTAATGGTAATAGAGATACAGAAATTCACTGAAGAAAAGAATTACCTAGACAGAGGAACTCATTAAATTGGGGAGGGGGGTGAATGGGAAAGAGCTACAACAATTCACTGAAGAAAAAAATTCCTGAAAAAAATTAGAATTGATCAAATGGAAGCTAATGATTCCATGAAACTTCAAGAAACAATAAAACAAAGTCAGAAGAATTAAAAAAAATAGAAGAAATATAAAATATATGACTGGAAAAAACAGTTGATATGGAAAATAAATAAAAGGGAAATCATTTAAAAATTATTGGACTAAACTGAAAGCTATGATAACAAAAGAACTCATACATCAAATTTCAAGAAATTGAAAAGAAAATTGATCAATATCTTGTAGCTAGAGAGAAAAAAATGACATCGAAAGAATTCAGTGATCACATCCTGAAAGAAATCCCCAAATGAAAGACCCCAGGAATACCATTGCCAGATTCTACAGTTCCCAGGTCAAGGAGAAAACATTGCAAGCAGTAAGAGAAAAACAATTCAAATATCATGGAGTCACAGTCAGGATTATGCAAGATTTATCAGCTTCTATGTTAAAGGAACATAAGCTTCGGGAATATGATATTCTGGAGGGGAAAGGATCTAGGATTACACCCAAACATCAACTATCCAGAAAAACTGATCCATCAGAAGAAAAAAATGGGTGTTTAATGAAATAAAGGACTTTTAAGTATTCCTAATTTAAAGACCAGACATGGATAGAAAATTTGACGTTCCGACACAAGACTGAAGAAAAGCATAAAAATAAAATATGAAAGAGCACTCATAAGGAACTCAAAAGATTTAAATTGTAGATTCCTTTATAAGAAGATTATGAATGTAACTCCTAAGAGTTTTATCATTATTAACAGTTTGAATGAGTCTACATAGATAGGGGCACAGGAATGAGCTGATTATGTTGGGATGGTTTCTAAAATAAGCACTTAGGGACAAGAAAAAGAGACTCACTACAGTGTAAAGAGAGAAGTAGAATGTGGAAATTTTTCTCAAATTTGCAAGTAAGTGTTTTTACAGTTGAAAGAAAAATGGTGCATGTGGGGAGGGAGTGCTGAGAGTGGTAGACAAGTGCTGAACTATTGGTTCATAAAGAGGAGAATGAATCAAGGTATGCAGTGCTTGGAAGCAGGAAAGACTTTTGAGGATGAGGGAGGAAGAGAGAGAGAGAGAGAGAGAGAGAGAGAGAGAGAGAGAGAGAGAGAGAGAGAGAGACAGAGAGAGACAGAGAGAGACAGAGAGAGAGAGAGACAGAGACAGAGACAGAGACAGACAGAGACAGACAGAGACAGACAGAGACAGACAGAGAGACAGAGAGAGACAGAAGAAAAAGTGATGAAGGAAAATTCAGTTAGTGATCATAACAATGAATGGGAATGGGATGAGCTAGTGGATAGAAAAAAAACTGATAACATAATGGATTAGACATCAGAATTAAATAACTTAATGTGTATAAGAAATAAACTTGGGACAGAAAGACACACACAGTGTTGACATGAAGGTCTGGAGCAGAGTTTCACACTTCAGCTAAAGAGAGAAAAGTAAGGTTGGCAATGATGATCTCAGACAAAATCAAAGCAAAAATAGACCAAGCTGAATGGAATAATCAGGAAAACTATATTTTGCTGAAACTACATTTTGGATTGTAGAAAATGATTATAGCAAGTTACTCTGCCAAAGATCACAATTATCAAATGTATAAGAAACTGAGTCAAATTTATATTAAAATTTATATTAAATTTTATTAAATTTATTAAATTAAATTATATTAAATTTATATTAAAATTTATATTAAAAAGGATCATTTCCCAATTAGTCACAGGAACAAGCAATTTTTCAGAAGAAATTAAAACTATAGTGATATGAAAATTCTCTAAATCAGTATTTAATAGAGAAAGGCAAATAAACAAACTCTGCAATATCCCCCCAAGCCTGTCACAAATGGTAAATGCAGGAGTGCATGAGGGAATTCATTGGATTGTTAGTGGAGTAGCAAACTGGTTCAATCATTCTGTGAGAACAATCTGGAATTATGCCCAAAAGTCTATAAAATTGTGCATACCCTTTGATCCATTACTAGGTCTGTTTCCAAAGGAAATCAATAGAAAGGAAAAAGGACATATATGCACAAAAATATTTATAGCAGCTCTTTTTAACATAAAAAAGACTTGGAAATAGAGGGGATGATCATCATTTGGGGAACTGCTGAACAACTGGTGGCATATGATTCTGTTGGAAATCTATTGTACTGTAACAAATGATGGGGAGGTAGTTTAAAAAATGACAAGAAATATAGTAATTCATGCAAATTGAAATGAGAAGAATCAGTGGGTCATTTATACTGTATTTTGTTGTTGTTGTTTAGTCACTTTCAGTTATGTCCAACTCTTCATGACCCTATTTGGAATTTTCTCCTGCACAGCCTTTTTTGCCATATAAATCCACTTTTGTTGAGTTATTTCAGTAGTACCCCACTCTCACTTACTTCACTTGGACTTTTCTTGGCAAAGATAATGGAGTGTTTTGTGATTTCTTTCTCCGGATCCTTTTGCAAATAAGAAGCAAAGGAAATAGCTACCAAGTGTCTGAAGTTGGATTTGAACTAAGGTTTTCCTGACTCTAGACTTGGTACTCCATCCACTGTAAGCACAATAATGCCAATTTAATGATGATCAACCATTCAAGACTTGGCTACTCTGATCAAGACAGTGATCCAAGACAATTCTAAAGAACTTATGATGAAAAAAAGCTATTTACTTGCAGAAGAGAACTGATGAAAATTTAATATAATTTTCTTCCTTTTTTTACATTTTTTGTGATGTGACTAATATGGAAATACATTTTGTATTCTTCCGTATGTATAATTAATATCTTATCATTTACTTTCTCAGTGGGTAGGAGAGGTGTGGAAGAAAGAGAGAATCTGGGATGCAAAATACAAAAGAAAAGAATATTTTAAATAATTAGAGAATTATTAAAATTGGAAAATATTTAAATATGGCTCAGTGGAATAATTTTGAATTCTATTAACTCTCCTGTGTCTTAATCTACTAAATGTGATGGTAGGACTAAGTAATCTTCAAGGTTATTGTGACCTGAACAATCTCTGATGCAGGCTCAAATTTTCAAAGCTACAACACTTTTATTCTTAGTCAAGACTTTGGAATATGAGACAAAGGATACACTGTGGACAAAGGACAACTGTGACCCCATGAATTCAAAGATGGATATATTCTTTCTTCCAAAAGCTACATTCTTGAAGAGTTAGTATAGTTGATAAACAATGGTCAGGAGTCTCCAGGAAAAATTTAGAATGAACACTAACATTAAATAAACACATTATCAAAAATGTCTGACAAAATTGGAATGCATCAATGTTTCCATGTGACTATTATATAGAAGTCACATTCAGACTATAAAATAATAAAAGGGGAAAACTTTGCAATAAACTTTAGAAAATATTGTTTCCTTTAGAGTTACAGTGTGCTTTTAAACTTACCTTCTTCTAGTTTCTGCATCATGAGTTATTAATTACAAGACTAATTCTTATTCTCATGGGTGCCTCTTACATCTGTGCCTGGATTTCACAGGAATTAGACAAGGCCAGATCCTAATACCGGGAATGTCTAGGCAAGGATTCAAATTTGCATACAATCTTATAAAATCTTATTAATTTTCAAAGATGTGAAAAAGTTATTCCTTGAACAAAAGAAATGTGTGAAAGCATTTTTCCTAAATTCCAAAGAAACAGCTTTGAAATCAGCAGAAGGAGACATCATAGATAATAACTTCTTCCTGTGCAATGATGCCCAGGTATTAAGTATTCCTCACCTTAGCTTGAAACTCTTATAATTCCCTTCTGAGGTAATATCTATGCAGGCAGAAGTTAGATTATGTGGGACAAGGCAATATGAATAATTTAACATGTGATATCTTAGTTGAAGAAAATAAGACAGTTACTATAGGTTTACATGGTCAGCTGGGTGGTACAGTAGACAGAGCACAAGTTTTGGAATTAGGAGGACCTGAATTCAAAACTGGCCTCAGACCCTTACTAGCTACGTAACTCTGAGCAAGTAACTTTGACCTTATTTGCCTAAGTTTCCTCACCTGTAAAGTGAGCTAGAGGAGAAAATGGCAAACCACTCTGGAATCTTTGCCAAGAAAAGCCCAAGTGAAGTAACTGAGAGTCAGATACTACTGAAGCAATTCAACAACAGTGGGCTTATATAATAGAAAGGGTGTCCAGGAGAAGCAGAAAGAGTCACACAAGGACCAGTTGATCAGAGTACTGTCCCTGGTTGCCAAAATTTAGACGATATGGACAGATTCAGTAGCCAGTTCTTTGATGGTTTAGAAACCTCATGTTGTCTGAGGTCAAGACCATACTCCCAAACAAGGATATGATGGACCCAAATAGTATTGGTTCTAGAGAGCAGATTGTTAAAGTTTCATTGTGAATTTTACACCTCAGAAATCAGCAATCACAACAATAACAGTTTAATTTATTGTTACATTGATTATCTGTAATTAAGGAAGTGGATAGAAAAATATTAGTCATGCAGATTAAACCTTAAAAAATGAGTCCATTCCCTTCCCCCCCCCCCCCACCAGACAGTCAGCTGGTAAAGACTTAGCAACTCATTCCTGTTCCCAGCCCACTTTTTCCAACAACAGCAAACACTTGAGCAGC
This sequence comes from Notamacropus eugenii, assembly GCF_028372415.1. Taxonomy (NCBI): domain Eukaryota; kingdom Metazoa; phylum Chordata; class Mammalia; order Diprotodontia; family Macropodidae; genus Notamacropus; species Notamacropus eugenii. The sequence continues at coordinate 110,196,868 of NC_092878.1, forward strand.
ATTGAGACTGTGTATTTTCACAAAATTTCTTCCTCCTTGGAAGCCTGAACACTGGTTAAGTATGCAAACACCCCTCTCTCCTTTCAAAGTCCTGGAAGTCGGTAGGTAGCAACATCTATAAAACACTGGACTTTGAAGTAAGCAAATCTGATTTTTAATCCTATTTCACATACTGAATTGTGACCCTAGGCAAATCTTTACCTCTTTAAGCCTCAGTTTCTTTACCTGTAAAATAATAAAAATAATAGCACATAACACACGTTTGCTATGAGAATCTAATTAGATAGCATGTGTGAAGTACTCTGCAAACATTAAAATGCTATACAAACACTATTATTATTATTTCTTCAGGTGAAGAGAATTGTTGTTACAGTTCTAGAAGAAACAAAGGACAGAGAGCAGGCTTTTTTTTTCTACATTAGCTCATTTTAAAGTGATGATTTTGTTGCTGCCTCCATGTTCAATGGTAAAGTTGATCTTCTAAAGCCATCCAGGAAACTGCTAGTTAGCTTTATAAAATCTCTGCTTGCTACTAATAGGAATTGAGTTGACTAGTAGATAGAATTCTGGTCCTGAAGTCAGAAAAACTTGAATTCAAATCCTCAGATTTGATTTCAGATATTTAATAGCTGTGTGATGCTGGCCAAGTCACTTAACCTCTATCTGTCTCAGTTATTTTAACTGTAAAATTGGACTAACAGTACCCATCTCAAAGAGTTGTTGTAAGACTTAAATAAGAGTATATCTATGTGTGTGTGGTTGTGTGTGTGTGTGTGTGTGTGTTCATCCTTCATTGCAGAAGAAGACCATGCCATCAGAGAAAGGATGACATGACTTTCATTCGACTTTGTTTTTTGAGTGAGGAAGGGCTGTGCAAGTCACCAGCCTCACTTCTCCTCCAGAGCCATCTGAATCCAGTGATCAGATATTCATCAGGATGACCGGAGATGACCTAGGATGAGGCAATTGAGGTTAAGTGACTTGCTCAAGGTCACACAACTAGTGAATGTCTAGTGTCCGAGGTGAGATTTGAACTCAGGTCCTCCTGATTGCTGGTGTTCTATACACTGCACCATCCACCAGCCCCAAGAGAATATATATAAAACACTTAACAGACCCTCAGATATAGAGGTGCTATAAGAACGCTTATTCCTTCCCCACTCTCCAATCCCCATTTTTCTCCCCCCAGGGTTTGGTGTTTGAATTTCCACTTCAACACATGTGGATGACACAAAATGCTTTTGTTTGTTTTTAAAAGAATTTAGTATTCTCTGTTAGCTTCTTTTGTATTCCCCTCTGTGTCCTATACTCTGGTGCCAAATTAATTCTTCTTTCGGAGATATGTCTCCTCAATCTATCAGAAATGAAAGAAAATACTCTGACACATAGTAGATTCTCAACAAATTTTCACCAGTTATGATGATAATGACACATCAATCAATCAAGTATTTATGAAGTATGTACTATGTTACAAGCACTGGGCTAGATGCTGGGAATAAAGTATAAAGAATGAAACAATCTCTAATCAAAATGAAAATTTTATTGTTTTCAAAGCATTTTCCTCAAAACAGTCCTTTAGCTAGAAGTGGCCAATATAATTTTTTAAATAGCTACTCACATGCAAAGGCAAGCAAAATTCTTAATGAGATTTCTAAAATCCATCTTTCCTCCCTCTCTTTTTTTAAGAGTAAGGAAGCAAAGGGGATAAAGAAAACCATTTCATTATATCTTGTTGAAGAAAAGTAGGCAGAGTCAGCCATGCCTGAAGGTAGATTTCAAAAAATCCAAAGGAAAAAAAAGACACGATTACCTAGACAAGGCTAAAACATGGAGAATTATTCAAGAGGGTTAAAATGATCTTATGAGTGAGATACTAAGAACACAATGGAGAGTTATAAGGAAGAAAAGGGAGACATATTAATGAAACCAGTATGGTTCTAAGGAATACAAGTAAGTAAAGGATTGAAAGAGGGGCTAAGAGCTAAATACAAATATAAAATGACTTAAAACAGCCCCTCCCTTTAAGGAGATTACAATCTAAAGGGGAATACTATCCATAGAAGAGAAGCCTAAAAGTAGGTGTGGGAGGCAGGAAGATTGAGAGAAGATGTTAATCTGAGGGGACAGGATGAAGTCATAGATCTAGGTGAGAAATGATTTGAGATCCAAGGAAGTAAGAGTTTCAGAATCAATTTCATTTCAAAGAATTATGAGTTGCTGGAGATCATGAAGTCCAAGAAAGTTGTTGGGTATGAACTGATGAAGAGAATTCCCTGGATACCCTCATTAAATGGTACAGGATCAGGGAAGAGTTCCTGAATATATAAAGTTCTCCCCTCCCCTATTCTTATTTTCAAAAAGATGAAGAAAAAGATAGGTCTTCTGCAGATCACAGATTGTATAATGTTAATAAATAACAGAAAGAGAACCATAGCTCTTCATTTTCCATAATTTTCATCAAAGATTTTGACCTTCAAATTGGAAAGGGTAGGAAAAAAGTAGTTAAGAAGAAGTTGAAACCTAAGAGAGGAGAGGACATAGTAAGAGATCTAATTCCAACAGTTCAAGTATTCAGTTCTGAATCAATTACAGTCACTGAAAGTACTTGCAAAAGTGATCAAGAAACCACTATCTGTAATAATTTCAAAAATATGGCTGATAGGAAAGGTGCCAGAGGGCTAGAGAGGGACAAATATTTGCTGCTGTGATAAAATAGTAAAAAGGTAGTATGATGTCATTATTTAGCAAAATTCAAAAAAATTGTTTAAAAACAACTTTTTTGCATACTAAAAAAAGTATTACAAAAAAGTTAGTAAATGCTATATGAAATAAACATGAGCACACACAGAAATTTGTCAGGAGTATTAGATTGCCAGATCAATGAACTACTAGGTAGATTTATAATTTATTTTTGTTGCAGATAAAGATATTTGGAGAAAATATCTCAGTGTATCCAACATTTTGAAAGATAGGAAAATGTGATTACTTGGTACTACCATTAAGTAAACTGAGAGTTTGTTGAATGACTGTACCACAAATGAGATGATTAAAGGATCGTTGTCAAATTCATGAGAGGATTCTAACAGTATGTTGTAGCACTATATCCTGAAAACATTAGTTGAGCTCCTCAAATTTTAGAATGACACAGATCTGAGGGGTTAGGGATAGCTTATATAATGGGCTAAGCATGCCTAATTTCCTAACTTTATATATCATTTTTTAAAGACCATTCATCATCCTGGCTGTTTTTCTATGGATAAACTGATGGTTACCAATGTTCTTCTGAAATTCTAATACCCAGAACTGAAGACAATATTCCACTTCTATTCAGGGCACAAAATATAGAGGAATTATCATTGCATATTTCCAAAAACTGTGCCATATAATACCACCTATGATTACATTTGTTCTTTTGGCTGACCTGTATCCCTACTTTGATCCTCATCTTCCATATCTATCTATCTATCTATCTATCTATCTATCTATCTATCTATCTATCTATCTATCTATCTGTCTGTCTGTCTGTCTGTCTGTCTGTCTGTCTGTCTGTCTGTCTGTCTATCTATCTATCCATCTATCTATATGTCTATATATATATATGTACATATATGTATGAGCATCTACACATCTACATAAGCACATATATACGTATCTTCTTTTGTAGTCCTTGACTTTCTTTGCTAACCATCTCATCATGGGCTTGAGCTATGGAATGTTTTTATATTGATTATCTGTTACTTGCCCTTGTTTCCATCTTATTTAAGTTGGTTAGTAAGTTTCTTTTGCATCCACATCTGTTTCTCCAGCTTTCTGACTTCATAAGAGTTGTTTCCTTTTGAATCCTCAGAACTTCATTAAGGGTAATGCTACAAGAAAGTTGGAAAGAGATTTCTTTCACCTCTGTGGATGAGATGGAAAGCTCTTGACCAAACAATGAATAAAAGGTATCATGAAATTAAAAAAAATATATAATTTTGATCATCACAGATTAAAAAGCTTATGCATGAACACATTTACTACAGTAAGATAAAATGAGAAATTGCTCTTTGGAAAAATATTTGTTTTAAAAATCTCTGTTAAAGGATAGCTCTCTGGAGAATTATGCTGTGATATAGATGCTATTTTGGGAAATTAATACAAACTTACAAAACTAAGATGTATTTTCCAACAGAAAAATGATCAAATAATATGAACAGGTCACAGAAGAAAATATTGCAAGCCTATAAAGAGCAGTACAACATGTTATTCCAAATCAGTAGTCATAAGAAAAATTGTAAATGGAAATCTCACAGTCAGAGAATGAACCAATAAATCAAAAGTGTCTAAATTCTTCCCTGGCTTTGGTCCAGCATTCCTTCTACTGGACAAAAATAACAGGTCAAAGATAGAAAGTAAGGTTGAAAATATACCAAGATATTCACATCAGAACTTGTTTGTGATATCAAAGGCATGGAAACAAGTAGGTGTTCATAGATTTGGAAAAAGCGAAACAAACTACACCCTGGGTAACGATATTGACCAATCTTAGGAAGAAGAGATGTAAAAAGATGTAAAAATCTTTTCAGCATAGATGTGGGGATGAGGGTGCCATTCATGATATGTTCTGTATTTATTATGAGTTTTGCTTCATGTGTCAATTTGTTTGCTTAACTTTCCTCTGCCCCTTCTGTAAATAAGGGATGGCTCATAGTGGGTCGAGGAAAAGCGTATATCGACATAACTATGATGTAAATTGGGTAGTTTTTGAATATTCAAAAAGCAGAAACTGCTTACTCCTTTGTGGTCTCAGCTTCTACTTCTTTCAATTAAGTGGAATAAGATGACTTCTAAGGTTCACTCCAACTATCAATCAATAATCCTATAAACACACATACAATGACACACAAACACATTCAAACATGTACATAAGCACACTTACAACACTCTCTAGCAACTCCATTCCTCCAAAGCTGGGAAGCAGCATTCCCAACTCTTACCCCGAAAAAATCCAAAGTTTCGGTTTCTGTACTGTCAGACTTACTGCCTCCAGACAAGGACCATGGTTGATTTATGGGTACGGAGACAGCTAGGTTAAGTGTGAGATTTAGAGGCTGCGAAGCTTGCATCCCTGAACTCCCAAGGCTTCTCTGCTCTGGAGCTGTAAACAGTCATCAGTTGTAAAGACCTAGAACCAATGAGAGCAGTCTGAGGTGGGGGAAGGGGAGGAAGATGTCAGGGATCTGGTCCAATATACTATTAAAAGTCTTTTGGTGCTATCCCCAGAGACCAAATTGAACTCCTAGAGTGGGGAGGGGAAAGGGATAGGATAAGAGATTTAAAGCTACAAAGGACCTTAGAGGTCATCTCCACACTTCTTATAAATGTCACTTTTCCCACAATACTTCAGGCTCTTACCACATATTGTGATCCTTTTCTAACTGTGCTACTTACTTTCAGCATCTCGCCTCTTCCATCTACCTGATATTCCATCCGTCTCCCAGTAGTTTTGTTTAATTTTATACTCATAAGAAAAAAAAAAAGACTTTGTGCCCAAAACACATGCAGATTTAGTTATTTATAAATTATCTAAAAAATACCCATGTACTTCTATACTAATAATTAGGTACCTTTCATAAAATTAACATATAAATATATTTTTAAATAATATTTGATCCTGAAAATGAGTGAGCCATTGGAGATTATTGAATAAAAGCGTGACATAGTCATATCTAGGTTTAGGAATAACAATTTGTCAGCTCTGTGGAGGTTGAATTAGAGTGGAGAGATGTAGAGTGTGTATGTTAGTGAAATAGTTCAGGTCAGAGGTGATGAGGACTGAATGAGAGTGGCAGTACTGTGAATAGAGAGAAAGTAGTATTCTATAGGAAAATAAATAAGATTTGGCAACTCTTTAGATAAGTGGGATGCAAAAAGACAGCCACTAATTGTATATGTGGAAAGACTGAGGAATCAAAGAAGGCATATAGACTGAAGATCTGAATGATTGGAAGGATGGTAGGTATCCTCAATAGAAATAAAGGTCAAAAGAAGAGTGGATTTGGGGGAAAAGGTGATGTAGTAGGATCTGCAATGCATGTCTATGCCTGCTCACTCTAGGTAACCAAGTCTCTCCTGTGGAAAATGAAAGTTAAATAAAGTCAAATTAACTACAAAGGACATACGAAGAAAGATTCTATCTGCACTCCAAGAAAGAACTGATAAATAGAAGTACATAGAGAATAATTACACACACACACACACACACACACACACACACACACACACCTATACACCTCTTTATGTCTAATGGTAGCATCTCTGAGGTGGGGAAGAGAGAAGAAAAATGGGGAGAAGGAAATTCACATGATAACTTTATTATATATTTAAAAGGAATAGCAAGTTGTACATAGTGAATTTCTGGTTCATGTCCAATCAGCTTTTTTATTGTACTGTTATGGAAATATGTATTTTATTCCATAAAATAAACAAATTTAAATTTAAAAAAAGAGAAAATTAAAGTTGAGTTTTTTGATGGTAATTGAATGAATGTATGTGTGTTTTCATCCTTCATTGCCAAAGACCATGCCATCAGAGAAACAATGACATGACATTCACTTGATTTTGTTTTGAGTGAGGAAGGGCTGTGCAGGGCACCAGCCTCACTTCTCCTCTAGAGCCTGAATCCAATGACCAGATATTCATCAGGATGACTGGAGATGACCCAGGATGAGGCAATTGGGGTTAAATGACTTGCCCAAGGTCACACAGCTAGTGAATGTCAAGTGTCTGAGGTGAGATTTGAACTCAGGTCCTCCTGACTCCTACACTGTTGCTCTGTCCACTGTACCACTGAGCTGCCCCAATGAATGAATGAATGAAAAATTTATTATTCAATGGTAACTGACCAGGATGGGGAGGTGCCTGGAGAATGATTCGAGGAGTAATGTCTGCAAGAAGTTCTGCAAGAAGAGTTTTGTCTGTGTGCTGTTGGTGTTTGTCCCTTGTTTGCAGTGTGGGCCTCGGCCTTCGACAGTCCTCAGGGATCAATGCCTAAAGCCAAAAGAAGAGGTTAGGTACTTGTACAGCTACAGAAGTTCAACAACAGTATAGGATGGAGTAGAATAGTATTGATCCCTAATCAATGAATAGAAGTGTCTTAGTGGTTGAATCAAGTTCTGTGATTTTGTATTGTAGAGATGGTGGCATCTTCCCAACCTCTGTTTTACTACTCTTTAGGGCCCTGCCAAAGTTCACTCAGGGTTTTGGCACTTACTTTGAAAACCATCTCTACATAGCAATCAAATTAATTTTCCAACAGCATAGGTCTAATTATATCACTCCACTGCTCAAGATTCTTCAGTGGATCCCAATAACCTCTAATCTTCCCAACTTGCCATTTGTCATCCTTTGCAAACTTTTCCAAGCTTATTTTACATTTTACTTCTTTATGTTTTTACATTTCAATCCATCTGGCCTGCTTGTTGTTCATTAAATTCAATGTTCCATCATGTGCCTTGTTTTCAGTAAATGGATTGTCCCATATTCTGGAATGTACTCCGTTCTCACTTCAGGTTCTAAACTCCAGTCTTAGTAGGTTATTCAGTCTGCTGCTCATGAATTTTCCTAATCCTGTCCTAACTTGCTGACTAGCTCTTTCTTTTTGTGACTTTCCACATATACTGTAAATACCTTGTAAGCATACTTACTTGAACAGTAGAATGTGAGTTCCTTGATAACAAAGATCATGTTTCCCCCCCCTTTATTTGTATCCACAGCATTTAACATAGTACTTGGCACATTGTTTGTGTTTGTCCTTTGTTGCTAAAGAACATCATTCCATCAGAGAAATGATGACATGACTTGCACTTGACTTTGTTTTGAGGGAAAGAGGGTTGCATAAGGTCACCAGCCTCACTTCTCCAGAGCTACTTCTTAAACAGGCCTATTCAATGAATGGGCATTACCTCACCGTAAGTGAGTACCTGCATAGACTTTATCCTTTCTATATCTCACTCACTTTAATGAGAAAATCAACCATGCCTGGCCCTAACCTAGAGCCTACCCTTCTCTGTGTACTTCTTTGATACCCCAGCTTAGAGAACCAGTTCACATGGCCTAGCAAAATGCAATAACTTGCTGCCTAGATTATATTCCCTCACACCTGTGTTGTGTTTGTCAAGAACAGTGCCCAAACACTTTGTAATATAATTGCTTCCCTCACCTCAGGGGCCTAAGATCTTTACCAGACTGAACACAGGCAAACGAACTTATTCATTCCAGATCCTACATTCCCAATACACAAATGTCTAGTATAAAAGTAGAAGATGCAAAAAAACAAAAGCAAAAACTGAAAAAAGTATTGTGCTTGTAGCAAATATATCACAACAAGCAGAGTCAGCATAGGTCAGCATTTCTAGCCTTGAGATGCTATTTTTCAAAACTGAGAACACCATGTATAGAAAGAGAACCAGAGCTCACTCACAGGATTCAGGAAAGTGGCATAAAATCTAAATACATAGCAATTTCCTAGCTATACATTTTTTTCATCAAGTATATTTAGATGTCAGAATAACTTCTCAACCAACATTTGTACATGTGAAATTTATTAATAAAGAAATATTTATGGTGTGATGATGGGAAAATTTCTCTCAGGCCTGCTTGCCTTCACCCCCTTCTTTCTCTTTTCTTTTTTATATAGTTATATACTATTATCATGTATACCATGTAAATATGTATTTACACAGCAAGTTTGGTCAAAGCTAAAAGAATCCCCTCTCAGGTGGTAAGATGACACTTCAAATCAAAGCTATTGTTACCTATTCCTGTGTTAACCCTTTCTTTATTATTCACTATAAGGAGCTCAGTGCTTCCACAATATATTCTCCCTTCCCCCTGCCAAAAAAAGCCCAATGCAATAGAATGGTACTCCTAGCTCCATTACTGTTGAATATGAAGTCCCTGACGAGATTTATCTTTTTTTTATTATTATTTCTGGTTTGAAGTTAGATACCAATGATTTAAATTTTGATACTTGTGATGGGGAATTCTGCAGTGCTCAGTATTTCTGTTCTATCTCCTGTGGGTAGGGTGGCCATGTATCCATATTAGAGTGATTGTTGGGTAATGGGCTTCTGAAGGAAGGAGAGAGAGAGAGTGGGAAGTAATGCCCAGGTGTGAGAGACCTAAAAAGAATCTAGAGACAATTCTCCATCATAACTCCAAATCAGGAAAATGGAAACTGAGAAGTGAGCTGAGGTGAGATGGCTAACCAGGCTTTTGTTATGTCAGCATAAAGCAGAAAATAAATTGGAATACTGATTCCAAGAACAGGAATTTGGTGTGGCAGAAAAATAATGGATCTGTAGGCAATATATGAGGTCCTGGACAAATGGACATTTATCAGTTGTATTCTATCGTCACAGCTTGCTCAGTGATACCATAGTCTGAGGCCATTTTTATTAACCTTGAAATAACTCTTCAACTTTCTCTTTGTTATACTATACTTTCATCTCTTTTAATTGATACTAGATTCATCTTTGACTCTTCTCCATTTTTTTCCTATTTCCAGTTAATCATCAAATATATTACTTGATCCTTAAAAACTGTAGCTTGAAATCAGACCCACCTTCACATTCACATTGCCACCACCCTCAATGAAATTAATGATCAGAGCTAACATTTATACAGCACCTGAAGGTTTACAAAATGATTGTGTACATTATACTATCTGATTTCAACCAGGCCCTCATTGCCTCATGACTTCCACAGATTCTTCCCTAGTTGCATTCCCTTTCTCTCGTCTTAGTCCCCTCTTTTACCACATACATACCACTGCCAGATTAATATCCTTGTTCAAATGTCAGCTCTTCATAATCTAATCCCCTTCTATCTGTTCAGTCTTATTTTACTCCATCACAGTATTAAGTGATTTCCTTACTGCTATGTTTATCCCACACGTACATACACAAAACTCACTGGCACTTTGGACTCTGCTTTTGATCCTATTCTTAGTTATTCTTGTCTATGTAAAATTCACACTGAGAGCTTTCATCCAATGACTTTTCCGCTCAGATGACCAAGGATTCAAACATAGGGTCTGTGATTTCTTACTTTCAAAAATATTTGAAAGTTTTTATTGAGGGTTATACTTTACTGGTCACCATAGATGACACAAATGAAAAGAGAAGATTATGGTCTCTTTCATCAACCTGCTTGAGTAAGAAACACTTCATGTTAGAAAACTATATATTTTAGAGTATTACAGAGAAGAAAATGGGCAGTGTGGGTCAGGATAGTTGTCTTCTTGGAGGCAGGAAAAACTAAGGATCAAAGGATATAGTGGAGGAGGGGAACTTGTTATCGTGTAACTCCTTAATTTTAGAAAACAGAAAACACAAGTGCGGAGAAGTGAAGTGTCTTGTCAGAAGTGACAGGTTGTGATTTTACCCTAGTAGACTTGTGATTTCATTGATATAGGAAATTTCCATGGCCAATACAACCTTTTCTCTGAAATGTCTTAAATAACTGCCTGAAGCACTGAGATGGCAGAAGTAGAAATTGGACAGGTGACTTGCAGCATCCAGGACTATGCCTCATTGATACTTGTTGCTTTCTTTCTTTTCTTCTTTATTTCTTTCCTTCTTTCTTCTTTCCTTCTCTCTCTCTCTTTCTTTCTTTCTTTTTTCTTCCTTCCTTTCTTCTCTCCTTTCTTTCTTTCTTTTTCTTTCTTTCTTTCTTTCTTTCTTTCTTTCTTTCTTTCTTTCTTTCTCTCTCTTTCTTTCTCTCTCTCTCTCTCTCTCTCTTTCTTTCTTCCTTCCTTCCTTCCTTCCTTTCTTTTTTCTTTCTTTCTCTCCCTCTACATATACACACAGATATATATAGTCTTTCTATATATAGATTCTATCCACCTAGGTGCATAAACATACATGTATACATACACACAGATATGTATGTATATGTATGTGAGTATATATATATATAGAGAGAGAGAGATGATCATATGTATATACATATACATGTTTATGTATGCAGGATGTAATGATATCAATGCCAATTTCAATGGTCATGATGATGATGATGATTATGATGATGAAAAACATTTTCAATGTGAATTTTTGCTTAATCACTACTTCTGATTGAATTTGTACATACACAAAAAATATTGATAATTGTTGTGACTCCTCAGCTAGATTTTAAACTGTTTGTGAGAGCAGGAAATGGTGCTAGTCTACTTTTTAAAAATAATCTGTAGCCCTGAACATAGCTCCCATATATATAGAAAAGACTCAAAAATACTCATTGGTTCAAAATATATTTGAAGTAGTTAAGATAAAATAGTAGAAATCCTTTTTATAAATAAAACCTTATTTAGAAGAATAAGCCATCAGGGTCATAGGCTTGGCATAGATCTTTTTTACTACGTCCAACTCAACGTGGTAGATTCAGAAAACAAATGTGGAATCTGGAACATAAACAAATGGTTAAAAACATGTCATTTAAAGAAAAGATTTATTTCCTGACCATATTTTAGGAATAATGGTATTTTAGGAATAATGGTCTGGGATAAAGGGCATAAAACAAGATCCTGAATCTGTATTTGTTCAATGTGGTTTTAAATTGAAAAGGAAGAAGAAAGGAGAAAACTGTCCACAAAGATTAGACAAGCATGATACATTAGAGAAGGTCAGAGAAAATGGCAGAACAAATGACTATTAATACTTGGGACATAATATCTGAGAAAATAGTAGTGAAAGCCATTGACTCAGATTTCTATATATAAATGTTTAAACTGTTGGTAACAGAATAGAATGGACTATCATCTATGACACAGAAGGGAAATTGGTGTCCTTGGTATCCCTGAGACTTGGTGGGATTAGAAGGTGTTACTGGAATAAAGAAAACTGGGAAGCAATCTAAAGAAAATAAAAACACAAAGAAATCATTAACTTTTTTCAACATTATAACTAGAAGGTAAAATTAAGGCCTGATAACTGAGGATAGAAAAAAAGAAGCCCATGGGGCCATAGAATCATGCCAGCTGAGAACTGACAATCAGAGTATCAGAGAGCCAAAAAAATCTAGGAACTAGGAGGATGACCTAGAGGCCATCTAGTCTAGAATACTACTAGTCAAGGTTGTTGAGACTTTCACCTTTTCATAGCTGTAATAAGCAGAGAAATCTCCATTCCTATCCCAAGTACAAACATTTTAAAGCAAGTATCATGTCCCCCTCTTCCCTTCCTCCACAAAATTTTCATCTACTTTGTCTTGAAATCCCTATTATCTTTAAAGAATTTTACAGATCATGTTTTCTTTTTATCCATTCTTTTCAAATTTATATTAATTCTCTTCTGAACAAAAGGCAGCACCTGTGTCTTTCCTAAAATGTAGTATCCACACAATATTTCACATGTAACAAGATCAAAGTATAGTAGAGTGGAACTATGGTTCCTCCCATTTTGGACGTTGTGTTTTTGTAATATTGTTGACTCATAAGATGTTTGCTGACCATAGGTACACAGGTAACACAACCCAAAGAATATATAAGAAGGGATTATAATTGGCAATGAAGAAACAAAGCTATCATTCTTTGTAGATGATAAGATGGTATATGTAAAGAATTCTAGAGAATGAAGTAAAATACAAGTTGAAACAACTGACAAATTTTGCAGTCTTGTAGGACATAAAATAAACCAACATAAATCATCATCATTTCCTTATAACCAATAAAGCCCAGCAGGAAGAAATAGAAGGATAATTTCCATTTAAAATAACTATAGATAATATAAAATACTTTAGGAATCTACCTGCCAAGACAAACGCAGAAACTACATGAATATATTTGCTAAATTCTTTTCCCAGAAACAAAGTCAGATCTAAATAATTTGGAAAATATCAATTCTAGTGGATAGCCTGACCAAATATAATAAAAAATTAAAATTATGTGTATATATATACACACACACACACACACACACACACACACACACACACACACATATGTATTCAGTACCATAGTAAACAAACTACCAAAAAGTTTTTTTTACAGAGCCAGAAAAAAATAACAAAATTCATCTAAAAGAAGAAAAAGCCAAGAATATCAACAGAATTAATTAAATAAATGTAAGGAAAGGTAGACTAGCTGTACCAAATTTTAAACTATACTATGAAGAGGCAATCATAAAAGTTCTCTGGTACAGGTTAAGAAAAAGATGGTGTAGTAAAAGCAGGGACTTCCTTGAGCTCTCCTCCCAAATCCTTCAAAATATATGTAAAAAAAAAAATCACTCTGAACAAATTCTAAAGCTGCAGAACCCACCAAATGATAGAGTGAAACAAATCTCCAGTGCAAGACAGCTTAGCAGGTTGAAAGGAAGCATCTATCACAACAGGGTGGGAGTGGAGCAGACTGCAGTTTGACATGGGTTATACTAGCACAGACAGAGTTGGAACAGGCCTCAGGGACCGAATCATTGGCAGCTGTGACAGTTTTCAACTTTTAAACCCAGAAATAGCAAAGATTGCATAGAAGGTCAGTGGGAAAACTCTGTGGGAACTAGTCTGGCTGGGGTCTGGCCCCCAGCCCTGGGGTGGAGGAGGAAGTGCTGGCTGCCAGTAGTAGCAGCAGCAGCAGCGGTGGCAGAGCATGATTCTAGAGTTCTGGACCCGCAGATGGTGGGGGATTGAGTGGTTGATACGAAAGCCCTGAAGCCTTGAACAGTACACTCACCCTAACCCCTCCTGGAAGCAGAGTCCTACCTTGACAAAGGGATCTGTGCCTGGTTGGGAACATGAGCAAACAGTGTAAAAAAAAAAAAAAAACCCTCGCACTATAGAATCTTACTTTCATGACAAAGAAGATCAGAACATACAACCAGAAGAAGATAACATAGTCAAAGCACCAACATTAAAAGCCTCCAATAAAAATATGAATTGATCACAGGTCATGGAAAAGCTCAAAAAGTATTTTGAGAATCAAGAAAAGTTGAGGAAAATTTGGGAAGAGAAATGAGACTGATGCAAGAAAATCATGAAAAATAAGTCAACAGCTTGCTAAAGGGGACCCCAAAATAATGAAGAAAATGACACCTTAAAATAGACTAATCCAAGTGGCAAAAGAGGTCCAGAAAGATAATGAGGAAAAGAACGCTTTTGAAAGAAGGACTGGCAATTAGAAAAGGAGGTCCAAAAGCTCACTGAACAAAAGAATTTCTTAAAACTTGAAGTGGAGCAAATGAAAGCTAAGAACTTTATGAGAAATCAAGAAATTATAAAACAGAATCAAAAGAATGAAGAAATAAAATTCAATGTGAAATATCTCATTGTCAAAACTACTGACTTAGAAAATTGAGATAGGAGAGATAATTTAAAAATTAATGCATTACCTGAAAGCCATGATCAAAAAAAAAGTCTAGATATCATCTTTCAAGAAATTATCAAGGAAAACTGCCCTGATATTCTAGAAACTGAGGTTAAAATATAATTTGAAAGAATCCACCAATTGCCTCTCCAAAGAAATCCCAGAAAGAAAACTCCTAGGAAGATTGTAGCCAAATTCCAGAGTTCCTAGGACAAGGAGAAAATATTGCAAGCAGTCAGAAAGAAACAATTTGAATATTGTGGAAATACAATCAGGCTACACAAGACCTAGCAGCTTCTACATTAAGAGATCAAAAGGTTTACAACAGAATATTCTGGAAGACAAAGGAGCTAGGATTAAAACCAAGAATTATCTACACAGCAAAACTGAATATAATCCTTCAGGGGGAAAAATGGACATTCAATGAAATGAGACTTTCAAGCATTCTTGATAAAAAAGACCTCAGCTGAGTAGAACATTTGACTTTAAAATGCAAGAATCAAGAGAAACATGAAAAGCTAAATAGGAAAGAGAAATCATAAGGGACTAATTAAAGTTGAACTGTTTATACTCCTATATGGAAATATGATATTTGTAATTCATGAAACTTTGCTTAGTATTAGGGTAGTAGGAGAAAACTAGACAGACAGACAGATAGGTAGATAAATGGATAGATAGATAGATGACCCAGTGTGAGTTCAATAAGAAGGGATGATATCTAAAAAATAAAATTAAGGGGTTAGAAAGGAATGTATTAGGAGAAAGAGAAAGGGAGAAATACAACGGGGTAAATTTTCTCTCCAATAAGATAGTCAAGAAAAAGTTTTCACAATGGAGGGGAAGAAGGGAGAAGTCAGAGGGAATGAGTGAATACTGTCATTAGATTTGTCTTAAGGAGGAAATCACATATACACTCAATTCAGTATCTTACCCTACTGGAAAGTAAGGGCAAAAGGGATAAGGGGGTGACGACAGAAGGAAGGGCAGATTAGGGAGACAATAGTCAGAAAAAAACACTTTTGAAAAAAGGACAAGGTCAAAGTTGAAAATACAATAAAAGAGGGCAAGATAGGAGAAAAGGAAATATAATTAGTCTTTCATAACATGACTATTGTGGAAACGTTCTGCATAATTCCATGTGTATAACTTATATTGAATGGCTTGCCTTCTCAATGAGGGTGGGTGAAGAGGGAAGAAGGAAGAGAATTTGAACTCAAAGTTTTAAAAACAAATGTTTGAAAGTGTTTATACATGCAACTGGGAAATAAGATATATAGTCAATGGGGTATAGAAATCTGTATTGCCCTACAAGAAAGTAAGGGATTGGGGATAAGGGGAGGTATGATAAAAAGAAGGGCAGATTGGGAGTAGGGGTAATCAGAATGCATGTTATATCAGGGTGAAGGGAGGGGAGAGATGGGGAGAAAATCTGGAACTCAAAATCTTGTGAATATGAATGTTGAAAACTAAATTAATTAATTTTAAAAATAAAAAGAAATACTATTTCTATGTGTTTATAAGCTATTCAATGATTAATTTGCTATAGAATTTTAATACTGGGATTCAAGAATAAAATTTAAAGCCATTAGTAGATAATGACCCTATTCTACTTCATGACTTTTTTTTGAAATTTGATAAAACATTTTTACCTATGTGCCCTCAAAAAGATCAGATCTTTATGCCACTAGATAAATGAAATACCTCCATGAAATTAATATTGAGACATTGTTTACTAGTGACTCAAGAGACTCCAAAATCAGGTCACAAAGAGCCAGAAACAATTAAAATGACTCAATAACAACAACATTAAAAGAGTTTTGCTTTTCCTATGGTGGATGAGGGGGAGCAGGGAAAGATAAGTTGAATTCCATCCAACAGAGCTATCATACACAGAAAATATTAGTTGTTTACGCCTTCAAATCATTGTTATAATTCACTTGTGGGTCACAGGCCAAAGACGACTAGGGACAACGTGAAAATAAATTGCGACCAATTACCTGACACATTTACTTTTATACTTCCAGCATTATGGATAGCACCTAGTTCAGAGTAGGTGTTTAATTAACTTATTGAATGCTTGAGTTAAGTCAGTGAATATCCTTGGACTTCAGCTTTCTGATCTACCAAATAAGAATAGCACATTAGATAATCTTCAGGATTCTTTTCAGTTGTAATGTTATAGGGGTCACTGATTTTATTAAGGGAGTGGAGAAAGATAAAACTAATGAACAGTTTGAAGAACAGGAAATGAAAAGAAGTGTCATAGTCATCATATAAATTACATAATGATAACTCATATCTCTACAACAGTTTAATAATTCCCAATCACTTTTTTTCACAACAAACATATGTGGCCCATAGTGTAAGAAGCACTGTATAAAATTAACTCATGATCCATGAAACATCTAAACATATTCTAAAAAATAAAGCTTTAATTGTAATGATTTTAGGATGCTCTATCTCAATTAGATTAATTATATTCACAACCCCACTCCTTGAACTTAGCTTTAAGGTGTGAATGTCAACAACAGATTATGTCCTCTGGGAGAAAAAAAATCTAATCTATATGTAACATATATATTTTTCTCCTCTTAGACAGTGTTATCTTTCAAGACACTTGAGAAAATACATCCACATTCATTGAGATATTGCAAGTATTCCATACAATAAGACAGTTAGACAGCACAGTGGATAGAGTGCCAGGACAGGAATCAGAAAGACTTGAATTCAAATCCAGCTACAGACATTTGCTAGCTGTGTGACTGTAGACAAGTGACTTAACCCTGTTTGCCTCATTTTCTTCATCTGTAAAATGAGCTGCAGAAAGAAATGGCATACCATTTTTGTGTCTTTGCCAAGAAAACCTCAAATGGGGTCATGTGGTATTGAGCACAACTGAATTGCAATACTCCAAAACCAAACAATGCAGGAAAATCTACATGTAAAAAAAATATACAACATACAAGGAAGGAAAAAAATAAATTTAATGGCAGGGTATATTTGGTGAATGTCAGCCACAAATTTAGGTCCAAGTGGCTAAACATCATATGCTTCATCAGTCCCACAGGTAGCAAGTGTCAGATCTGGGATTAGGACTCAGTTCCTCAAGGACAGAACACTTTCCAAGATGCTGTAACACCAAAGAGATACCCATAGCAGCTGCTGTGAATATGCATACATATTCCAAGAGATTATTCACAAAATATATTTAGACCTCCTCCTTCAAGACAAAACCAAAATATTTATTTGGAACATTGCTATTAGGATACCAGAAGGCAAAATTTAGTAAGGTACTTGTCACCAATCCAGAGAGCAATGACATTGCAAGTAAGTTCCCCTAGGCAAGTTCCTCCCTCTACCTGTTTCTCTCTCCAAGCAATATAATATATGCTGTACCCAAATCAAAGACTTAGGATTTGATTAGTTTAGTGCTAAGAAGCTTGGAAATCAGCACTCAATTGTAAAGGTGTGGGAATTGCTGTGGCCCAGAGCCTAATTTGCTTTGAGCCAGGGCTCTATAAGGCAAAATTTAGTAAGGTACTTGTCACCAATCCAGAGAGCAATGACATTGCAAGTAAGTTCCCCTAGGCAAGTTCCTCCCTCTACCTGTTTCTCTCTCCAAGCAATATAATATATGCTGTACCCAAATCAAAGACTTAGGATTTGATTAGTTTAGTGCTAAGAAGCTTGGAAATCAGCACTCAATTGTAAAGGTGTGGGAATTGCTGTGGCCCAGAGCCTAATTTGCTTTGAGCAGGCCTATTAATGGGCAGTGGAAGATCTTAAATCCCATTAACCTTATAGATACCCTGCAGAAGTCTGAGAAAAAAAAGGGAAAAATAGTACAATCCTAAAAGTTTTGATAATAATTTACTCTATGACATTCTGGCTTAAAGAAAATGCCAACAATGATCTTTAATTTTGTTTCTAAAGCATTATTCAGAAAAAAATATGCAAGAGAAGTGTGTTAATTTAGAGAACATGCTTTAGTTATTACTAAATAAAGAAATATTAGAATGGCTGGAGAAAGTAAATGCTTTCCAAAGTCAATGACCACCTTATAATAGTATCTGAGTAGGGAAGGACGTGTAACTCCTGTTTGTGCCTATCAGTAGTATTTCCAAGAGTTTAGTGAGTATAGCCAACTCATGGTAACATGCTATTTATTTAGTTCTGGATGTAGGACACATTTTAACTCCTGCCACAATATTTTCTCATGAAAACATAGTTTACACTATTTAAGCAGGTAACTAGAGAATGCAGGATAGATTCTCTTATGAGTTTTTGGAGGTAATAGATCTAAATAGAACACAATCTGTGTCGAAATGTATCTGTTTCAGTCAGTAGCACAAAAGATGATCATTTCCTACAACTCCTATAGGAAGACTATTTTTCTAATGCCTAGAGAGAAGAACCACATCTAATAATAAGTCACCTAAACAGCAGTGGCATAAGGCAGATTTTTGCATTTTTATTGATAAAGTTTTAATTCAAAGAAAAAGGTTACAATAGTCTAGGGGTTGGAAAACTATGATCCAGTGGGTCAACTCCTGACTGCTCCTTGTTTTTGCACAGCCTATAAGCTAAAAATGTTTATTTCCCATTTTTAAACAAAATGAAGCCATTCCCTATTCCAAACAGCCCAACAGAAATTCTGATCGTTAGAGTATTTATTGTTCACAGGCAATGTTTGTTCAAAAGAGAAGCATCTGTAGTCTAGCAGTAAGAGTTGCTCATTTAATTTCATGTCATAGTCTGGACCAGAGGTGTCACGCTTATGGCTGTGGAATGCAGTCCACAACACTCTAAAGTTTGGATAAAGCAGATTAAAATGCAAATGGGAAATATTTTTTTTAAATAAATTAAAAATACAGTATAAATAATGTGCATTCATGGTTTTCTAGGTCGATATGCAGATCTGTTTCTATTTGAATTTGACATCACTGGTCTGAGCAAGAGACATTTTTCATTCTCTTCATTTTTCCTGTAGGAATAGTTATGCTGAGCTATATTGATAGATTGTGACTCTTACTTAGAAGGTTCTGCAATATTCTTTTTTATTTTGTTTTTAACTTATGAAATAATTAAACATTTCCATAATGTAGTAGAATAAATCAATAAAATGACAATTGCAAATGAAACTATAAACCTTTTAAGTACAACATCGTATATTTTTAAAATATATAATACATTATCATGTAAATTTCTTTCTTAAAAGAATTTTGACTCTTAAAATGGAATTTTTTTCTCAAAATTTGGACAAATATGGAAAATCTATCTTTTACCAAAAAGTTCTTCACATTCTTGCCCTTCCCCCCCAAAATGTGCTTGTGATAGTCTTCACACCTTTTCTGAAAGCTTTCTTTTCTGAAAAAAGAAAAGATTTCCATGAATTAAAAAAATGAGATTTGGGACTTTTAAAACACTTAATATATGCATATGCATTCTAAGTATCTTCTAAATAAATCATCTTCTAAATACATGTTTACATCTATGTGTATGTATCTAAGATCTTTACTGAAATACATATTTAGGCAATCATATATTATAAAAGTAAGGCAATTATGTTGCAGTTTAAAGAGCATCAGATTTAGAAGTTATATTTGTAATTGTGAAATCTAAGGTTGTAATCACTTACTACTTCTCATTAGAATGGAAACTCCCTGAAATCAAGTAAAAGCATATTTTTGACTTTCATTGTATGCTCAATGGTCAGCATAGTGCCAGGCACATAGTAAGTACTTAATAAATGCTTCTTGACTCTTGATTGACTTATATGACATTGGACAAGTTAAGTAGCATCTCTTGTGCTCAGTTTATTCATCTATAAAATAAGAGCGTAGGACTAGGTCAGCAAGTCTTAATTTTTTTCTTGTTTTTTCTGAAATTCTTTGGGAGAGGATTCTGGGAAGAGGGCAGAGTAGATCAGAAGATTTCAAGCTCTCAAGATTTTCATCCACAAAAAAGATAAAATAGCACCTCAGGGAGGACATAGAGAAATGAAAATAAACAAGAGCAGGGGCAGAACAAAAGTCTTCCTGGGATAATCAGGGAACATCTGAAGAAAATCTCAGGATAAATTTTGGTCCCTTCCACTTCCAAGGTAGGAAACTGTCAAATAGCAAGCTGCAACCCCTTTAGCTGGATTGAGAAGTACCTCGGCCTCAGCCACAGGAACTTTTACCCCCAGGACAGTGAGGAGAGTTGGGCATTTGATCTAGGGAAGATCTAGGGCACCTCTGCTTATAAGGAATGCCAGACTCAGCTTTGCTTCAAAATAGGTGGGGTGAAAAGCAAACAGCACACACCCCATAGGTGTAGAAAGAGTGGGGCAGGATGCTGCTGGTTCTGGGCACTTATAGGAAGCTGGAAGTCTTGGTTTGAATTCAAGATCAGAGGGCAGAACTGAAGAAGATCTGAAGACAGAGGCATCATTCCACATACCCTTGGAGTAGATATAATTATAAAAACTAAATTCTTATCAAAATAAAATCCACAGACAAAGGAGAAAGAATCCAACCACAGGGAGCTACTATGGGAATATAGATGTCCATTGTTCATCTTCAGAAAAGGATACTGAAGCAAATAAATTCTCTTTTACCTCAAAGAGTAATGACAAATGATCACCTGTTCCCCCCAAGTCAATGAAGAACTTTAAAAAGATTTTAAAAAATCAAATGAGAAAGACTGAGGAAAAAACTAAAAAGGATAATTCAAAAAAAAGTAAGATTGTGAAAAGAAAGCCAACCAAATAGAAAAGGAGAGTCAGAATTTTAAGGGGAAAAAAATAATTCCTTGAAAATCAGAATCAGGCAAGGGGAAGCCAGTAAAGTTATAAGATGTCAAGAAAAAACAATAAAAAGCACATACTAAAAATAGTGAATAAAATATAAGAAAATGTGAAACATCTCATAAAAAAAAGAACTGATCTGGAAAACAGATTGAGAAGAGAAAACATAAGAATAATCAGACTACCTGAAAGCTATAATCATAAAAGAAACTTGATATAATAATAAAAAATAATTAAAGAAAAATGTCTTATCACATTTGAAGAAGAAGGGAAAGTTTAAATAGGAAAAATCCACCTATTATTACCTGAAAGAGATACTACAAAGAAAGCTCACAGGAATAGTAAATTCTGAAACCCCAGCTGAAGGACAAAATATTATGAGCAAGGAGAAAAAAATTGTATACAGTGGTACCTCAATTAGAATCATATAAGACTTAAGAATGATGATGTTATATATGGAAGAGCAAAAGAACTAGTCTTCTGGTTTCTGACCAAATATATCAGTAAAGCTCAGCAAAGCTAAGCATAATTCAAATGCAAAAAAAAAAAATTGAACATTTAATGAATCGTCAGACTTTCAGAACTTCAGTTAAAAAAAAAACACAACTGAACTTGATAGATTTGACATACAAGAGAAAAGAGAAATATATACTGCATACCAATGACCAATTAAAAGGGATTCAATAAAGACAGACTGTTTACTTTTTATATGTATAAAATATAAAACATATGTTTAAGATTGTTATTAACAGTTGGGTAGTTCATAAGAAAGATGAAGATAGACCTAAGCCTGATATGACTTCAAAAATTAAAACTATTAAAGAATAGCTAAAAGAGTAACAGTCTTATAGAAATGAGATGTGAGAGGAAGAATCAATACAGAGGAATTAGATGGGGTTGGAAGACTAATCGTTCTGGAAGTCTACTTTCATCAGGAATGGGTTAAAGGGAAAATACATTTACATCTAGAAGAGTATAAAAATGTTCTAAATTTAGAGAGAAATAAAACTATAAGGGGATTTGAAGGGGGCAAATGATAAAGGAGGAATCTTGAGAGGGGAGCATGAGGGAATAGGTTACATAGAAGAGTGTTTAAATCAACAGGAATGGGAAGATAAGGGAGGGATCTTTAGAGGAAAGGGTAAGGGAATAGGTCAAAGGAGTATTGTGATTTATTGTAAGGGGAAGATAAGGGACTGATTGTTGTAGGGGAGGTAGGTTAGGTAATAAAAGGCAAGGTAGCACGTGGAAGTAAAGTAGAGAGTTAGGAGCGATAAAACAAACAAAAACACAGAAACAAAGATTAAGAGTAGAATTTGTTAGGGAAAGTACATGTTTACATATGTATACATGTATGTATGTATATATGTATTTGTGTATGTATAGGTCAATTTCTCCATATAAATATATCCACACTTTATTATAACGGGAGAGGAAGGAGAAAAAATAAAAATGTAAAAGGAGTACAGTAAAGAGCAAAAAAAAAAAAAAAAAAGAAAACCTGCAAGGAAGCAAAGAAAAGATGGACAACTTTCAGCATAATGCCCAGTATTTAATATATAGACTTTCTTGAAATGGAAAGTTATTGCTTTATGTTTTCAATCCTCTCCTTCATTCTGCTGTGTACATGATATGATTTTTTCTTTTCTTATTTTATATTTGTTTATAATATCTTTTCTTATTATGTATTTACATTTTAGTATTTGTCTAAAATTTTTAAAAAAAAAACAAAGATAATTTAGCTTAAAAAAAGGAAGACTTTGGCAGTATAGTGAAGCCTATGGAAGCTTTGAAAGTTTTAGAGGAAAGCAATTACCCCCTGTTTGATTTGAGGGGAATAGAAAATATTTTGTTGCTTATTTTTTAATGTTGGATACCGTTCTTAAAAATATTAAATAAAATAAGAAAAACAACTGACCAGCACAATAGATACAGGAGAAACAATATCAAAATTATTGGACTACCCAAAAGCCACAATCAAAAGTAGGACCTGGATAACATCTTTCAAGAAATTGTCAAGGTAACTTCCCTGATCTTCTGGAAATGGCAAAATAGGTATTGAAAGAATTCACCAATCATCTCAGGAAAGAGATCCCAAAATAAAAACCCCAAGGGATATTATAGTGAAATTTCAGAACTATCAGGTCAAGGAAAAATTCAGCAAGAAGCCAGAAAGAAGTAATTCAAATACTGAAGAGGCACAAACAAGACTACATAAGACTTGGCAGCTGCAACATTAAAAGAATGGAGGTCATGGAACATGATAATCTGGAAGGCAAAATATCTAGGACTTCAACTAAGAATCATTTGAACCTGAAAAAGACAAGTATAATACAACAAGGAGAAAAATGAACATTCAATAAAATAGAAGGATTTCATACCTTTGTAAGAAGACCAGAATTAAACAAAAAAAAAAATTAATCTACAGTATCACGACAGAAGAGAAGCATAAACAGGTAAAAAGGGACAAGTAAACATAAGGGATTCAACAGAGTTACATGAGAAGATAATACTTGTAATTCTTAAAAATTTTATCACTAATAGTACAGCTAGAAGGGATATACATATACAGGGGGTACAGGTATGAAGTAAATTTGATGGAAAGTCATAAAATAATTAAGAAATGAGAAAGAAGAGTGCAGTAGTTACAGAAGAAAAGGAGAGGTACAATAGGGTAAATTATTTCACATGAATAGGCACAAAAGATCTGTTATAGTGGTTGGGAATGTGGGAGGGCAGGCAATGGGCATCCCTTGAACCTTACTTTCATCAGTATTGGCTCAAAGAGGTAATAATATTTACAATCAGTTAAACATAGAAATCTACCCTACCTAACAGGGTAGTAAGGGATAAGGTAAAGGAGAGTAGGGTGGGGACTGAAAGAAAGGAGGGCAGATTGGGGAGGTGGTAGACAAAAGCAAATCACTGGTGAGGAGGGAAAGAATGAAAGGAGGAAGATGACAAATAGGAGGAAGGATAGAATTGAAGGAATTATACAGGTAATGATCTACTGTGAATTTGAATGAGATGAACTTTCCCATAAAATGGAAACATATGGTAAAGTGGATCAAAAATCTGAATCCTACAGTATTTTGCTTACAAGAAACACATCTGAAGTGCAGAGACACATACAGAGTAAAGGTAAGGGGCTGGAGCTTATGGAGCATATGCTTCAGTTGAAGTAAAAAAGAAAAAAAGAGGGGTAGCAATCCTGATCTGAGACAAAGCAAGAGCAAAAATAAACCTAATTAAAAGAGATAAGGAAGGAGACTACATCTTACTAAAAGGTACCATAGACAGTGAAACGATGTCAACACTTAACATATACGCACTGAGTAGTATAGTATCAAAAATTCTTAAAAAAGAAGTTAAATGGGTTACGGGAAGAAAAAGCAAAGTTTTACTGGTGGGGGATCTGAACTGTCCTGTCTCAAAACTCAACAAATCTAACTAAAAAATAAACAAGAAGAAACCAAGAAAATAACTAAAATATTAGAAAAGTTAGACAAAACAGAACTATGGAGAAACATGAATGGGAAAAGAAAGGAATTGACCTTTTGACCACGTAAAAACCTCCATATCAAATATGGAAAGGTAGAAAATTTAGAAGTATTCTTTTCAGATCACAATACAATAAAAATTGCACTCAGCAAAATGGCAGCGGTAAGATAGAGTATAATTATTTGGAAACTAAATACTCTAATGGTTTAAGAAGTGTGTTGAAGAAATCATAAAAACAATCAAATTCATTAAAGAGAATAACAACAATAAGACAGTATATCCAAATTTACAGAATGCAGTTAAAGTAGCAGTAATGGAAAAATTATTTCCCTAATTTCTTGCATAAACAAAATGATAAAAAAAAATCAATGAATCAGGCATGTGATTAAAAAAACCTAGAAAAAAGGGATAAATTGTAAATCACCAATTAAGCACCAAACAGGCAATCCTGAAATTCAAAGGTGTGATTAACAAGACTGAAAGTAAACAAAACCAAACAAAACCAACTATTGGGCTAAAAAATTAATCTCAGAACTAGTTTTATTAAAAAAAAAAACAAGATAGATAAGTCATTGATTAATTTGATTAAAAAAAGAAGAAAACTAAATATCCAGTAAAAAAAATGAAAAGAGTAAAGTCACCAACAAATGAAGAAATTAAATCAATCAGCTGGAAATATTTTACCCAATTATATGCTAATAAATCTGATACTTTGAGTGAAATCGATGAATATTTAGGAAAATATAAATTACCTAGATTAACAGATCAGGAAATAAAATGTCTAAATATTTCCATCACAGAAAAAAAATTAAGCAAGTCAATAATGAACTTCCAGGGGAAAAAAATCCCCAGGGCCAGATAGTTCATACATGAATTTTACCAACATTTAAAGAACAACTAAGCCCAATACTGTACAAAGTATTTAGGAAAAAAAAATTGGTGAAGGGATCCTACCAAACACCTACCAAATACCTGACACAAATATGGTGCTGATACCTAAGCCAGGAAGAGCTAAAACAGAGACAGAAAAGTATAGACCAATTCCCCTAATGAATATTGATGCAAAAATTTTGAACAAAATGCTAGCAAGGTGATTACAATGATATATTATAAGAATTATATACTATCACGAGGTGGGATTTATAACAGGAAAGCAGAGTTGGTTCAATATTAGGAGAACTGTCAACATAATTAACCATATCAATAACAAAACTAACAGAAATCAATAGTTGCAGAATAAACTTTTGGATACAATAAAGCACCTATCCCTACTTCAAAAAAACAAACAAACAAACAAACTAGAGAACACAGGAATAAATGGAGGTTTCTTAAAATGATAAGCAATATATATCTGAAAGCAATAGCAAGTATTACGTGAAATGGGGATAAGCTATAAGCCTTTCTAATAAGATCAGAGGTGAAGCAAAGATGCCAATTATCACCACTATATCTTCAATACAATACTAGAAATATTAGCTATATACATATGAGAAGAGAAAGAAATTGGAGAAATTAGAATAGACAATGAGGAAACAAAACTATCGCTCTTTGCAGAAGATACGATGATATACTTAGAGAACCCTAGAGAATCAACTAAAAACTACTTGAAATAATTAACTTTAGTAAAGTGTAGGATATAAAATAAACCCACATAAATCATCAGCATTTCTTTATATGAGCAACGAAGCCCAGTAGCAAGACATAGAAAAAGTAACTCTATTTAAAACAATGAAAACAACATAAAATACCTGGGAGTCTACCTAACAAGACAAGACCAGGAACAACATAAAAACAATTACAAAACACTTTTCATATAAAAAAATTCAGATCTGAACAACTAGAAAAAAATCGATTGGTCATGAGTAAGTTAAGCCAATGAAACAAAAATGACTATTCTGCCTAAATTAATTTATTTGTTCAGTGCTATACCAACCAAACAACCTAAAAAGTATTTGATAGAGCTAAAAAAATGACAACAAAATTCATCTGGAAGAACAAAAAGTCAAGAATATTGAAGGAATTAATGAAAAAATACAAAGGAAGGAGGTCTAACATGAGGCTTGGAAAACTTTTTCTACTTATTACTCTTTTTTTGACATTGTATAACTGAGGGAAAGTTCAGTGCAAAGTGTGCATGCTTTTTGTTCAGGACCATGCAACATGTGTAGTCACTGCCAGAAACACTTTGGAATGATTGCAAATTTGATTTTCAGCTAACTTTTGGTTGTTGCACATTTAGAAACCTTTTACTGCTGCCAAATTTTTCACAACCCCATATGGGATTGTGACCCACAGTTTAAAAAGTGCCGATTAGCAATACCAGATCTTAAACTAAATTATAAATCAATAATCATCAAAATTATCTGGTATTGGTAAAGAAATAGAGTGACAGATCAGTGAAATAGATTAGGTACACATGACACAGTAGTCAATAACCATAGTAACCTAATATTTGATAAATACCAAGACCTCAGTCTTTGGGATTAGAACTCACTATGACAAAAATTGCTGGGAAAACTGGGAAAGAAAAGGACTTAAACTTAGGTAGAGACCAACATCTCATAACATATACCAACATAAGGTAAAAATGAGTGCATAACATAGACAAAAAGGGTGACACCATAAGCAAATTAGAAGAGCAAATATTTTATATTATTTCATTTATATTATTGTAATAATATTATATCATATTATTTTATATTATAAAACATAAAATGGATAATTTTGATCATATTAAATTAAAATACATTTGTTCAAACAAAACCAATTGCAACCAAGATCAGAAGGAAAGAAGGAATGTGGGAAATAATCTTTATAGCAAGTATTTCTGATAAAGGCCTCATTTCTCAAATATGTAGAGAACTGAGTCAAATTTATAAAAATATAAGCCATTCCCCTATTAATAAATGGTCAAAGGATAAGAACAGACAGTTTTCAGATGAAGAAATCAAAGCTATCTATAGGCATATGAAGAAGTGCTCTAAATCACATTTGTTTTGAAAAATGCAAATTAAAATAACTCTGAGGTACCATTTCTTACCTATCAGACTGACCACTCTGACAGAAAAAGAAAACGATACATGTGGGAGAGGGTGTGGGAAACCTGAGACACTAATGCATTGTTGTTGGAGTTTTGAACTGATGCAACCATTCTGGAGACAATTTGGAACTATATCCAAAAGGCAACCAAATTCTTCATACCCTTGGATCCAGCAATATCACTACTAAATCTGTATTCCAAAGAGATAATTAAAAAGGGGGAAAAATCCTCCATGTGCAAAAAGAGTCATAGCAGCCTTTTCATGGTGGCAAAATATTGGAAATTGAGGGGATGCCCATAAATTGGGGAATGGCTGAACAAGTCGTGGTATATGAATTTAATGGAATACTATTATGCAATAAAACATGACGAACAGACCAATTTCAGAAGAAAAAATAAAACCTGGAAAGACTTCTACAAATTGATGCAAAGCTTGTACCAGGAAAATATTGTACACAGTATCAGCAACATGATGTTATTTAAATAAGTATATGTAAATAGAATTACAAAGAAAAACAATTATTTTGAAATATAGTCACTGAAGTATCTTTAAAAAATTCATTTCTTGATTCTAGTTTAAGAACTCCTAAAGTAGATCAGTTTAGTCACAATTTCTCAGCTTCCATTTGTTCATCTATAAAATAAGAGTTGGACTAAATTATCTCTAAAGTCCATCCAATATTTAGGTCCCTATTTATGTAAGTGGCTTCTGTGTTTTCTTCATGGATTTTTTTTTTTCTGCTTAACATGGGCCCATTACACTTGGTGAATTCTCTAAACACTCCTTGAAATAAAACATTTAGTATGGAAAAATGGTTATAAAACACAACAATATTGTGGTGCTATCATCTTGGTATTTAAAAAAACTTAAACATTTATTCTCAAAGTTTTAAATCAAGTGGAATCTTTAGTGTTTTGAGATACCCTTGCTTTCTCTTCTCTGTGTTGTGTAATCATCATATAAGCCATCTTGGCACCTGAAATCTCCAGGTAAGGGATGACTGGACAACCTAGTAAACTCCATGTGCTCTTTTTACCCAACTGTGCCATGGTCCAATCTATAGGGAAGAGAGAGAGCTTGTAATGAGACATAATGTTGTTGTGAGACAAGACATCACAGGCAATTTTCTGGCAGAAAAGTGAGATTTAATCACTCAAAGCTGCTTCTGCAGCTACTGCTGAGGCATGTTCACTCCACCATCAGGGAGCAAGATTCCTGTCAAGATTATAGTAAAGCAAACTGAAGTGCTGCCAACCCATTGCCTACAGACAACAGATGATTCTCATCCCCCATTTATTTTATTTCTGCACATTTTTATGCTGCTCCGCATTTTATATATAAAATACAGAATCTTTAAATTTACAAAAGGACCTATAGGGAAGAAAAGATTGCTATTAAATCAAGGGAAAGGAATGGAAAAAATCACATTTTCTTCAGAACTTATTTGAACTACTGGTCAGAGTTCTATTGCTCATTGAAGCAAGACAATTATAATCAAAAGTGCCTCATCTATTAAGCTATGGAAGGAGATAATTACCTCCTGTTTGATTTAAGGGAGAAGGACAATGTGTGATGGTTTAATTTTTGATGATGAAAACTGTTATTTCAGTATTCATCCTTTACATGGGAGTAGGTTAAGGTGACCATATGTTCAAAACTTCCCATAACTCTGCTGGGTTTTGTCTTCTTATAGATGAACATTATTGATCAATCAATCACTAAACTTTCATTAAGTGCCTATTGTGTGAAGTGCATTTTACTAAGCATTGGAAACAAAAAAGAGGCAAAAGACAGTCCCTACCTTAAAGGACTTTACAATCCTACAATCAGATGGGAAAGTCAACCTGCAAACAAATACATAGAAAGGAAGCTATTCAGTGTAAATAAGAAGTAATTAACTTAGTGAAAGCTCTAGACTTCAGAGGGGGTGGGGAAGGCTTCCAGTCAAAGGTAATGTTTTAGTGGGGCTGAGAGGAAGACTAGGAGGTCACCAGGCAGAACAGAGGAGGGAGAACATGTTATTTGAAAATGACCAGCCTAAAAAAAAAAAAAAAAAGGAAATCAAACAGAAAGCTATGACAGACATTTTGCAAAGTATTTGAAAGTTGACATTTATATTTAGAATTTTTTTAAATTTTTTTCAATCAGTTCATCTTGAAGGCAATATGATGTACTGAAGGAAAAGCACAACCAAAACAATATTGGACTTGGAGGATCAGGGAATACAACCCCTCATCATTTATTGTTTGATATATTGAAATAGGCAGGGAGTTGCCTGTTCATGCTAGGTTTCCAGTCTTATATCTTATACCCCTCCCCATGACCCCTATATACTCTGAGAGCTACTGACTTACTTGTTATTCCTTGAACAAGACATTCTACTTCTTTATTTTAGGCATTTTCGCTGGCTGCTCCCCATGCATAGACTGCTTTCCCTCCTCATCTCTATATCCTGGCTTCTTTGGTTTCTTTCAAGTCTCAGATACAAATCCAACCTTGTATAAGAAAATTTTCCCAATCCCTCTTAATTATAGTGCCTTCCCCATCTTGACCATTTCGAGTTTATGCTGTACATAGCTTATTTGTACCAAGTTGCTTTCATTGTCTCTCTGATAGGATTGTGACTTACTTAAAGACAGGAACTGTCTTTTGCCTTTTGTAGCATCAGCATTTAGTGTAGTACCTGGCACATAGTAACTTTGTAGGTACTTAATAAATGTTTAATTATTTACTGATCAAATCTTAGCTCTGCCATTAACTTTCTATGTGATCTTGGACAAGTTATAAATTCATTGGGACAATCTATAAGTCTTACTCACATAGATTTCCTCATCTGTAAAATTGATAAACTGGATTAAATGATTTGTCATGACCTTGTATATGCTGTTAATTAACTTTCCTTCCATATGTAAAAAATATTGTACCCAAGAGTTGGAAGGAACTCTATGATCATTTAAAATCATGGGGTCATAGATTTAGATTTTAGAACTGGGCAGGACTTTGTTTAAAACTGGACAGGACCGGAGACAATTTAGTTCAAACTTCTATTTTGTAGATGAAAAAACTGAAACCCAGATGGATCAAATTATTTGCCCAAGGTCAAATAGATAATAAATGACTGAGATTTAAATCCAGGTCCATTGAATCCAAGTCCAGTTCAGCCTCTATGTTAAGCATGTATCCCTTTATGATTTAAGAATTCTGAAGGTGCTCTTCCCTTTTTCTTCACTAAATTTCCAAATTTTAGTTATGAAAATTGTTGGATCTACAGCAAGGGTTTTTGCTGTACTGAAGATAAAAGTACTCTATTCCTGTATAGAAGATACTTCCTAAATGTATGTTTCCAGGAAAGATCCTAGATGTAATGTTTCCCTACATGACCCAGTGAACCAATGAAAATGAATAGTATATTTTAGTAGTTGCAGTTTACCAACTAAGAAATTCAATTTTATCAGGACTAAAAGTAGTTCATCATTCAAGAAACTTTGTGTACATTGTCTCATTTGATACATGTAAGAGTCATGTAGGGTACATAGGCATTGTCTTCATCTTACAGATGAGGAAAATAGAATGCATAGAAAACAAGAACCCTGACCCAAATCACAAGCTCATACTTTATCCAACATATGGCTTTAAATCTAGTGTTCTGTCCATTATACAGGGAACAACAGGGGTTATCGTTCCTTTGAAACTAGAAAAATCATCCACTTAGAAGGTAGCATAAAGTTTTGGAAAGAGTGTTCTTTCTGATGTCAAAAGATCTGAGTTTGTATTTCCTATTCAGTACCTTGATGAAATCATGTCCCCTTTCCAGTCCTCATCTGTTCCCTCATCTGTTAAACAAGCCCATTGGATAGGAGATCTTAAACAATCCTTTCAACTCTAAATCCTATCATCTTTTGTAGAGTTAGAAATAATTTTGAAAATCATTTATTTCTAATATGACAGAAAAGGAAAATGACAGATGCTGGCGAGACTGTGGAAAAAGAGGAACATTAATGTTCTAGTTTTAGAGCTGTGAACTAGTCCAACGATTTTGAAGAACAATTTGTAACTATGGGCTACTAAAAAAGAAAAAACTACATGCCCTTTGATCAAGTAATATTACTACTAGGTCTGTATCCCAGAGAAAATAAAGAAAAAGGACCTATTTGTACAAAAACAATATAGTAACTTTTTTTGTGGAGGCAAAGAATTGGAAATCAAGGGGATACCATCAATTGAGGAAACCTGAATAAATTGTGGTGTATGATTGTGATGGAATAGTATTGTACTATCAGAAATGACAAGCAGGATGCTTTCAGAAAAAACCACAGAAGCCCCATATAATTTCATGCAAAGTGAAGTGAACAGTGAGGAGGAAAGTTGCATACAATAAGAGAAATACTGTAAAGATGATCAACTGTGAAAGATTTAGCTACTCTGATAGAGACAATGATCCAAGATATTTCTAAGGGACTCATGATGAAAAATGTTATCTACTTCCAGAGAAAGAACCAATGAACTCTAAACGCACATTGAAGCCTACTTTAAGAAAAAAAAAAAAAACAAACCTTTATTTTTATTGTTTTGTTTTGTTTTTTCCTTTTACAACGTGGCTAAATATGGACGTATATTTTGCATGACTTCACACAATGATCAAAACAAAATGTTTGCCTCCTCAAAGTGAGGGAGTGGTTGAGGAGGGGGGTAAATAATTTAGAACTGAAAAGTTTAAAGAATGATTGCTCATTTTTTATGTGCTATTGGGGAATATTTAATGAAATAATTAAAATTAATTCAAAAAGGAAAATCACTTATTTCACCCTCAAGCTATAAGGAAGAAATCTTAAATTATGAACTCTTGGAGAATGAAAATAACTTTTTCATTATTCAACCAGTCTAGTAAAATGGCCTTCTATATCCTCATATTCCCAATAAAGTGTTTGGAAAGGGCTATCTGGGTAAAAATCACAACTTTGTTGTTTATTAGCTGTATGATAATGGTCAAGTCATTTTACATACCTGATCCTCAGTTTCTTCTACAAAATGAGGATAATAATAATTGTATTACCTGTCTCAGAGTTTTGGTGAGACTATAATGAGATCATGTATGGAAACTAGTAAAGCATTTCATAATCAATATATATGTATAATTTAATTGATAATTTAATTAATTGATAGAACCATAGAATTTCAAGTGAATTATTTGTAAAACAAAAGTGATCTCATCCTACTAAAGCAGTAGCACTCTTTCTTTCTTGACTTCTTTAACCCTGACTAATTCTGCTTTAATTCATTTGGAAGCTTCTGGGATCCTAGGCAAACTAGCAAAAGGTTACCAGTAACTCTATTAGACTATAATATAAAAATGAACGTTATTGAAAGTTCAAAGATACCAATTGGATGAAATACTTGCAAATAAAATTCACTTTTTGTGTCTTTGAGATGCGGCAGAGAGGGAAAAATGAATTGTTGACCTACAGATGATATAAATAACATAATTAATGCATTTGTTTCTGAAATCTCTGCCTGGGGGCCTAGCATTGGATCTCACCCTATTCTATTTGGGGGCAAGGTACTTAGACTGAGTAGGTGTCAGTTTCACCCTCACTTCTGCTGTCCCCTAAAGGAGGATTTAAAAGGATTGTCTGAGTTCCGAGTCAATAACTCCCAGGCAGCTGAGCATGAGGAGGGGGAAGGAGTGTGTCCCAAAGAGAATCTGCATTAAGGCCATCTTGGAGACACCCCTGATTGGCCTGACTCAGAGCAAATACCTGAGCAAAAAATAGCTATCCTCTAGGGGATATTTCCGGGGTACCCAGACATACCTGCCAATCATCTAACTCCAGCCCTGGGCTGTCAAAGCCAGGCACACAAAAGCAAGTTATCGGGAATACCTTACAAAGTTAAAAAGAGCTGACTCTATCCTCTCTTTACTTTCCTTCTCTCATACCTTCTTTTGCATCTTTTTTTTTTTAGTCCCAACTTTCTCTTTCTTTTCCTTCACTTTTATGCCTGCCCCCACTCCAACAAATCTGCTTATTGTCCTCTGGCCCCCAAATGCTGAAGATGGGCAGTGTGAGTGGTGTATCATTATTCTCGTTTTACACATGAGGAACTGAGTCTCAGCATGACATTTTCATTTCCCAGTACTTGCACCTTTTCCAGTCCATCATCATCATCATGCTCCATCATCCCCACCCTACTCCACTTTCCTGTTTTCTGTTGTGTGTTATCTTCTTCATTGGATTGTTAATTCCTTGAGGGCTGGGGCTGTGTTTTTCTTATTTGTGTCCACAGTGTTTGACACAAAGTAGGTGAAAATCTCTCTCTCTTTCTCTCTCTGTCTCTCTTAAATGTATTTGTAAATCTCTGTCTCTCTGTATATACACACACACATAGAGAGATCTATAGATATCTCTGTCGATAGAGATCTCTTGCTAAATATCTATCTCTACATACAGAAATGTCTATATATGTCTATATATCTATATCTAGATAGATATGTATATAGAAAAATATCTATCTATACAAACATAGATGGAGAGAGAAAGAGAGAGACAGAGAGAGACAGAGAAAGAAAGAGAGACAGAGAGACAGAGAAAGAGAGAGACAGAGAGAGGTAGAGAGAATAGAGAAAGAGAGAGAGACAGAGAGAGACAGAGAGAAAAAGAGAGATGGTAAAAGTTACAAACTTACCGATGAACACTTGTCTGTCATCTCTCTGTCATGAAGTGGGCACTGTTCATCAGTCTCCTGGAAGCATGGCTGATTATTTAGTTGATTAGAGTTTTTAAGTCTTTCAAATCGTTCATTTCTGCAATATTGACATTATAATGTCAGTTGTTCTGCTTTTCTGCTCACTTTTCTCTACATCACCTCATACAAGTCTTCCCAGATAGATAATACTTTTTAGTAAAAAACATTCAAGTAAAGTCCAACCATCAAGGGGCAGCTTATAATTCAGAATTAATGGGTTGTCAATTTCGCATTAAAGGAAAAAAATAAATAAAACAACAATAAAAACACTTCCAATTGACTGGCCCAAGAAAGTC
Organism: Notamacropus eugenii; assembly: GCF_028372415.1. Classification (NCBI taxonomy): domain Eukaryota; kingdom Metazoa; phylum Chordata; class Mammalia; order Diprotodontia; family Macropodidae; genus Notamacropus; species Notamacropus eugenii. The sequence goes on from NC_092878.1 coordinate 110,231,575, forward strand.
ACAGCGTAAAGGCAATGCATGATTTCCTTTCATTTCTTGAATTACTATTGTGAAATTATCTGCTTCACATAATGTAGAGCCTCCACATTCAGCTGTTTCTAATTGACATATTTGTTACCCTAAAGTAACATTCCTTTCAGATCTGGAGAGGCTCAAACTTTTTAGGCTGAGAAAACTCAGTTACATATACTGTCAATAATCTTCCTTGTAAACTTTAGTATCAAAAGTTTCTGAATTGGGCAAGAAACGCTTAATACACTTATCAAAAAACAGACTATTCCATTTAACCAGACTTCTTTCAGTTTTTGCCTTTTAACTAGCATCTTCACTTCATAACAGATATGGCACAAGCACAAGTATGGCCTGCAGACAACATGTAGGGAAGCACTTGAAAGAATATATTGCTAAAATGTGATGGTGTGATTAATGGATAGGAAAATATCTCATCTCTCTCTTCCTTTCTAGTTGGCATTTTATGTCCACAACTGCAATGCTGGTACTGTAATGTTGAGCAATTATTTCTATTCAAAAGAAAGGACAGTATGCATGTTGCCTATTCTTGCTAACTAGCTGTGTAAATCCTGGAAAGGGTGGTAGGGATCACTTGGTTTACATATAAGAACTGATTATCAGGGAACTAGTCTTAAAGCCTTTAGGGATGTCTCACTAACTTTGTTTTGTAAACAAACTCTCCTCAACTCCTTCATTTCTATAGAATCTGCTAAGCCTTGTCATTTCAGTTAGATGAAACGAGTGTGTATGTGACAAAGTAGGTGGAAAAATACCTAAGAAAAAGCACCTGGTTTCTGAATGTAAATTTGTTTTTTGGCCCTTAGACTCTGAATGAGCCAATTGTGTTCACAATTCATGCATTGTCCTTCTTCCTAACTGCATTACCAGAACAATTGAATTAGCCATGCTGTCTGAAAGAAAAATAGAGTACTTCTTTTCTCTGGTGTCTAATTCTCTCATTTTCTCTCCCTTTATCATTTTTTTTTATTTTAGAGACATAACTCTTTTTGACATTGTAAAAACCATTTGGGAAGCATTTTGCTCTGGAGATGTTGTGAAAAACAAAATTGTATCCTAATTTACAATGTAAATGCATCCTTACACTTTTTTGTCGAAAGTGCAACATATTCTGCTTCTTCTTTTCTAAGTCAGAACGTTAAAAAAAAAAAAAAAAAACACTTTCCCCCCACAACGAACAGCAGCAAGTAATAAAACACAATGGAGTATGGGAATAATACTTTACACCTTCTCCTCTGGGAAACCTGGTCTTTGGTCTCATGAAAAGGTTTAGGACTGGTGATAGCAGGGTATTTAATGAGGTATGTAGATCCTGTTCATTGGTTAAAATCCTCACTCTATGAAGAAAGAAAACGGGAACAGATGTCCCTCTATGTGAAAGGATTCCAGAGGGAATCAAGTCATGGCTGGGGAGAAAGGAAGGGGGAACTGGGTAGAAAAACACACAGCTGTACTAAGAGTTTTCATAAAGCAAATGGTCCCATTAAAGAAGCCAAACATGGTCTAGGCATGCCTGAGCCAGGGAGAGCCCAGTTGATCCTGGCCCAGGAACTAAACACACTCTTGTGGTGTAGTTGTTTTGTTTTTCTTTTTGTTTTTTTTCTCCTGAAAGGAATTATCTTTTGGAATTTGTCTTGCAAAGCACCTATTCCAGATGCGTTTATTTGTTCATTTATTCATTCATTCATTCATTTATTTATTTATTTATTAGGTGTCTAGTTACTGTGAAATAGCTAACTCCAGGTAAGGAAGTAATTGATAATTATTCTTTGGCAAAGACATCGTGACATCTGTTTACAGAATAGTGATTCACACCTCCAATTTGTCCTATTATAGGGGTTAAATATCACTAATAATACTAAGTTTTTATATAGCACTTATTATGTGCTACTATGCTAAACACTTTTCAATTTTCATCTCATTTGATCCTTCTAACAAGTCCTAGGAGGCAGATGTTACTATTATCCCCACTTTAAAGGTAAAGAAAACGAAGCAAACAGATGTTCAGTGACTTGCTCTGGGTCACAGAACTAGTAAGTGTTGGAAGTCACATTCCAACTTGGGTCGTCCTGACTGCAGGCCTTCGTCACTATTCACTGTACCACCTAGCAGCCCACTAAAATATGTGGGGCTTTTTAAAGTGTGTGAGCTCCTGAAGAATAAATCAAAGCTGAACTCATAAAATCAGCTCAACTGTTTTACGTTATGAATTGCTTAGGAAGAGGAACTGTTTTTTCCTTATGCTTTTCCTGTGCTTTCCTCTTTTATTCATTGAGCTTTTTAAATAAGCATGGATTCAGTGTCTACTACGTACACATCAATGTGATAGGCGCAGACAAGAAATTTAGATAAGATTCTGGATTCTTGTTCTTAGCCAGCTAAAACCTTATCAGGGATAAGGCAGAAGAATAGATATAGAGATGATGAAAATACATGAAAATACAGAAGTGCACTAAAAAGATTTTTAAAAAAATCTAAGAAGTGAAAAGGGAAAGTTCGGGTGAACTTTTTTTTTGTTTTGTTGAGTCTTACCTTTTGGTAAGTAATTTGGGAGATCAAGGGGATTTTCTCTTTGGGGTATCTGAGGTAGAGAGAAAGAAGAGGAATTATCGTTTGTATAACAGAACTGCAAATAATGTAGCTTTAGCTCAGTTCAACTCTATTTCCCCCATCTAATTCTACTGATTAAAGAAATATTTTGAATGACATTGAGGACATAATTGGAGGGTACAAACCAAGGACTTCATTTCTCCTTGTGGTTTGGAGGAGGAGAGCTTCATTCAATAACATAAATTATCTATGGAGTTACGTTTCCCAGAAACCATTCAGGTAGCTACAATGCAGCAAAGTCACACAACTGTTTCTCTGAGTTGGTAGATGTACTTCCAACAATGACCACTTTTTACTTGTTTGTTTGTTTAATTATTTATTAAGGATGTATTTCTCACTCTGGGGAAGATGGGAAAGCGAGAGAAAGACACAGGGTTCCCATAGTCAGGAAGCTCAAACACTGACAGGAGCTAGAGAAGGGAATGAAGATTGAGATGAGGGAGGAAATTGTGCTGAGGTTATTGTGCTCGTCCTTCCTTGCTGAAGAACAACACCATGTCATCAGAGCAATGATGACATGACTTGTACTTGACTTTGTTTTGAGTGAGGGAGGGCTGTGCAGGTTACCAGCCTCACTTTTCCTCCAGAGCCATCTGAATCCAGTGACCAGATATTCCTCAGGATGACTGGAGATGACCCAGGATACACTGGGAGACCTTGGGCCCTTTAGGCCTTAATATTCCATTAAGGGAAAGGGAAGTAGAAGTAGGATAATGGTAAAAAATAATTAAATATACAAATAAGTGAGTACTAAGAAGAGGCTCAGACAAAGTGCTATGAGAAATTTAATGCAAAGTCAGTTTCACACAAGGGAGAGGAGTCAGAGATTCAAGAAAGGCTTTTTAATGAAAATGGCATCTGAATTGGGCCTTGAGGAAAATAAACAATTTCACCAGGTAGGTTAGGGCCAAAATACAGACATTCTTGAATGATAGGGTCAGAGGTCCCACATTACCTAGTAGGCAATCCAGAGAGTATTGTGGTAGTAGTGATACTCTAAGGAATTACCTGTACAGTAGTATAAAAGTATGGGAGAAAGAGAATGTACTGAAGAAAGGGAGACCAGAGAGAGTGCTGTTACTGTACCCTAGGCAAAAAGTGATAATTGACATCTACACTGTGATTTCAGGTTTAATAACATTTTAGATACTTTAACCCATTTGATTCTTATAAGAACCCTGTCAGGTAGGGTTTATGACCTATTGTGTCAGTTTCACAGATAAAGAAAGTGAGGCTCGGAGCACTCAAGTGACTTGCCAGTAGTTTTTTTGTTCGTTTGTTTTATTATTTTTTTTATTTTTTAAATTTATTTATTTAACTTTTAACATTCATTTTCACAAAATTTTGGGTTACAAATTTTCTACCCATTTGTCCCCTCCCCCCACCCCAACACACCGAGCATTCTAATTGCCCCTATCACCAACCTGCCCTCTCTTCTATCATCCCTCCCTTCCCTTGTCCCCATCTTCTCTTTTGTCCTGTAGGGCCAGATAACTTTCTATACCCCATTACCTGTATTTCTTATTTCCTAGTTGCAAGAAAAGTACTCAACAGTTGTTCCTAAAACTTTTACTCCCACATTCTCTTCATCCCTCCCTCCCCACCCATTCCCTTTGGGAAGGCAAGCAATTCAATATAGGCCACACTTGTGTAGTTTTGTAAATGACTTCCATAATAGTCATGTTGTGTAAGACTGACTATATTTCCCTCCATCCTATCCTGCCCCCCATTGCTTCTATTCTGTCTTTTGATCCTGTCCCTCCCCATGAGTGTTGACTTCAAATTGCTCCCTCCTCCCCATGCCCTCCCTTCCATCATTCCCCCAACCCTGCTTATCTCCTTCTCCCCCACTTTCCTGTATTGTAAGATAGGTTTTCATACCAAAATGACTGTGCATTTTATTCCTTCCTTTAGTGGAATGTGATGAGAGTAAACTTCATGTTTTTCTCTCACCTCCCCTCTTTTTCCCTCCACTAAAAAGTCTTTTGCTTGCCTCTTTTATGAGAGATAATTTGCCCCATTCCATTTCTCCCTTTCTCCTCCCAATATATTTCTCTTTGAACACTTAATTTCATTTTTTTTCTTTTTTTTTATTTAACTTTTAACATTTATTTTCACAAAATTTTGGGTTACAAATTTTCTCCCCTTTTATCCCCTCTGCCCCCCAAACCCAAGCATTCTAATTGCCCCTGTGACCAATCTGCTCTCTCTTCTATCATCCCTCTCTGCCCTTGTCTCCGTCTTCTCTTTTGCCCTGTAGGGCCAGATAGCTTTCTTTACCCCTTAACCTGTATTTCTTATTTCCTAGTGGTAAGAACATTACAGTTGATCCTAACACTTTGAGTTCCAACTTCTTTAGCTCCCTCCCTCTCCACCCCTTCCCTTTGGAGGACAAGCAATTCAATATAGGCCAAATCTGTGTAGTTTTGCAAATGATTTCCATACTAGTTGTGTTGTATAGGACTAACTATATTTCCCTCCATCGTATCCTGTCCCCCATTACTTCTATTCTCTTATGATCCTTTCCCTCCCCATGAGTGTCAACCTTGGATTGCTTTCTCCTCCCCATGCCCTCCCCTCTATCCTCCCCCCCACCCTGCTTGTGCCCTTGTCCCCCACTCTCCTGTATTGTGAGATAGGTTTTCCTATCAAAATGAGTGTGCATTTTATTCTTTCCTTTAGTGGAATGTGATGAAAGTAGACCTCATGTTTTTCTCTCGCCTCCCCTCTTTATCCCTCCACTAATAAGTCTTTTGCTTGCCTCTTTTATGAGAGATAATTTGCCCCATTCAATTTCTCCCTTTCTCCTCCCAATATTTCTCTCTCACTGCTTGATTTCATTTTTTTTTTTTAAGATATGCTCCCATCTTCTTCAATTCGCTCTGTGCACTCTGTCTCTATGTATGTGTGCGTGTGTGCATGTGTGTGTGTGTACTCCCACCCAGTACCCAGATACTGAAATGTTTCAAGAGTTGCAAATATTGTCTTTCCATGTAGGAATGTAAACAGTTCAACTTTAGTAAGTCCCTTATGACTTCTCTTTACTGTTCACCTTTTCATGGTTCTCTTCATTCTTGTGTTTGAAAGTCAAATTTTCTTTTCAGCTCTGGTCTTTTCATCAAGAAAACCTGAAAATCCTCCATTTCATTGAAAGACCATTTTTTCCCCTGAAGTATTATACTCAGTTTTGCTGGGTAGGTGATTCTTGGTTTTAGTCCTAGTTCCTTTGACTTCTGGAATATCCTATTCCATTCCCTTCGATCCCTTATTGTAGAGGGTGCTAGATCTTGTGTTATCCTGATTGTATTTCCACAATACTTGAATTGTTTCTTTCTAGCTGCTTGCAATATTTTCTCTTTCACCTGGGAATTCTGGAATTTGGCCACAATGTTCCTAGGAGTTTCTCTTTTTGGATCTCTTTCAGGCAGTGTTCTGTGGATTCCTTGAATATTTATTTTGCCCTCTGGTTCTAGAATCTCAGGGCACTTTTCCTTGATAATTTCATGGAAGATGATGTCTAGGCTCTTCTTTTGATCATGGTTTTCAGGTAGTCCCAGAATTTTTACATTGTCTCTCCTGAATCTATTTTCTAGGTCAGTTGTTTTTCCAATAAGATATTTCACATTATCTTCCATTTTTTCATTCTTTTGGTTTTGTTTTGTGATTTCTAGGTTTCTCATAAAGTCATTAGCCTCCATCTGTTCCATTCTAATTTTGAAAGAACTATTTTCTTCAGTGAGCTTTTGGACCTCCTTTTCCATTTGCTAATTCTGCTTTTTAAAGCATTCTTCTCCTCATTGGCTTTTTGAACCTCTTTTGCCAATTGAGTTAGCCTATTTTTCAAGGTGTTATTTCCTTCAGCATTTTTTTGGGGTCTCCTTTAGCAAGGTGTTGACCTGCTTTTCATGCTTTTCTTGCATCTCTCTCATTTGTCTTCCCAGTTTTTCCTCCACCTCTCTAACTTGATTTTCAAAATCCTTTTTGAGCTCTTCCATGGCCTGAGCCCATTGAATATTTATTTTGGATGTTTAGGATACAGAAGCCTTGACTTCTGTGTCTTTGCCTGATGGTAAGCATTGTTCTTCCTCATTTGAAAGGATGGGAGGAAATATCTGTTCCCCAAGAAAGTAAGCTTCTATGGTCTTATTTTTTTCCCCCTTTTCTGGCCATTTTCCCAGCCAGTTACTTGACATCTGAGTTTCCTATCCACACCCACCTAGCCTCCAGATCTGCCCAGCTAGTTCTGGGGTCTGAGATTCAAATGTTGCTTCCCAGCCTCAGGGCTATGGGTGGGGGCAGTGCTGTTATTCAGTGTGAGATTAAGTTCAGCTGCTCAGGTCAGGGCAGTGCTGCCTCATGGGCTCAGTTCCCTCCGGGGGTTTATGCAGAGACCTTCAACAATGGACCCAAGCTCCTGCCTGTTTTGGGAGCCCATGTCGATTGCTGCCTCTGCTGCTGCCTCCTAAGGAGGCCTGAGTTATGGAGATACCCTGCTCCCCTCTTGGCAAGCTGAAAAGACCCTCTCACTGACCTTTGGCACCTGTGGGTGGAGGGATCTGTGCTGCTGCTGGAGATTCTGCCCCTGAAGCCTGCTCAGATCTGCTCCTCTAGGTGCCTAGAGGCCAAGGCAGGGCTGGGCTCTGCTCTGGGTCCAGTGTGTGACGGACCTTTTGTGTCAGTTTTTCAGGTCTCTCTGGAACAGAAATCTCCTCCACTCCATTTTTCTGTGGCTTCTGCTGCTCCATAATTTGTTGGGAGTTCTTCTTTACAGGTATTTTATGGGCTATGAGTTAGGAGCTAGCACATGTGTATCTTTCTACTCTGCCATCTTGGCTCCTTCCCCTCAACCTACCAGTAATTTTAAGAATAGCAGGGTTCCTCAGTCCTGCTTCCAGCCCTGCTTCTCCCTGCTTTTCTTTCTCCTCACCAAAATCACTGATTGAATAAATCAGGGATGGAGAACTTGCTTCCTCCAGGGCACATTTGGCTCTCTAGGTCTTCAGGTATGGCCCTTTGAATCCAAACCTCACAGAACAATTTCTCTTAATAAAAGAATTTATTCTGTAAAACTTGGACTCAGTCAAAAGGCAACACCCAAGGACCTAGTAGACCACTTGTGGCCTTCAGACTGCAGGTTCCCCACCCCTGGAATAAATCATTCTGGTAAAGGAGACAGTCATTTTCCTCCTCACTACCTGTAAACAAAGTCTGGCCAAGTGTTGCCAACAGGCACATAAGCATGTGTCCTAGGAGTGGCATCACTTCCCAGGACACCTGCCTTACTTCTATCCCAGACCTCAGGGCCATCATTCAAGGAAGCAACATCTGTGAAGACATCAGTTATCCCTACCAACTACATCCATCAAGCAGGCAAGCTAGAGGAAATAAGGCAGCAAGACACTCTGAGAGGAAAATAGGAGGTATCACTCACCAGGCAAGTCAAACCACCATCACCTGGAACATCTTTTCCCTCAGATATTGATGGATCCTGAACTCAAGAGCATAGGGAATACTAATGTTTCAAGGACTGGGTCTGTAGCCATCATTCCGGGAAGCAGCTCCTATAAAGAAGCAGTCTGGCAACTACTCCCACAGCTACTAAAGATACATCTATTAAAGACCCAAAAAAGAAAGTTCTAATCACCAAAGTCCTTGGCCCTGTTAAATGTTTAATATCAGAAACTGGTATAACACTTAATACCCTGGTATTTCCTGAAGGTCAAATGCTTTAGATTTTGCCGCTCTCCCAGTGCTTTCCAGTACCTTTAAGCAGGGTTGGGGCCTGTGTCTGTTCTCTCTGTCATTGGCTGCATCATCACCAATGGTATTCCTCAAGTGTAGGGAGTGAATACCCTATGATCTCAATTCTATTAACCTCTAAAAGAGTTGCTTTTACAAAAAAAAAAAAATGCTTCAAAAGTAAAAACTTTTGTTTCTATCTTGCACCTGAAACTTTTCATATATGTTTTATCCTGCATTAGAATATGAGCTCCTCCAGAACAGGGACTGTCTTGCTTTTCCATTTGTATCCACACTACTTAACGCAGAGTCTTGAATATAGTAAATGTAATAAATGCTTCATTCCTTCATTCAGAACCAACCAAAAACAAGAACTGACACTTTTTTCAATGTTCCATACCCAAAGATCTCCATTTTCTCAACAACAACAAAAAATTTGAAGGGATTTCTCATGTCAAGGATCAAGCTAAGTCAACATAACTGCAATATTCATATTCATGTTATTTTTCTTTCCAATATATTTGTGTAATCATAACTCATCTTATTTCCCCAATTTAATCCCTTCTTCTGAATCAGTAGAACCTGTACTATTTTACTTTAAAAAAACTCAAAACTTTCATTTATATATTTCAGACAAGTCATGCTTTCTCTTTGATGTTGCATTCTCTAAAATAAGAGAGTTGGACCGCTTCTAATGTCCCTTTTAGCTTTAATGTTCACTGATTCCATGTATTTAAAATAAGTAAGTGAATTCTAAGGAGATTTTCAAAACAAAATATTGAATATGCTAAGAGCTTCAAAGTTTAGACTCCAGAGTCTACTATAAACAGTAAAAGACAATCTGTTTCCCAAACTACTGTGTTCTCTATATATCCTTACAAGGAGTCCTGATACCTCTATAGCTTCTCCAATCCATTTTTTAAGCTAATATTGTAATTTGAGTTACAAGCATCTGCAAAACTTGATTCAGTAGTGTTTTAAAACAGCATGTACTTTATACTTATGCTAATTTTGAACCAACTGCCTGAAGCCAAACATAAAACTGGCAAACAACATTATAAAGTGGAAGGTGCTGGGATTTAGTAGAAGCATAAATATATTATAGCTGTCTGTTCCAGATGCATTTGACAAAACTGGAAGAAAAAAAAGAAGGCAGCATGGAATACTGTTGCTTCACTTTAATTCAGGAAACATTTCATTAAGTTGAAGTCTCTTTCCTCAGTTAGGGTAGACAGTGAGATAAGAAGAAAGAAGAAGAAGAAGAAGAAGAAAAAGAAGAAGAAGAAGAAGAAGAAGAAGAAGAAGAAGAAGAAGAGAAAGAGGAAGAGGAAGAGGAAGAGGAAGAGGAAGAGGAAGAAGGAGAAGGAGAAGGAGAAGAAGGAAAAAAGAGAAGAAGGAGAAGGGGGAAAGAATGGGGGAAGAGGAAGAAGAAATATCCCTGCCTTCAAGGAGCTTACATTCTACAATAATAACATTTGTATAACTCTTTAATGTTTGCAAAGGGCTTAATAAATATCAGCTCATGTGAATTTTCCAACAACTTTAGGAGGTGGGTGCTATTATTACCCCACCCCCATTTTATTGATAAGGTAACTGAGGCTCAGAGACATTCAGAGTTGAGTTCTTATGTCAAATGTGCTACTTGTAACCTGTGAAACTTTGGGCAAGTTGCTTCTCTCAGGGCTACAGTTTCCACATCTGTAAAATGGGAGTATTGGATTACTGACCTCTGAGCCTTCCAGAAGCTTGTAGCAGAGACCAAGTTTAAAAGGAATTTTAGCCCTGAGGCTGAAATTTCAGTAAACTGTGCTTGCTCTTTGGTGACTGTGTCTTTTGAGTATTTCAAAAAAAAAAAAAAATGAGGCTATGTTTTATTTCATTCCCTTCTCTCTCTTAAAAATAAGAATAATAATATGTTTTTAAGTTATGATGGCTTTTTTTACATTATTAGCATGAACATACATTACCTTCATGACAGAAGTCTCATAACAAAATAGAACAATTAAGCAAAATTCATAATGTAATAACCTCATTGAAAGTGCATGCAACAATTCATCATTGTAGCACCCCAACATCTATTTAAAAATAACTAACTTCAATCTATTTCTCTTCTAAGCCCCACACCACTAAGAAAAAAGAAAAGAAAAGAAAAAAAAGGAAACACAAATCCCCTTATTAGCTCTCTGTTTCTTTCTCTTTCTGTCTTTATTTCTCTTTATCTATCTGTGTGTATGTCTCTCTATATGTTTATATATAGACTATATATGTTATGGAAATTTAAATGTCTACATATAATATATACATGTAGGTAATATATATATATATATATATATATATATATAATATCATTATTAATTTATTTATGTGTGTTTATGATATCTCATCTTGCACCCTCAGTCAATTAATCACCTCTCTGTCAGGAGGTTGACAGTATGTTTCATCATCTGAAATCATGGATAATCACTGTATTTATCATAGTTTTTAGAGCTTTTGAAGTTGTTCATCTTCATTGTGTTGTTATTATACAAATGATTCTGCTTCTATTCGTTTTCATTCTGTATGAGTTCATAAACATCTTTAAAATTTTTCATTTTTATAATTTTAATGTTATGGCATAAATTGTTCTTCTGGTTTGCTTACTTAAGTCTGCATCAGTATGCATCATCTTCCACACGTCTTTGACATCATCTATTTGTTTTATAGTATAATAGTATTCCATGACATTCACATACCAAAACTTATTTAGTTATTCATTTTTGGTGGACATTGTTTTTGTTACCAGTTTGTTTTTATTTTTGTCACCACAAAATGAGCTACTTTAAATATTTTTGTTTATATATATAGGACCTTTCTCTATTTCTTTGATTTCTTTTAGGTCTAGTTCAAGTGATAGTGTATCTCCTTCAGAGGGCAAGTAACTTTTGGTGTATTCATTCTCAGTATGCATTCACAGACTCACCAACAGAGCATCAGTGAACCTGTTTTCCTAGTCCCTCAAAATTCATCACTTTTCTTTCTTTTCATTGGCCTTTTTCTGCGGATCTCTTGTGTATGGTGGAATGTTGCCTGTTCATATCTTTACACCACATGTTATTAAAAATGGCTCATATCTTTTGTGGTTGATTAAATTCTGGAAATGAGACCTTGACCAGAGAAACTTAATGCAAAGTCCCCCCTGCCCCCATTTAATTATTTCTTTTTTAAATTCTAACTTTATTAGATTTATTCATAGAAAAAAAAAACATGATTTCATATAATTAAAGCTATCCATTTTATCTTTTATGGTCCCTTTATCTCTTATTTGGTTATGAAACTTTCTTCAATTCATAGATCTGATTTTTTTCTTTGTCCTTCTCTAAATTTTTTTATGATCTAATTTTTTTTAAATCTAGGTCATTTATCTGTTTGGTGCTTATCTTGGCATAAGGAGTAAAGTCTACATCAGTTCAATTTTCATGATTTATTTTCTTGAAAATAATGAGTCTTTATCCCAATATCTGAGGTGCTTGTGTTGATCAATATCAAATATTAAAGTACTCAAAACATTTGTCTCTTTTACTGTGTACACAGATCCACTGGCAAACCTCTGTTTTTCTGAAATCAGTACCCCATTGTTTTGAGAATTACTGCTTTGTAGTATATTTGAAGCTGGTACTGCTAAGCCCTCTTTGTTTCCATTATTTCTCTTGAGAGTCTTCACATTTTTTGTGTCCATATGAATGTTGTCATTAAGCTCCCATCTCTCCTGAGATCTCCCTAGCTTCCTCTCAATAACCTTACTGCTATACTTGACCCCCCTCAGATCTCAGTCATGAACCCTTATCAAATCTGTTTTGCCATTCTTCTACTCACCATTCCTGTAACTCTGGACCAAAGTATCTCTTCCTGGTTTCCATTCCCTTATATGTTCTATTTCTTCCATTTAAATGTAAGCACTTTGAGGATTGACCTTTTCTTTCATATTTGTAACCCTAGCACATTATAAGTACTTAATAAATGCATTTTCATTTACTCATATACCATGATTTGTTCATTTTCATTTTCACCTGCCTACTTGCAAAGTGTGTAAACCCTGACTACATTTAGGTCATTCATCATTTCACAGACTCATAGACTCATGGATGGAAGGGATTTCATTGATGGAAGAATTCACTCTATTAATACAAATGGTTCTTTTTCTCCAACCTGTATCCTCAAAGGGTTACCTAGGTATGCAGAGATTAAGTGACATATCCAGGGTCAAAGAGCTAGTCTGTGTCAAAGACCAGACTTGCACCCAGTTTCTCCTGACCTCCCTAAGGTCACAGTTTGGTGAATAACAAGATATAATTCAACTGGACTTTGAATTTGCATCTTCTATTCAGATCCAATATGCTTTCTTTCGGCTGCCTATGGATTTTTTTTTTAACTTTACCAAGAAAGATCAAGAAGAATTAAAATGAATAAAAATGTCTCTTGTCCTTCTTATTTTTTAAACTCTTACATAACACTGATTTAGTTGGGCCTTTTGTATAGCCCAAGGCTATAAGAGAATTGGGTGAGGAGAGTGAATTTGCTGTACATTTTAATTGTTCTCCTGCCAACCACAGCGTGAACAGGAACTATAAAAATTTATCATCTGCTAAGTTTGCTTCTCTTGCACTGAAATGGAAACCCAGCTTCACAAGGCATTGTATTATCTGCCTACAGAAAGCCAAGAAAGAACTTCTTTAATACTTTGCATATGAATCCTGAGCTGGCTAAGCCTCTGAGTCCCTCTCATTATCTCCCCAGTTTGCCAAAATCTGACCTTGAGTGTATGCTGGATAGAAAACATGCAGGTTATAAACACATGTAACATCTCTTTCCATGGCCTGACTCAAAAAAATACATCTATAGGGGCAGGATCTCAAAGTCAATTAGACTGGCCCTAAAATAAATCAAGTTATGTATAGGTATGTCCAAATTTTCAGTAATACAAAAGGGATAAATTATCAGATGCTGCCTTGTGTTTTTTATCCAATCACAGTAATGAATGTTCATAGATCTGTCCAAAGTGGTGAGCTAGCTTGCCAGGGTTAGGGAGATGTACAGGGAGCTAGAACGTAGCAAAATATACTTTGTCCTTAAGGAGATTCAAAATATGATTTCTTCAGGGTTGTACTGGAATCCCGATGAGAACCAGGACTTGAGTAGTGGCAATGTTGTTATTTCTTCAGAACAGGTAAAATGAAATATAAAACTTTAGACATGAAGTTTTGGGTAGCAAAAACAGTAAGCACTTACTTGGTGCCATTCTACACAAGAGATATGACTCTGGGGAGTCCTCAATCATATTAGAACCAAAGTTTTAACTTTTTAAAACAAATATCATGGACCCCTTTCACAGTTTAATGAAGTCTACAGACCTCAGAAACATGGTTATATATAATTAAAATTGTAATTTCTTTCTCAGGTGACATCATGTATGCCTTGTAATCTGCACAGAAGGCAGATGCAGGATTCATGTAGATTTGGGAGAATAAAGAAGCTCTCAAAACTGATGCTATTTTTGGTCATGGCTGTCTAGTCACTGGCATGAAACTGACTAATTTTGCCCTCATCTAACCAATCACAGATTTTGGTAGGCAGATTTAGCTGATGAAGAAAGAAGAAGCCTACTGCCAACAATACTACCTTGGTTTCCCTAACTTTTACAGTTGTTCCTCCTCCTCATCTCATCACGTAACTTACTCATGCATTTCCTCTTTTGCTCCTTGTGAAACAACCAGAAGGAGAGGGATGCTACAGTAGCATCATCCAGTGATGTAGCGAAGTGTGAAGCAGTCATCCAGATATTTTTACAGGATATTTCAAAAATATTAAAACCAATAGATTTTCCTCCCATTTTAAATTTATTTATAATTTTTTTTACTAACACTATAGTTTCATATATTTAGAGGCTGGAAAGACTAATGAAGTCAGATAGTTCAACCCTCATAATTTACAGATGAGGAATCTGAGGTCCAGAGGAGTGAAATAACTTGCTGAAGGTAGCAAGTTGTTAAGTAGTAGGACAAGCATGCTACTAGTAATTTTCAATGTTAATAACTTCTCATTCTCACCAGGAATTATAATAAAAAGTTCTCTATGGAGCAGGGACTAAATTGGAGAAGTAACCCAAGGGAGTATGCTTTGGGTTTCCCTGATCATTTCCTAGGAAATACACTCACCTCCAAAAAAGAAAACAAAACAAAACAAAAAAAAAACAGAACAAAAAACCTTGTTGCTTCGGCATAAACAAAGCAATTTGGGCAGCCTATAGATTTCCTTTCTCCCTGCCCCTCCATTGCAGAGGAGGTTGCTATTTAGATTGATTGATTGATTGATTCTTAGTTTTAAACATTCGTTTCCACAAAATTTTGAGTTCCAAATTTTCTCCCCATCTCTCCTCTCTCCCCACCCCAAAACATCATGCATTCTGATTACCCCTTCCCCCAATCTGGCCTCCCTTCTATCACATCTCTCCCTTCCCTTATCCCCATCTTCTCTCTTTTCTTGTAAGGCAAGATAAATTTCCATACCCCATTACCTGTAGTTTTTATTTCTCAGTTGCATGCAAGTACAATTCTCAACATTCGTTACTAAAACTTTGAGTTCCAACTTCTTTCCCTTTCTCCCTCCCTACCCAGTCCTACTGAGAAGGCAAGCAATTCAGAATAGGCTATATGTGTGTTGTTTTGCAAAAGACTTCCATGATAGTCAAGTTGTGTAAGACTAACTATATTTCCCTCCATCCCATCCTGCCCCACATTAAATATATTCTCTCTTTTGACCTTGTCCTTCTGCAAAAGGGTTTACTTTTAATTACTCCCTCCTCCCATTTGCCCTCCCTTCTATCATCCCCCCAACCCACTTATCTCCTTCTTCCCTACTTTTCTGTAGTGTAAGAGAGATTTTCATACCAAATTGATTCTTCATGTTATTATCTCCTTAGACCAAATGCGATGAGAGTAAACTTCACTTTTTGCCCTCACCTCCCCCCTTTTCCCCACCATTGAAAAAGCTTTTTATTGCCTCTTTTGTGAGAGTTTGCTGCATCCCATTTCTCCCTTTCTCCTCCCAATATATTTCTCTCTCATCCTTTAATTTTATTTTTTTAGATATCATCCCATCCTATGCAAATCACCCTGTGCCATCTGTGTGTGTGTATATGTGTATGTGTGTGTGCGTGTGTGTATCTGTGTGTGTGTGTGTGTGTGTGTGTGTGTGTAATTACTTCAACTACCCAAATATTTAGAAAAGTTTCAAGGGGTACAAATATGATCTTTTCTATGTAGGAATGTAAGCAGTTCAACTTTTTTAAATCCCTTAGGATTTCTTGTTCCTGTTTATCTTTTAATGCTTCTCTTGACTCTTGTGCTTGAAAGTCAGATTTTGTCTTCAACTGTGGTCTTTTCATTGAGAAAGATTGAAAGTCCTTTATTTCATTGAATGACCATTTTTTTCCCCTGAAATATTATACTCAGTTTTGCTGGGTAGATTATTCTAGTCCTAGTTCCTTTGACCTCTGGAATTCATATTCTAAGCTTTCTGATCCATTAATGTAAAGACTTCCAGATTTTCTGTTATTTTGACTGTGTTTCCACAATACTTGCATTGTTTCTTTCTGGCTACTTGCATTATTTTCTCCTTGAGGCCTCCTTGGGCCTCTGAAATTTGGCTAAACTATTCCTTGGAGGTTTCCTTTTGGAATCTCCTTCAGGAGGGTATTGGTGAGTTATTTCAGTATCTATTACCCTCTGATACTAGAATATCAGGGCAGTTTTCCTTGATAATTCCATGAAAGATGATGTCTTGATTCTCTTTCTGATCATGGCTTTCAAGTAGTCCCATAATTTTTAAATTGTCCCTCCTGGATCTATTTTCCAGGTCAGTTGTTTTTCCAATGAGGTATTTCACATTGTCTTCTATTTTCTCATTTTTTAAAATTTTGTTTTGTAATTTCTTGGTTTCCATCTGCTCCATTCTAATTTTTATAGCACTATTTTCTTCAGTGCACTTTTGAACCTCCTGTTCCATTTGACTAATTCTGCTTTTTAAAGCATTCTTCTCCTCACTGGCTTTTTGGACTTCTTTTGCCAATTGAGTTAGCCTATTTTTAAGGGTGTTATTTTCCTCAGCATTTTTTGAATCTCCTTTAGTAAGCTGTTGACTCACTTTTCATGATTTTCTTGCATGACTCTCATTTTTCTTCCCAATTTGTCCCCCACCTCTGTTACTTGATTTTCAAAATCCTTTTTGAGCTCTTCCATGGCCTGAGACCATTGCATTTTTATTTTGGAGGTTTTGGATGAAGAAGCCTTAACTTTTATGTCTTCCTCTAATGGTATGCATTGTTCTTCCTCATCTGAAAAGATGGAAGAAAATATCTGTTCATCAAGAAAGTAACCTTTTATAGTCTTATTTTCTCCCTTTTTTTGGGCATTTTCTTAGCCAGTTACTTGACTTCTGAATCCTTTGTGAAGAGAAAGGTATACTTTAGGGACCTGTAAGTTCTCAGTTCCTCCAAGTTTGCACAATCAAGGGAGAGGAGTTTCTCCTCTCCTAGCCTGTGCCCTGATATGGGAGTTATCACAAGCTTTTTTGCTTAGGATGTGCAAGTAGAATTCCCTGTCCAGAGCCTCCACCACCTCCACCATATCAGTATTCTTCCCCACCGAGGACCTCTACGCAGGGATCAGATCCAGATCAGTAGCTCAATTCCCTCAGGGTTTTTAGCCCAAGGGCTCCAAAAATGGATACTGCTGCTGCAGTGGCTGCTGCTGGCTGGGCCAGATCTAGTTCCCTTCTCACCCAGGTGAAAAGGTTTTCTCACTGACCTTTGAAACTATCTTCAATGTTTGTGGGTTGAACAATCTGGGAACCACAACTGCTGCTGGGTATACCATCCCCTGAGGCCTGCTCTGGTCCTGTTCCTGCTGGTGCTGTATGGCTAAGGCTGGGCTGTGCTCTACTCCATACCTGGTGCAATAAAACTTTCCTGTTGGCCTTCCAGGATGTCTTGGACTGGAAATTTCTTTCACTTTGTCATTTTGTGGCTTCTGCTGCTCTAGAATTTGTTGAGAGTCATTTTTACAGGTATTTTATGGGCTATGGGGGAGAGCCTTTATAGCTCTGTCCTTCTACTCTGTCATCTTCCTCTGCCCTGCCCTTCCCTCCTGCCCCCACTCTTTAGATTTAAAGAAGAGACTGACGACTTCTGGCTTAGTTTCATCTGTTTATTCTTCTGAAATTTCTAGTGAGGGATCCTGAGGGATATCCTTTCTTAACCCAGGTCTACTAATAATTGTTTCTACATAACAGTTGGACTAGAAGGGATTATCTTGTGCCCAGGCTACTTCTTGTTTTTCTATTGCACTTCCTTTACAAGTAGGTGAAGGAGCATCATTTTCAGGTTTGCTGTATTTAGAGTAGAAGGCTAGGTTGTGAGTTCAAAGGAATTAATCTTTCCAATGTAACTAAATAGTGGGAAGGGTTATTTCTTCATCCAGTGAATAACCACCATCAAAGGATGAATCGATGCTCTGCATGAGATTGGCAAAAGAGCTGGACCAAGAATTGTCTACATAAGTAAAGAGTCAAGGAGAAACATGGAATGCTTATTCTGTGGCCCTGAAAACTGCTACATATGCTGGTATGTATGAAGCCCTACTTTAATAGTAGTTTGTTTGCTGGTGGCTCAAGTCTTGTCAATGCATTCTATCACTTTTTTATGTAATTATTAACGTCTCTCTGTTTGTGTTTGTGTGTGCGTATGTGTGTGTGTGTGTGTGTGTGTGTGTGTGTGTGTGTGTGTGTGTGTAGGAAATAAATACCGTCCTATACCAGGTTTATATTATATATTGAGTAATTTTATCCTCCCCTTTTGGGGAAACTCTAGACATGAACTAACACCTAAGCTAATTACCTCTCTTCATTCTCTGGGAGGTAAGTGTAAGGACCAGATTTTGAAGATTCTGACCATTGTTCTGTAAACCCCAATACAAAACCTGATACTGGTTACATATAAAGCATGTGTCCAGAGCCTTTTGGAGGAGAGAGTGGGTACAGAGCCCCGGTCCTCTGGTACTGATCACGATTCTTATTGCTAAATCTATTTATAGGTTTCAGAAACTCTATTGAAACAAATCAAATGTGATCAGGGTGGTTATTTATAAAAATGTAAACTAGAATGTGGAACCTTATTTAAAACATCATTCTTTTTGCAACCAACTCACTATGAGTCATTTCAGCCATATCTTAGAATATACATACAAATCTGCCTATAACTGTAGTTTTATATTAGTTTTATAAATAAATTCATATGCTTGTTAAAAAAAATACTTTTTTTTTCAAAAAGTAATTGTGAAAGGTAGGGCTACTGTGTAATTGGAGGGACCAGGAAGACTGGGCACAGAGGTGTGTCATTAAAATGTAAATGTGAAGGGGTTTTAAATGTTTAATGCAAGTCAAAAGAGGTTGCCTTTAACATGCAAATATGTATTGTGAATCCTTGAATGCTGATGTTGTAAAAGGAGATTATATTCAGTCTTGAAGGACTGAAGAGGACTTTCAAACTCTGCCAGGTGGGTGGGCTGCCCATTATTCCAGGCTGAGTTGTGAAATATTGAAAGATACTTAAGGAGGCAGTATTGCTTCCAAAGGTAGATTGAGAAATCGAGGTTAGCTGCTTGAGGACAGGAGAAGAGAAAAAGGAAGGATCTTAGGTTGTGAATTAAAATGGGGTTATGAAAGGGAGAGCAGGGTAGAAACCAGTTCCTAGGGTAGGAACCAGTTATTCACCAGTCCAGCTGGTGAGCAGTGGCTATAAATTCAGCTGATCTGAATAGAAGCCAAAGGCATCTGTGACATTTCTTTCACTTAAAGAGAACTGAAGTTTCTGAGAAAGGCCTTAATGTAAAGGCAAGGGAGGGAAGATGTTAATTTCTACCTGGCACTTTGCCTTTATATAATAATACTTCTCCCTGTTTGGTAATGCCTCCTCAGTGTTCATAAAAATGGTTAAATTAACCAGTATGGTAAACTAAATGAACAAATGGAAGACTACACCAGGTGCTGGACATTTTTGAAATAAATATTGCTTAGGGAAAAAAAAGTGAAATAAATTGTAATTCTAAATACATGTTACAACACTTTCTTACAGAGAAAGTGTGGGTGGAGGGGAGAGGAGTATCCAAGTGAACTTGGTCATTTAAGCTTATAAAATTCTGTATCTAAGTAATTACTTTGTTTATCCTAGCACTAACTACAAAGTTTTCAGGTAATTTTTAAGGCTTTGGCTTTCCTTATCTGTTCCTGATTTTCCCAGCTGATGAGTAATTGAGGAGCAAGCCCTTGAAATAGCAATGCTTTAAATGACTTTTCTTTCTTGACTGACTCAGTCACTCTTGAACCTCTTTTATTGAGTGCTTCCTGTTTCCAGAGCTCTTTATTTGACGGCAAAGAAAGGAGGAGGGGAGATGTGGAGAGAAACATCAAATCCGACAGTTTGCTGCCTTCATGGGATTCTTAATGTTGTATAACTTATTGCAAAAAGAGCAGGGTAATGATATCAGTAGCCTCCCACCTTCCCAAGAGGAAGAAACCATCTAGGAGGCTTAAACCCCTGAGGCACTCCTATTAAAGTCAAGGCTGCTGTAATAGCCCCAAAGTCCCCTTTTCCCATTGGTGGGAAGTTTAAGCATCCATCACTTACTAGTTCCCTAGTCACACCATTCCTTGGCAGCCTAGGTTCAGGTCCCTCATTCTTTCTGCTTGGTTTCTTGCCCTGCTTGAACCAGAGAACAATTCTAGAAAATTCCACCTGGACTTAGTTTGGGTGCCAGTCATCTCCTCTTTCAATTTTATGGAGAACTCACATAAGGTAAGTGTTCAGTGGTGGTCAGAAGAAGCCATGTGAGGACACTCTCAAGGTCTCTCTTAGGAACTGATGCTGGCACAGGACAATTCAGCATGGCATGCCCACATCAGAGAAGGCACTGTGCTATATGAGCAAAGTGAAATTGAAATAGCTCAAAGGAAATGCAGGATGTGCAAATTTAGGGATCCACCTGGAATGCTCACATAGGCTATTTGTGCCTGACCTGTGGTGGAGCATTCTGAAGTTCTCTTGGTCTGATCAGTCACAGTCTGACATATTGAAACCTGACTCTTGCATAGTGATGTCTTTTTGGTCTGCTTAGAGAATGAAAGACAAGAATGAAAGATACCAACCAATCAGTTGCATATACCTGGCGTTCATCCTTCCCTAATGCCTCCTTTTTATTTCCATTCAATAAATCTGGCTTGCATTATTTTCTCTCAGCTGAAGTTGTTTCCTTTCTTTCCTTCCTTCCTTCCTTCCTTCCTTCCTTCCTTCCTTCCTTCCTTCCTTCCTTCCTTCCTTCCTTCCTTCCTTCCTTCCCTCCCTCCCTCCTTCCTCCCTCCCTCCCTCCCTCCCTCCCTCCCTTCCTTCCTTCCTTCCTTCCTTCCTTCCTTCCTTCCTTCCTTCCTTCCTTCCTTCCTTCCTTCTTTCTTCCTTCCTTCCTTCCTTCCTTTGTTCCTTCCTTCCATCCTTCCTTTCTTCCTTCCATCCTCACTTTCCTTCTCTTTTTCCTCTCTCTTTCTTTCCTTCCTTTCTTTCTTTTCTCTAGTCTTGTGCTACGTTCTGTCTTGTGGTGCTGAATCCTTCCTTATATTGAAATTTGGGATCATAAACTTCACTGAAAGTATATGAGGACTAGTGGTGAACTTGTATTCAGGAATTCTGCATCGGAATTCTACTTTATTATACTACCTCATTCTTCCAGCAGCTGGGTTGTCCAGTAGATAGGGTGCTGGACCTTGAGTCAGGACGACCTGGATTCAAATTCACTTTCAGACACTTACTAGCTATGTGACACTGAGCAAATCACTTAATCTCTTAGTTGCCTCAGTTTCCCCAGTTACAAATTGGGGAAAATAATAGGACCTTCCTCTCAGGGTTGCTGTGAGGATCAAAAGAGATATTATTTATATGAAGTGCTTAGCAGTGCTTGACACTTCATGGATATTTAATAAATAATTTCCTTCCCTTTCTTCTGGGAATCTGGCAATTTGTTTAACCTCTCTGGGCCTCAGTTTTCTCATCGGGAAAAGAGAGGCAACAAAATTTATATTACCTACCTCACAGGGTTGTCATGAGGAAAATTTTTTGTAAACATTAAGCAATATATAAATATAAATTTTTGTTAGCTTTGATGCCCTTTCTCCTTTTGTCACTCTTTCATGCTTCTAGCACCCCCTTCTCCTTAACAATTCTTTTTTTTTATCTTCTATTTTCCTTTTCCAATAGCTCTGAGTTCTTTTACACACTGAAGGTGTGAAATGTCAGTGCTTCTTCTCCTAGCTCTTTGGAATCTGTCACTCAGATCTTGTTCCTTCAGCAGAACAGAACATAGTTCAAAATCTTGTAAATATCGTGAAGACAAAGTCAGACACAGAGTAAACAGAATTAAGTCAAACCCAACATGTGTTAAACACCTGTATCCTCAGATTTCTTTATAGGATGGACCTAGGGTCCAAATATAAGAAAAATTTACTCCCCTAGAGACCAGAAAAGCAAAGTAAGTAGTCTAGGAATTGGAGGTAGGAGAGGTTAATATGAAAGAGCCAGGGGCCAGCAAGAGTAAAAAAGAGTGACAGTGGGTAGTGACTGGAAGTTGCTTTGTCCTTGAAGGAATACAAGATAACTGAATACTATAATTTGTAATCCCCAGTTCCCTCACACTATAATACATTTTTGTGGTATACTTAGCTAACTGTATGGTAGGCTCTTATAGGAACAGAGTAAAGAAATTTAAATGCTGGCAAAGAAATAAACATTGGGCTAGAGCTGGGTAGGTAGTTCTAGGATGAGAAAGATACTCCCTTTTACTAATAATAATAGCTACCATTTATATGGCGCCTGCGATAAACACTTTACACATATTATATCATTTTATCCTCACAACAATCCTGGGAGACAGATTCTATTATTATTTTAACTTTACAGTTGGAGAAACTAGCACATGAAGAGGTTAGGTGACTTGCCCAAAGTCACACAGCCAGTAGTGACTAAAGCCATAATTCAACTCAGGTCTTTTACCCTGACTCCAAGACCAGCACTCTATTCATTTGACTCGCTATTTCTTTTTTTTTTTTTCCTTGAGTAATCACAGTCAACAGTGACACAGATAGATAGATAGATAGATAGATAGATAAATAGATAGATAGATAGATAGATAGATGGATGGATGGATGGATGGATGGATGGATGGATGGATGGATGGATGGACAGACAGGTCCAGCACTGTATCTTCTGAGTCACCTAGCTGTCCCTCTTCACTGTGACCTCTCAGGATAAAGCAAAAGCACCTAGGTGGCTTAGTGGATAGTGTTGAGTCTGGAGTCATACATTAAAAGCCACAAGGTGTGTGTGTGTGTGTGTGTGTGTGTGTGTGTGTGTGTGTGTGTGTGTATGTGTGTGTGTGTGTGTGTGTGTGTGTATGTGTGTGTGTGTGTGTGAGATCACTTTAGAATGTTGTGTGGAGTCCATTTACTGGTACTAGGATCTAAGATTTTAAGATTCATAGATGTCATCAAACTCCAACTCCTCAACAGATATGCAATTTAAGATGCAGACAGGTCAAATAATTTGCTGTTACATAATCTATTGATGTTCAAATCTGGCTCTTCTGATTTCCAATTCATTCCTCTTTTCCATATCACCATGCCTAGGTTTTATGCATTTATGTACAATTTTACATGTTTGTCATGACTTTCCCATTAAATGTTAATATCCTTGACCATTCTTGATGTCCTTGTATTTGTTCTTGTTTGTACCTTGATGGTACATTCTTCAATAAATCCATAAGAGAAAACACATTCATTGACATTTATCAAAGCTTTGAGATCTGATAACCCTAATTTTCTTTTAACCTTGATATTCATGGGACCACCTATTATAAGCAACAGTTCTAGTGACCTCTATAGTTAAGTCAGTTATAGACTATAAATCATGCACCGAATCACGAATTGTTCATCATGAGAACCTTTGTATTGATTCCCTAAATTCGTCTCTGGTTTCTGTTTTTAGCCATGAGAATATGGAGGTACAGAGAATAGACTGTAGACCTTTTGGTAAGCGTTGTGTCTTACTTATTTTCTTCAATATCTAATCGTATGGAGCATATTAAATTATTGACAAATGTGAATGAATGAGGTAAGAAGACTTGATGGGATGTGTGCTAAGATAGTTATTTCTAATAGACTATCTTTAGGTAAGGTCTTTACTCTGAATTTTATGACAGAGGAATATCTTTTCCTTCCCTAACAGTCACAGTAGTAAAAATATGCTTGTGAGCATCCATCAGCGATTTTTAATAGTCAATTGGGGCACATAGTTCAATGAAAAATGATTCAATGAGATGATAGAATAAGAAAATTAGAAAAAAATATGTCTCCCCCCCCCCCAAACCTAGGCTACACTGTCCCACAAGTATACATGTTATGTTGTCAGTGGGAAGAATGCTCACACATCAGGAATGTGTGCAGAGACACACGACGTTTCTGGCACAAGGGCTGCGTATGCATCAAGAGAACATATGTATCTAAGGCACCTGTGGATGAGTGTAAGGTCAGTTAGATCTTCCCTACCCATTAATAGGCCTCAAGTACCTTTTGTTAATTTTCTAATGAGGCACTGGTTCTCAAGGGTTGTGTTGCCCTCTGGCTTTGAAAAGTGTATAAATACTCTGAGGTGAGGTTTTACTTCGGAATGTACTCAATGGTAACGTTTATTAGGCCACAGGAGACTCTGGGCAGCCACTAAGGAGCCCCCTGGCTTTGAAAACCCAAATGTTGGCGCTTCTCTCTTTGGTAACTATGCATGAATGTCAGACAGTTGAATCTGACTGCTGATTTGTGATGTATGTATTGCTTAGAGTCAGACAGTTGGAAGCTCGATCTGCTGATTATTTCTTTGTGTTTTCTCTGAAGTTCAGGGTGCTGACATTTTCCCCTGAACCAAGTGAATGATATATATGTGCTTGATGATGGTGGTTGTTGACCACCTGTGCAGCAGGCTCTCCTGTGTATGCTGGGGTACTTGCTGATACAATGAGCAAGTCACATTTCTAATACAGAGAGATTGTAGATATCTCTAATGAGGCTACCATATCATTACCTCCAAGCTCATTTCTCATTGGTTTTAGGTGCATATAGATCCAGTCTGTGCTGGAATGCTGCTCCATTAAACACTGCTTGACTTGATTGCTTCTGCTGAGAGTTAACTACCTCACTTGATGCTCTTTTAATAGATGGTGATTTTTACGTGCCTCTCTGCGGAACTCTATGCCACTAGAACCCCACCAAACACATGGCTATGTAGTTTCTCTGGTTCTAGTTGCTGGCTTCAGCTAAAGTCTTTTTGTATAGTGTTGTTATCTTCTACTCAGGAAGAGAGGACCCTGTGCCCTGGAGGTTGGGGTGATAGGAGTTGGGCCATTTTCATTTATAGAATATCCTATTTATTGCTTTTTGGTATTTGGGCTAGAGTGACTTTCATCTCCAACAGATGCTTTATGTAAGGCTCCAATTTCATTTAGACACTAAGAAAGCCTCCCTCCAAGTTGACTTAATTTTTTCTTTCCAGTGAACTTCCCGGTAATTGGCTTGGGTCTTCATGGGAAATTAGCTTATGGTGATCATTCTTTATATTCTGACCTACACCCCAATACACTCACATGGAATCTCTCAATCTACATGTCATGTATTCATCAACACAACAGGCTGTACAACCAATAACTACCAAAGAGTTTGGTTTGTCTAGCTTTCTCAGCTCCAACTCCAACTCCATTTCTCATCTAGCTATGTTGCTTGTGAGGAAGGCATGGAGACAAACCAAAGAACAGTAGCTCAATTTGTTTTTCTAATCTGCTTAGTTATATCCCTGGTCTTTCATTCGTATCTGGCCAGCCACATCCTAAAGGGGTTTTGAGTTCACATATACATACATATATATATATATATATAGATAGATAGATAGATAGATAGATAGATAGATAGATAGACAGAGAGATAGATATATACACAGA
This sequence comes from Notamacropus eugenii, assembly GCF_028372415.1. Taxonomy (NCBI): domain Eukaryota; kingdom Metazoa; phylum Chordata; class Mammalia; order Diprotodontia; family Macropodidae; genus Notamacropus; species Notamacropus eugenii. The sequence continues at coordinate 110,257,068 of NC_092878.1, forward strand.
TATAGATATATATCTAGATATATATATATATATCAAACACCTTTTTGGGGAATAGTGTACCTTATATTTCATTTGGAAGACCATGAACATACACACACACATATACACATATAATGCATGTGTGTGTGTGTGTGCATGTATTCAATGTTGGTCAAATCCAAAGTTCTTGAGAGAGACCTTGAGAGTGTTCTTGTATAGCTTCTTATAACCACTCTGTGATCACCTGCTCCATGTGAGTCCTCCATAAAATAAACTTTTTGACTGTGCATCATGGCAGACACTGGCACAAGAGCGCTCAACATCAGAAAGGGTGCTGTGCTCTTGGAGCAAAGCAGAATTGATGTTCAAATTTGGGATATCCACCCCAAATATTCACATGGACTATCTGTGCCCAACCTGTGGCAGAGCATTCTGAGTTTGTATTGGTCTGATCAGCCACAGTTGGATACAATGAAATTTCACTTTACAATGGTGATGTCATTTTGGTCTTCTTCGAAGAGGAAGGACAACAACCATTCAATGTTGGTTCTCATTTTGGGTGCATATAAGGCTTAATGAAGACTTTTTGATTGACAAATCATTTGCTAAGAAGAAATAAAAAGAAAGATCTGTTAGACAACAAAAACATACCAAAATGATGTACAAGATTTCTTATCAATAACAGATCATAATGATTACAAGTGGCAGCCACTAATCCAATTTGGTAGTTTAAAAAAAGGAGGCCAATCAGTTGATAAAATGAAGACTATCCCCAGAAATTGATGCTTGGAAATTTAGGTGAATTTAGCTATATTTGGATGTCTCAGAATGGGGGGAGCATCTGCTAGAAGTAAGTTGTGCCTATTCTAACTTCCCTTCTATCTTTAAACTTACCTTTCCAAATGGAAAGTACTGATTAGTACCAGTGTCTTTTAAATTTTGGCTTAGGTTCAGCAGTACATATAACAGAAAGTAGTAGCAAGTCTTGCAGTGAAATGATTAATTTTGGGGGGGTATCAGAAGAGGTGATTTTATCGGTATGGGCAACTGCTGGTCCACGAAGGCAGATCAAGAACTTGCATGAGATAATAAATTCAAAGCTGTAAGGGACCTTAGAGGCCCTCATTTCCAACCCCTGCATTTTACAGATGAGGAAACTGAGTCTCCCAGAGTTTAAGTGACTTATTCAAGGCCACAGATCTAGCAAATATCCAATGTAGGATTTCATCCTAGGTCTTCCTGCCTTTAAGTCCCAGTGCTTTATTCCCTATATTATGTGACCTTTTTATTCTTGATTATCTTAAATTTCATTACTCAGCCAGTATGGGTCAGAGGCAAGACTTTAACTCTTGGCTTTCTCAATTCTTCAGACCTGCTCTCTATCCAATAAGATAAAGGCAAAGTAGATCTGAAAAATTCTATCAATGAAGTCAGAAGAAATGCATTACAGAGAGAGAGACATCTAATCTTAAGCAATGGATGCCAAGTATAGCTATAATCAGCCATTGCACAATTGATAGTACAGTGACATTTTGTCTACTTGTACACAGAGAAAGAGATGCTTAACTTCTCCAATGCTGAAACAAATTGTTCACTGTTGGGTATCAAACAGCTTGGCAACTAGCAAATATCCTGCAAGCATTTTCATTTCATCTGATGCCAAGGAACTGAGCTAAAAAAAAGTTTCAAAATGACTAAAATGAGTTTCATCCACAGCCATGAGTTTAAAGCAGTAGCTTCCATGTTTTTTGGCATACATTTTAAAAACTGACTCTTAGCTTGAATTTGCATGGCAAATGGAGTGACTGCATATCACCTGACAACATAATAAAACATTTTCCATATTGGACTTTTAAAACAATATTACTCAAGGGCTAGCATCTCAAACAAACAAAACACCTTGTACGCAAAGACAACCCATACTTGTTCCAAGAAGTCAGCAAGCCTGTCTAAAACCATGCCATGAAAGTAAAGTGTAAGAACATGCTCTCCTCCTGAAGTGAGCATCCAAATCACAAATACTAAAACAATACTGTTTTCATACCTGGCCTTCATTCTTGATCCTAGCAGCTTTATAACATCAGTGTTTCATAGAAATAAGAAAAACAGAACAGGATACAGACATTTCTCCCTTCTCTTACCTGTTCTGCATAGATGAGGTAGTAAGATAAAATCAATTCGTTTTACTGCTAACCCAGGCCATAAATTGTTATTGTCCTGGGGCTCGCAGAAATCTTCAGCAGACATCCTCCATATTGCCTTCATTGTTAGTGTTTTACTATATGATCATTATTCTTAGGTAGAATCAGGCTAACACATAGACAGAGTAAGCAGTCTCCTATGTGTAATGATCTGAGAGGTCCAGGACAACATATCTGCTCCTAAATATATCTCCTGTCCTCATACCATCATGATATAAATTCCTATCTGCTATTCTCTCTCTCCTTATGTCTCATTCTGGAACCTATTCCTCATCCTCACAGTGATGTCTAACCCCTCCCTCTGTCTACTCTCAGTCCATGAGCATTGATCTGCCTTCACTTTTTTTCCTTCCAAAATATGGTCATATAATTTACAAATTCAGTTTATATTATTCTTTACTTCCAAATCCCAGCCCCCTTGTCTGGGTGCTACTTATGTCTTGCCACACTCCAATCCTGAATTACTTTTATCCTAGCATTTTTAAGTACTTATTATGTGCTAGGCACAGTGGTATGTGCTAAGAATACATATACAAATAGATAGAAAGACCGTCCCTGTTCTAAAAAACCTTACATTTCAATGAAGGAAGTCAGCATTTAAAAGATAGGTTAAAAAGTCTGTAAAGGGGCACTTTGAAAAGGTACCTTTGTGGAGTTATGGTAAAGAATGTCCCATGGCGAAACTTAGTAGTGAAGTCTGGAGAAAGATGAGGACATGGTTGGATGGGGCCTTCTGCTGAAAGTGGAGGTTCTGGGAAGAAGTAGGTAATCAGAATGGAGAGGTCCCATAGACAGGGAACAATTTTAACGTGAGAAGTAATTCTGAAGTCAATTTCCAGGTTGAAGAGTAATGGCATGGTAGAAAAAGTCCTACGGAGATGAATCAGAAGTACGGTCTGGAGTGGAATATGCCTCTTCCCTCTTCTGCTCATAAACTGGAAAAATTCATACAACCCTGTTGATAGAGTCCAATACAAATTCATGTTCTCCTGTGTCAAGCTTAGACTTTTACTGACACAAAGCAATCATTTTACTATTTCCTAATAGATGATGAATCCAAAATTTTTCTTCTATTTTTAAAACATCCAAATAAACCACACCCCTTTCTCTGAGTAGAGGACATTTCCTTCAACTTCAATGAGAAAATACAGGCCAATTTCCCTGTCTTCCTATTTCTCCCCTTCCTTATATCTCAAAATCTCATCATCACAAGCCTCAATTTTCTCCTCCTTTATTCAACTCTGATGAAAAATCTTTCTTCTTCCAAAGCATATCCTCAATTCCAGCTCCTCTTATCTCTTCCCTCTGATAGGTTGTTCCCATTTCTCTCTCATTTTAAATGTTGGTCTCTCTTCTTTGCTCCTTTTTTTTTTTTTAATTTCACATCACTCCTTTATTCTAATGAACAACACAAAAAGGGGGGGGGGGGGAGGTAGAATTAGTACAGTTATGCTAAAACTGATGAGGACCCGGGTTGTTGGACATAAGATGGAAGCAATGGGACGTTGAGACACATTTCAACATGATCGAGGGGCATTTCACTGCCACAGAACAGAACAGGGGCTATAAAATACACAATGAGATATACTCATCCACCCTTTAGAAATTAAAGAACTCTTTCCTTCTCTGACTGGGCTTGAGATTTCTGATGACTACCAAGTGGGACACTTTAATTCCAAAAGCCACTAATAACCAGTCTAGAAGGATTTTTTTTTTTGTTTTTTGGGGTTTTTTTTGTGAAAGTAAATGTGACAAGTAAATATTAGGACATAATCTCAAATTCCCAGATACATTTTTCTTGGATTAGGGAAGAAATAAAATTTTCATGATTCACTAAATGACCACCTGGGTTATAGGCAACTTCCTACAGCAGCTCCTGAGAGGGCTGCCCTATGGTCAGGGCTGGCTTATAGGAATAATTGGACCAATTGCTTCTTCCAACTCCCCACATGAGTCACTTCTTTCTACATCCCCATCCCTAACCCCAGCCAGGTCCTTACTGAGACAAAATGCCCAGGAGGCATTCTGACTAATGTGGTTGAGGCAACAAGAGAGAAAAGAATTGGTCTGAAATAGGGAGGAAATGAGAAAAGGAACCACCAGTCCCCCACCTGAAGCCATGTGGTATGATCCCTAAGGCAATGGTCGGCATGTGGAGCAGGGTGGGGACACATGTGGTGGGGACAGTGAGCAGGGAAGAACCTGGCTACTGCAGGCATGTGCTGGGAGCCCACATTCACTTCTTGGTCTTGTCTTGGGCTGCCACGGCTGCCATGACTTTGGACACAATCTCTTCATCCCCAAGGAACTGCATGGGCTTGATGGGCTTCAGATTCTTGTCCAACTCATACACAATGGGACCGGCAGTGCGCAAATTCAGTTCCAAGATTGCTTCTGCAGACAGACTTTCAAGATGTTTGACAGTCCTTTGAAGACTATTGCCATGGGCTGCAATCAGAACACATTTGCCTTCCTTGATCTGGTGGACAATTTCCTCATTCCAGAAAGACAGAGCCCAGGCAGTGGTGTCTTTCAGGCTCTGACATGAAAGCAGCTGATCCTCAATCAGATCTGCGTAGTGACAGTCCTTGCTGATGTTGCTGTAGAAGGGGTGGTCAGGCTCCATTGGAGGTGGTGGGATGTTGTAGGATCATCGCCAGATCTCACCATGCTTAGCAATGATCTCTGCCTTGTTGAGATCTGTCAGATCTCCATAGTGCCACTCACTGAGGCACCAAGTCCTCACTACTGGCAACCATATCTGGTCAATGGCTTCTAGTACTGTCCAAAGGGTACAAATTGCTCTCTTATGGATGGAAGTGAAGCAGATATCAAATTCATAACCAGCATTTCGCAGCTCCTGGCCACCACGCTTGGCGTTCTCATGCCCAGCGAGGCTCAGTCTGCTTTGTACCACTGCTGAAGTGATTCTTCAGGTTCCAGATGCTCTCTCAATGCCAGATCAGCACCAGCTTGTAGGAAGTCATAGCAGGGTGGGGGCTGGGGCAGCAGTGAGCAAGCAGACCAGCGCATAGGCAAGCATGCACTTTTCTTTGCTCTTTTTTATACTCAAAACATTTAATTAGTATAGCATATTAAACCCAACATGTCCAAATCTGAATTCATTATAATTTCTCTAAACACATTTTGAGAAATTCTTTATTTTTCTTGAGAGAAGACGTCTAGTCTTCTGGGTTTATTAGAGTCATCCAAATCTCTCTCACTCATTCCTCTTATGTAAGCAATATTTAATCTAGAGGTGGGGAACCTGCAGCCCCTAAGCCACATAAGAACTTCTAAGTCCCTGAGTGCAGCCTTTTGTCTGAGTTCAAGTTTTGCTGAACAAATACTTTTCTTAAGGATTTTTAGTGAATGAATGAGAGACTACAACGATATTAACACACTCACTAATAACTATTGTTTTTGTTGTAATCAATTGTAGTTGCATTTTTCACAGTTGATAAAATCAGTAATATAAATATAAAAAATAGAAATATAAAATGCTGACTTTGCAATTCATGATGTTCCATGCTGTAGGTACTTAATTATTTCCTTATGGTAAAGAAGCCCCAAAGCATTTTTTCATGACTTGTATTTTGTTTCAATATGTATATGCAGTGGCCTAGACTGAGGAATGATTTTTTTTTATTATTTATTTTTTTAAATTTTTATTTGCTTTATTTTTTTCAAATTAATTTATTTATTTAACTTTTAACATTCATTTTCACAAAATTTGGGGTTCCAAATTTTCTCCCCATTTGTTCCCTCCCCCACCCCAAAACACCAAGCATTCTAATTGCCCCTATCACCAATCTGCCCTGTCTTCTATCATCCCTCCCTTCCCTTGTCCCCATCTTCTCTTTTGTCCTGTAGGGCCAGATAACTTTCTATACCTCATTGCCTGTATTTCTTATTTCCTAGTTGTATACAAGAACAATACTCAATAGTTCTTCCTAAAACTTTGAGTTCCAACTTCTCTTCCTCCCTCTCTCCCCACCCATTCCCTTTGGAAGGCAAGAAATTCAATATAGGCCATATCTGTGTAGTTTTGTAAATGACTTCTGTTGGGGGTGTAAGCTCAGTTCCATGTGGACAGTCTCGGGAGGGTAAAGGTGAGGACTTCTAAACCTTAGAGTTCTCATGAGGCCCCCCAGGGAACAGCAGGAAATTGAGGTGTGAGACTGGGCTATCTCGTGCATTTCCATCTCTTCCCGTGAGAAACGTGCTGGGAGAGAGCATCCCTGCCCTCGAGATTGGCCCGGGGTCTGAGCACACCTATTGTTGTCTAACAGGCACGGTATTCAGGTGCAAACTATGTGGCAGGAGAGCTTAAGTAGGGTCAGGAAAGTCTGAAGGTGTTCTTAGCGCTGAGGGGCCCTTAGAGGACAGAAGGCCCCTCTTCCCTCTCTCCTCTCTTCTTTCTTCCCTCTCCCCTCTCTCCCCACTTCCACTTCTGCTTCCATTCTCTTACTGTAAGATCTTTGCCTCCTTGGGAGATTTCTCTCTCCTCAGGAAGAGTTACCCCTGCACATGTAACTAAGACCCTGAATAAAGCCTAACCCTTGTTCGACTCTGGAAAGTCTCTTCTCTCATACGTTTATCTGGTTTGGCCAGCCGAAGACCTGCAATAGGTAAGGTAAGACTCGGGTAGCCCTTAGGCCTCTAGGCCTGACAGACTTCCATAATAGTTATGTTGTGTAACACTAACTATATTTCCCTCCATCCCATCCTGCCCTGCGTTTCTTCTATTTTCTCTTTTGATCCTGTCCCTCCCCAAGAGTGTTGACTTCAAATTGCTCCCTCCTCATATTGCCCTCCCTTCCATCATCCCTCCACCCTGCTTAACCCCTTCTCCCCCACTTTCCTGTATTGTAAGATAGGTTTTCATACCAAAATGAGTGTGCATTTTATTCCTTCCTTTAGTCAAATGTGATGAGAGTAAACTTCATGTTTTTCTCTCACCTTCCCTCTTTTTTCCTCCACTAAAAAGTCTTTTGCTTGCCTCTTTTGTGAGAGATAATTTGCCCCATTTCATTTCTCCCTTTCTCTTCCCAATATATTTCTCTCACCCCTTAATTTCATTCTTTTAAGATATGATCCCATCCTATCCAATTCACTCTGTGCTCTGTGTGTGTGTGTGTGTGTGTGTGTGTGTGTGTAAAATCCCACCAACTACCCAGATACTGAAAAGTTTCAAGAGTTACAAATATTGTCTTTCCATGTAGTTCAGTTCAACTTTAGTAAGTCCCTTATGACTTCTTTTTGCTGTTTACCTTTCCATGCTTCTCTTCATTCTTGTGTTTGAAAGTTAAATTTCCTTTTCAGCTCTGGTCTTTTCATCAAGAATGCTTGAAAGTCCTCTATTTCATTGAAAGAACATTTTTTCCCCTGAAGTATTATACTCAGTTTTGCTGGGTAGGTGATTCTTGGTTTTAGTTCTAGTTCCTTTGACTTCTGGAATATCTTATTCCACGCCCTTCGATCCCTTAATGTAGAAGCTGCTAGATCTTGTGTTATCCTGATTGTATTTCCACAATACTTGAATTGTTTCTTTCTAGCTGCTTGCAATATTTTCTCCTTGACCAGGGAACTCTGGAATTTGGCCACAATGTTCCTAGGAGTTTCTCTTTTTGGATCTCTTTCATGCGGTGTTCTGTGGATTCCTTGAATACTTATTTTGCCCTCTGGTTCTAGAATCTCAGGGCAGTTTTCCTTCATAATTTCATGAAAGATGATGTCTAGGCTCTTTTTTTGATCATGGCTTTCAGGTAGGCCCATAATTTTTAAATTGTCTCTCCTGGATCTATTTTCCAGGTCAGTTGTTTTTCCAATGAGATATTTCACATTATCTTCCATTTTTTCATTCTTTTGGTTTTGTTTTGTGATTTCTTGGTTTCTCATAAAGTCATTAGCCTCCATCTGTTCCATTCTAATTTTGAAAGAACTTTTTCTTCAGTGAGCTTTTGAACTTCCTTTTCCATTTGGCTAATTTTGCGTTTTAAAGTATTCTTCTCCTCATTGGCTTTTTGAACCTCTTTTGCCAATTGAGTTAACCTATTTTTCAAGGTGTTATTTTCTTCAGCATTTTTTGGGTCTCCTTTAGCAAGCTGTTGACCTGCTTTTCATGCTTTTCTTGCATCTCTTTCATTTGTCTTCCCAGTTTTTCCACTACCTCTCTAACTTGATTTTCAAAATCCTTTTTGAGCTCTTCCATGGCCTGAGCCCATTGAATATTTATTTTGTCTGTTTTGGATACAGAAGCCTTGACATTTATGTCTTTCCCAGATGGTATGCATTGTTCTTCCTCATCAGAAAGGAAGGGAGGAGATATCTGTTCACCAAGAAAGCAACCTTCTATGGTCTTATGTTTTTTCCCCTTTCTGGGCATTTTCCCAGCCAATGAGTTGACTTCTGAGCTTCCTCTTCACACCCACTGAGGTTTGATTTTTGATTGACTAAATGTACATAAGTATAATTGTTAAGTTCTGAAATTAAAATTTTATACTTTATTCCCCATCAGAAAACTTTTTTAAAGGGAATTTTGTTAATATTATATCCTAATCTTTTGTGAAATCTTGTAAATTTTGCTCTCACAGTGTCTCTTGCATTTGTCCACTTATCTTCATTCAAATGGCCACCATCTCAGTTTGTTTATTCGTTAAGTCTCTCCTTAACTATTCCAATATCTCCATAAAGCCAGTGTATCCTTTCTTCCTTCAGTACTCCATAAAACTTCCAAAGAGACATCAAGATAGCATATTTCTGACCATGCCATTCCCCTCATCACAAAGTGGAGTGGCTTCCTCTTGCCTCTAGGATCAAATACAAAATCCTCTCTTCAACATTTAACACCCTTCATCATCTGATTCTTTTCAACCTTTCCAGACTCATTGCACATTACTTTCCTTCAACTACTCTATGCTCATTACCTATTCTATTGTCTGTTCCACTTATACAGAATTCTACTTCCCAACCCTCTGCCTTTGTACAGATTGTACTTTCTGCCTAAATTATTTCCACCTCTTGCTTCTTGGTACTTCTACCTCTCTTCAAGCTTGGCTCAGGTGCTGACTTCCAGATAAGACTATTTCAGATTCCTGCAGCTGCTAATTCCTCACCAAATTACTTCTAGGGCGTCTCAATGACTGGAACATAGTGTACATTTGGTCTTTCTACACTATTTCCTTTAAAATGTGAATGTTCCTATAACAGGAAAGTGCATGGAGCTACAACAAGGTTGTCAGAATAACTCTGCCAGATCTATTTCTTCCATGCTAAGAAGGAACTAGGGCAACATGAGATTGTTTGACTCAGTTGTATTTTGATGAGAGAAGGGGAAACACCAAAAAGAAGCTCAGAATGGAAGAGTAGAAGAGATTATAAATAGACTGCCTACTTCACAGTTACCCTAGGACTAACTCTGTATGCCAAAATAAAAGACAAGAAATCAAGAGTCTGTCCCTGTCTTTAATTTCCACTCAGATCCTATATTAAAGATATGAGGAAAATAAAACTCTGTTGGTGGATCAGTCAGTCATCTGTTTTATTTAAATGTATTTATCAAATATTTGACAATGTTAAAACAATTTCATCTACTACATTTTTGTTATTTTGGAACTTTCTCTGTTTAATTGGTTTTTAAATAATGTATACTTATATATATATGTGTGTGTGTGTATTACATATGTGTGTGTTATGTATGTGTGTATATATATATATATACATATTATATATATATATATATATATATATAGGCATATAGACTCATTTATATCTATTAGTTCAACAAAATAGTATTCAGAATGGGTGATCATGAAAAGAGGGCCATAAATTTTATGTTGATAAGATAATTGTGACATTTTAATTAGGGAAGATGAAATTATAACATTGGCTATGCCCTCAACTAAATCAGATGGAAATCCACTTATAAAATGTTTAAGTACTAAGGAGTTGCCTGAGACACACAGAAGTTCAATGACTTATCCAGAGTAACATGAAACTAGTCAATGTTAGAGCTGGAATTTGAGTCCTGATTTGTTTGATGCTAAAACCAACATTCTATCATATCATGATGTTTTAAGGTTATACTATTCTGATACATATCCATAGTGTTGTTATAAAAATGGAGTTCCATCAATCAATAAACATACAAAACCGAAATTAAAGCAGTTTGTTCATTAAAAAAGCTTGCATTTTAATGGGGAAGAAAAACTCTAAATATTCAAATATATGCAGAATACATACAAAATGAAGGCAAGATTTTTGGGGGCTGGAGTAGGAGGATGACCCTAGGCACTGAATAGATAAGAAAAGGCTTCATTTTAGGGCCACTCAGCTTCATGATAAAAACTTCCCAGTCTTTGAACTTGACAGTCTTTCATTTCCATGATGGTTTTAATAATGATAAAAAGTTATATAATTCCTTAATAAATCCATATTCTTTCCTTAAAAACCTTCCCCCCACCAACTCCACCTCCATATGGTAGGCTATACCTGAATCTGGGGCACTCAGTGATTTTTTTGTAATGAGATTTTAATTTAAAAAGCAAAAACAAAAACAGAAAAAAAAAACTAGCAAGAATTCCCTAAGCAAGTTTTTTTCTCCCTAACTTCAGTCAGCCAACACCAATTGAACAGATGGTCTTTCAAGTACTTTTGTATCCTGCCAGATGAAAGACCAGAATGAACTGAGAAGGGGAATGGTAAGAGCGCAGGAAGGAAGACTGCATGAGCAACATATTATATAACTCCCCCTCCCCCTGGCTTGATGTTCATGGTATCTACACTTCCTCAGTTAGAGTAACTATGTAAAATGCACTTTTTAATTCCCAATGAAGGGTACAGGAAGGAAGTTCCATTTATCAATAAAGGATAATGTCACCAAATAGCCAGGAGCCCTGTAAGCTATTTTGAGAATTAGAATCAACAAGGAATATTCTATAGGAAACCCTTTGAATTCCTAGCTTTGCCCTTCTGGTAATGAATATCTGCCATGTGTTGTGCCAACGAGAATTGTCAGCAATGAAGACAGCTAATGTCCCAGACATACTGAGTGGACACTGAGGAGCTACCCTCAGAGTCTTTCTTTTATATCATGGTGGAAATATCTGATGAGATACTGATTTCTCTGGAGTACTTTTCTAGTTTTGTTCTTACCTGTTACAGATACAGCAAATTAGTGGAGTTCTCCATTCACGGAACTTTGAAAGGCAGTGCATTATAGTGGAAAGCAATTCTGCCTATTACACTTGCTAGCAGTATAACCATAGGTGAGTCATTTAACTTCTGTGGTCTTTGGTTTCCTTATGTGTAAAATGAGATTATCTTTAGTATCTATTTCAGAGTGTTCTAGTGAGGATCAGATGCTGGACTGTATTTAAAACTCTTTGCAAACCAAATCCTATAGAAATTTTGACTATTATCATCAACGTGGAACTTGATGGCTCAGTAGCTTTAAGTAGCACTTTGGTGAAGAGCTGCAAGGCAGCCCTAGAATCACAGACTCTGAACAGTGGGAAGAACCACATAAACCAGATAATCTATAAATGACCAAAAATTTCCAGGTTGTCATCCAGCCTCCATTTGGAGCCTGCAGTGAGGAGTAACCACTATTTCTCAAAGCAACCCATTGCAACTTTGGATAGTTCTAGTTTTTCAGAAGCTTTGTCTTATGTCAAGATAGAATATGCCTCTCTTCAAGTGCCCTCTATTGCTCTCTCTGCCCTCTGAGATTAAGAAGAACAAATCAGATCTTTTTTCTTCATAACAGCCATTCAAATACTTTAGGATGGATTTCCTGGTTTCTTTTCTCTGACCTAAACATCCTGACATTGGTCATAAACTCTCTCTTCTCCATATCTCACTTCCTCTTGACATCACAATCTCTTTTCTCTAGTCTCTGATTAGAAAAAACAAATATTTTTCTTTTCCTTTCTGAGGTGAAGCTCTCTTCCATGGACCCTTGATCTCATACCATCCCACTTCTCGATAAACCTTCCCCCCCCCACTATTATCCCCCTCTTTCCAATATTAGCTCTGTCCCTAGTTACTTGTTCCTTTCCTACTGCCTACACACATTGCCAGATCTTCTCCATATTTAAAAAGAACTCATTAAATTATACCCCCCTTAAGTATAGATCTATCTTTCTCTTCAGTTAAACTCGTTTATAAAGTCATCTTCATTTAATGCCTTCACTTCTTTCCTTTTTATTCTCTTCTGGATAACTCAGTTTGTCTTCTTTCTCTCCTTTTCCTTCTCCAAAGGAAGGTAAATTTTGACAACAGAAGCTGCCCAGTTAACTTGGGGCTTACTGAAGAGATTCTTTCCTTCCTTCATTTGTTCCTTCCTTCCTTCCTTCTTTCCTTCCTTCCTTTTTTTGTTCTTGAAGAGGACCATGACATTAGGAAGATGATGACATGACAGTTGACTTTTATTTGAGTGAGGTAGGGCTGTACAAGGTCACCATCCTCACTTTCTCCTCCAGAGCCATCTGGGTCCAGTGGCCAGGATTTGTCAGGATGACTGGAGATGGTCCAAGATGCAGTGAGAGACCCTGGCCATTTTAGGCTAAGTTCTTTACAGGTTCTCACTTTGAGTGAGGTTATATCGATTCAATGAATAGGCCTCTTACCAAGTGAGTCAAGAAGTGGCCCCTTTAATAAAAAAAAAAAAAATCAAACTAGGAGAAGAAGACTCTCAGAGTTGCTGGCCAAAAGAGAAACAGTTGCTATTTACATTCACTCTGAGCCAGGAGGGTCCCAAAATAGTCATTAAGTGGTGCTTGGGCAAGAACCTATTGTCCAGGCTATGAACTCCAAAGTGAAATGGGTTTAAGGTTTGATCTTTGAGAAAGAAATTTAGACAGCAAACCCCAAAGTAACTAGGCAGCTGTCATCCATCAAAATTTACCTTCCTTTTCAGAGGAGAGTGAAAGAGAGAGGAAGAGGACAAGGTGAGTTACCCAACTGGTTGTGTTCCCCTTAAAGCAGCTCAGAGTATTCACATGTTGTGTTTGTCCTTCCTTCTTGAAGAGGAATATGACATCAGAGAGATGATGGCATAATTTGCAGTTGAATTTGAGTGAGAGAGAGCTGCACACAGTCACCAGCCTCATTTTCTCCTCCAGAGCCTTACTATTGAATGTCCCTTTTGGACATTCTTTCCTCTCTGAGATTTTTGTGATACTGATCCCTCTTGGTTTTCTTTATACCTCTCTGATTGTTCCTTCTTATTCTCTATTACTAGATCTTTGTCCACATCCAGTCTACTGAGTGGAGGTATCCCCCAAATCTCTAACTCTACCCTATTATCTTCACTCTTTATTCTCATTTGATGATCTCATCATTTATCTAGGTTAAATTTTTATTTTACGCAAATGATTCTCTGATCCATATATCTAGCCTTATTATTTAGAACTACAAAAATGCACCATAAATCACCCATTGGACATTTACAAGGATGTCCTCTAGGCATTTCAAACTCAATACATTAAAAGAGAACTCATTATTTTTCCAATCCATCTTCAGAAATCCCCTATTACTATTGAAGTTACCATCATCCTTTTAGTCATACAGATTTTGTTTCTTTGGATTCATAACCTCATTCATATCATATATTGAATTAGCTGCTAAAACTTGTTTCTATTTCCACAATATTTTTATTTAAATATCTTCTTTCCTCTCATTGTAAACCATAGGCCCTCATCACCTCTAGCCTGGATAATTTTAATAGTTTGGTCTCTGTCCTTCAAACTTATTTCTATTTCAATCCATCATCCACACAATTGTCGAAATGACTCCTCAAAAGTGCAAATCTGATGATATACCCTCTGTACTTAATGAGCAGTAGTGACTCCCTTCTAATTTTGGGATCAAACACAGCTTTACAGTTTGGTATTTAAAGTGGTTCACAACATGGAGCCTTGCTATTTTTTTCTAGAATTATTACACAATCATCATACTGGCTTACTCACTGCTTCTGAATGATGATAATACACTTCCAATCACCATGCCTTTGTATGGACCCAAATATGGAAAACACTTCTTCTCCTCTATCTCTTGGAATCCATGGTTTCAAGATGCATTTCTTCTCCCCTCTCTCTTCCCTTTCTTATACTCTCCCACCTGTTAAGTTTCCTCTCTAAGGTTAGCTTGTATCTACTATCTATTTTGTATATTTATAATATTGTAGGGATTATAATCACCCAGTCTACAAGAAAAATCACTGAGACAGAGCCCTGAGACAACAACACTTTATTAAAGGGTCCATTGTCCTCTCTAATGATGTGGACATCAGATCATCCTCACAATGTGAGGTACCCCCTTCTTCCAGAGCCCTACTTTTATGAGGCTTGGTACCAGATTTAATACTTGAAAAATCTAGAGGGACTACACAATGTACAGAATCCCATTGGTTGATAGACCTTGCTTCATGGACCAGAAGTGATACATCAACTAGAAATGGTATGCCAGCAGGGATTCTTGGGTAGGGCAAAGCATGGGGCATCTCTGTTAAGTACTCTTGAGGTGGTCATAATTGTTGGAGAGTGATCTAGAGGTACAAAAATAAGTAGGGGGACTTTCCATGTAATTATATCACCTCTACCACTGGGCTTTGTTGCCAAAGGAAGGAAAAAGAAGGGTGCAGCACGTCTACTTAGCTTCTTGTGATTAAACAAGTGAATTTACAATCTATAATTCACAGCTCTGAGGCCTAATATACAAAACTGGCAATCACTACCCCTATGGAATGATATCAAATTAATTAATGCTGATTGGAAGAGAGTAGTGGTCCAAATGAATCATTTCTCACAATATATATGCATATATGTGTGTATATGTATAGATGTGTATATGTATATATACAATGTATGTATACATATATGTTCATATACAAACATATGTGCAAGGGGCAGAGCCAAGATGGTGGAGTAGAAAGATACATATATGCGAGGTCTCCCCACACAGACCATAAAATACCTGTAGAGAAGGACTTTCAACAAATTTTGGAGCAGCAGAAGTGTAGAACAACAGAGTGGAGGAGATTTTCAGCCCAGGGTTACGTGAAAGGCCCATGGGAAATGTTGGTTGCCCTGGACGCAGAGTGGAGCATGGAGCCTAGCCCAGCCTTGCCCAGGTGGCCCAGCGCGACTTTGGGAAGAGGACATATTGGGGGTGGAATCTCAGGTCCCAGAAGCAGTGGGTCCGCAGATCCCTCAACCCACAAGTGCCAAAGGTCAGTGACGGGATTTTTTCAGTTGGCCAGGAAGGGAGAAGGGCCTTCCCATAGCCCCGGCCTCAGGCAGCAGCCCACAGAGACCACATCAGGCAGGCTGTAGAAGTTCTCATGGCAGCCCCTACAGCAGCCCACATCCACGGTTGGATTGTAAAACCCCTGGGGGCACTGAGGAGCTGAATATTACCTCAGCCTTGTATAGAGGCCCTGAGGGAGCTGGTCTTTGTCTCACACTGAATGGCAGCCCTGCCTATCCAGCTTATCTGAAAATCAGCCCCTAGCACTGACTTGGTGGAACTGGAGGCCAGGTGGCTGTGGAGACAAAACTGCTAAGATTCTGGAAACAAAAATCTCTTCCTGATCCCAGACCAGTGTACACGCTTGATTGTGTCACCTTGGAGGAACTGAGATCTTACAGATTCCCAGAGTATACCCTACTCTTGACAAAAGGACCCAAAAGTCAAGTAACTGGTTGGGAAAAGGCCCAGAAAAGGTAAAAAAAAAATAAGACTATAGAAGGTTACTTTCCTGGTGAACAGATATCTTCTCCCATCCTTTTGGATGAGGAAGAACAATGCTTGCCATCAGGGAAAGACATAAAAGTCAAGGCTTCTGTATCCCAAACACACACAATAAACGTTCAATGGTCTCAGACCATTAAGGAGCTCAAAAAGAATTTTGAAAATCAAGTAAGAGAGGTGGAGGAAAAACTGGGAAGAGAAATGAGAGAGATGCCAGGAAAACATGAAAAGCAGGTCAATACCTTGCTAAAGGAGCGCCAAAAAAATGCTGAAGAAAATCAAACATATATGCACACATACAAATCTCATATATGTGTCTCATATAAAATTACATGTAATAGAGAAAATATTCATATACACACATACATACCTATACATATAGATACAAACATGTATTATCATCCACCCATTCCACCAAGGAAAGTCTTCATGTGGTTGGGGTAGACATTTCTTAATTCACCAATAGGTTTGATGCTTGTTGATTTCGCTCAACTTGGTTTAGCCCATCTGCCAAGATGGCCACTGTGCACACTACAGCTTCTTTGAGCCACAATTGAGATTGGGCCAAGGCATCTACCAAAGCTGTATGAACAACCCTGAAAAGAGTTTGGCAAACTCTCATGACAGAGGTGTGAGTCCTTCTTGAATACCACATATACATAGCTGTACATCTGGCTTATATCAGAAGGCTGATAAAAGAGCTCATTGAACTCCATACTAAAGGCAGGAACTTAACTGCTTTACTCTTTTCACAGCTCACTCTTCATCCAGAGAACAGACTTTGTCTGGTACTGTAAGTTTTATGTTCTCTCTCATGGGAAGAGGAAAACAGTACTAGCCTCCTGAATCTAAACAACTTTCCCTGTGTCAATCAATTTTGTGGAGCCAGACCTCCCTAGCTTCACTTTACCTTTTTATTATCTTTGGAAAAGATTAGCGGGATTAGCTAGAGATCTTCAAAAGAGAAGAGAGTTAGTGGGGCAAAGTGTGTCTTGTTATTTTTCTATGCAAATTTCAAAATACATAATTCTCTATTTCTCTATATTTAACACCCTATTATTTTCTAAATGGAAGCCTAGACTTTTGAGAATGCAAAATGATCAATGGGAAGGAAACTAAATCCATTGGAAATTCTAACTGAGTTCTGGGGAGCTCTCCCCAAGGAGTCCGGATTTAGAATTCAATCCCTCATGAGGCTCATTTCTGCTTTTTTGGCAGATGTCCAAAGCATCCAGGGTATGACCAGGTAGCTCGTGCTCTGGGCATTAATAAGATAGTCTTCTAATTTATGAAAGTGTTGGAGGAGGATAATAACTTGGAAAACAGAAGAACAGCTTGCTACGTAGACTTATTTCAACTTTTTTTTTTAAATGACATAATTTATACACAGTTAGGGCCAATTTCAAGAATTAACCAATAAAACAAGCTTCAGCTATTCAAAATAAACTAATAGGATTTGAAATGCCAACAATCCTATTTCACACCAAGCCAAGTGCAAAGTCATTAATCCATCTTCAGTCCTGGTTCACACATGACTCTTGGATGAATAGGAAGGTCTGCAATGGGCCTTTGGAAATGATTGGAGATTAAATGGGGGTATGATAAAGGGAAGAGAGAGGAGAGAAAACTAGCTCATGGAGTTAGTAGAAGAAAGATTCAATTGATTTACCCTAAGGGGTAGGGGGAGATGCCTCCCTAATCAGACAGACAAAATCAGCTCCAACTATTGAAGAGGCAAGGAAATAATGCCTAAAGGATTCTCAGATCTGTCTTCACAACTAATTAAGTAAAATAAGCTCTCTGGGAACTTCATCCATAAATGAATCTTTTTTTTTTTCTAACTAAGAACTTATGTTTTCTAAAGGTTTGTAGGATTCAAGTAGATATTAAGAATTTCAAAAGCCTCAGCATTATTGGAGGTAATATAGTGTTGCACAAGGAATGGTAAAAGATTTTTTTCTGCTTTCTTGCTAAATATCTATGATACCTTGGGCAAGTCATATAGCCTCTGGGTCATACCATTTTGGAGGATCATTCAATACAATCCCTTTATTTTTCAGAAGAGTATACTGGAACTCAGGAAAATCAAATGATTTACCCAAATTCACAAAGACATTAAATGATAGAGCCAGGGCATGAACACCTCATCCAGAGAATAAGCAGGCATTTTCTGGTGAATATTTTGTATACTCTTTCAAGGAACAGGAAAGATGAAACTTGAGGCTACATAATCTTCTTTGAGACTTTTAGTTCCAGATTTAGAGTTCTTTTTTATTATGTCATGCTTTTACAATCTCCTTATCTATATTGAATTGATTTGAACTTGGAGATGATGTTCCAGTTATATTTTGGAGATGTTATTAGGGTCAACTGTGTTACCGAACATAAAAAATTAAGAACTATAAGAATGAATTTTGTATGAGATATTATAAAGCACAAAATATCACTTTTCTCCACCTGCTGAATCAAAGACTAGAATTATATGGAATAGAGTTAAGAATTAATCTTGTTATTTCATTAATAAAGGGATAAGATTAGAAAACTCCCTCCACCAATGTAGCATCTTCTGGTCCTAGAGAACTGCCTACAGCATAGAGGATAAGTGATGTATTCAGAGTCATAAATTCAGAATTATTATAGAATCTAACTCTGCAGTTGAATTTCTGTCCCCTATACCACAGCTGCCTCTTATATGAAATATAGCTTTCAATTTAAACATTCTAATGCATATTTTTAAAGCTACCATAATAATTGAATCACTTTGCTAATCACTGTCTGGGGATGTAAAAATGGAAGAATCTGTCCTTAAGGAGGTTACATGGGAGTGTGAAATATGTAGGAAATAGAACAACATGTATTCAGTTAAGTAAATACAATATATGAAAGTAAATACAACACTATTTCCAGTGGAATGGGAGTGAGAATTAGAAAAGAATTCCAAAAGGAAAAGTGAGAAGAGAAAATACTTCAGACATGAAAAACTGTGTGAAAGCACAAAGGCAGATGACAGAATGTCATATACTAGGAACAGCAAACAGGCCAGTTTTATTATTATTATTATTATTATTTGGAGGTTACTAAGCTAGTTTACAGAATATTTTATTCCTAGTATTTCCAAATTCTCCATCCCTTCCCCCCAGTTATTTAAATACTTCATTTCCTAGTCCAAAAGCATTTCTACCAAAGGGCCAGAGATTTAGGAGACAGCTTTCAAAACCATTTTTGTTGTTGTTCAGTCATTTTCAGCTGTGTTCAACTTTTGTGATTCCATGTCCATTAAATTTTCTTGGAAGAGATACTGCAGTGGTTTGCCATTTC
The DNA here is from genome assembly GCF_028372415.1 of Notamacropus eugenii. Taxonomy (NCBI): domain Eukaryota; kingdom Metazoa; phylum Chordata; class Mammalia; order Diprotodontia; family Macropodidae; genus Notamacropus; species Notamacropus eugenii. The sequence continues at coordinate 110,276,321 of NC_092878.1, forward strand.
CTTCTCCAGTGGCAAACACAGGTTAAGTGACTCACCCAAGGTTTGGATGTTTCTGAGGCAAGCATTCTAAGTTTCTAAGTCAGGTCTTTTTTTAAAAAAATGATTAAATAATTTTTAGTTTTTAACATTAATTTTCACAAGATTTTGAGCTCCAATTTTCTCTTCATCTCTCCCCTCCCTTCACCCAAGACCGAGTGCATTCTAGTTAACACTTCCCTCAATCTATCCTACCTTCTATCATATCCCCACCCCTTCTTTTATCCCCGTTCCCCTCTATTTTATTGTAGGGTAAGTTAGATTTCTATTCACCATCTCCTGTATGTCTTATTTCCCAGTTGCATGTAAAAACAACTTTTAGCATTCATTTTTAAAACATGGTGTTGCAACTTCTCTCTCTTCCTTTTTCCTCACCTACCCCCATTGAGAAGGCAAGCAATTGGTTATAGGTTATCCATGTACAGCCATGCAAAACTCTACCATAATAGTCATGTTATGAAAGACCAACTATATTTTTCTCCATCATATCTTGCATTCCATTTACTCTATTTTCTCTTTTGATCCTGTCCCTTTTCAAAAGCATTTATGTTTGATTACACTGTTCTCCCATTTGCCCTCCCTTCTATGATCTCCCCTCCACATAACCCCTTCCCCCTCACTTTCCTGTAGGGTAAGATAGATTTTCATATTCAACTGAGTGTGCATTTTATTCCCTCATTAAAATGAAGCTGATAAGTCTAAGGTTCACTCATTCTCTCTCACGTCTCTTCTCCCATGTTGTAAAAGTTTTCTATTCACCTCTGGTGCTTTCATTAAGAATGCTTGAAAGTCCTTTATTTCATTGAAGGACCATTTTTTTCCCCTGAAGTATTATGCTCAGTTTTGCTAATTACATGATTCTTGGTTTTAATCCTAGCTCTTTTAACCTCTGCAATTCATATTCTAAGTCCTCTGATCTATTAATGTAGAAGCTGCTAGATCTTGTGTTATTTTGATTGTGTTTCCATGATACTTGAATTGTTTCTTTCTGGCTGCTTGCATATTTTCTCCTTGAGCTGAAAACTCTGTAATTTGGCTATAATATTCTTTGGAGGTTTTCTTTTGAGACCTCTTTCAGGAGGCTATTTGTGAATTCTTTCAGTATCTATTTTACCCGCTGGTTCTAGAATATCATGGCAGCTTTCCTTGAAAACTTCTTGAAACATGATGTCTAGACTCATTGTTCTTTTCATAGCTTTCAGGTGGTGCAATAATTTTAAAATTATCTCTCCTCAATCTATTTTCCATATCAGTTATTTTTCCAATGAAATATTTCATATTGTCTTCTTTTATTTTTCATTATTTTTGATTTTGTTTTAAAATTTCTTGATTTTTCATAAAATCATTAGCTTGCATTGGCTACATTCTAATTTTGAAGTAATTATTTTCTTCAGTGAACTTTTGGACCTCCTTTTCTGTTTGACCAATTCTGTTTTTTAAGGCATTCTTCTCCTCATTGACTTTTTAGAGCTCTTTTCTCACTTGGGTTAGCCTATTTTTAAACTTCCTATTTTCTTCAGCATTTTTTGGTCCCCGTTAGCAAGAAATTAACTCATTTTTCATCATATTATTGCATTGTTCTCATTTCTCTTTCCAATTTTCCTCTACTTCTCTTACTTGAGTTTCCACATTCCTTTTGAGCTCTTCCATGATCTGAGACAATTCATATTTTCTTTGGAGGCTTTGGATGGAAGAGCTTAGACTTTGTTCTCTTCTTCTGGTTTTATGTTTTGATGTTCCTTGTCACCAAAGTAAGATTCTACACTCTCTTTTTTCTTATGGTATTTGCTCATTTCTCCAGTCAATTACTTGACTTCTGAGCTCAGCTTCCAGTGGTGGGAGCTGGACTGTCCCAAACTTCAGGGATTTGGCGCCTCTGTTGTTACAAGCTCCACAACATCAGCACCCCTCCATACCTCTGGAACCCAGGACTGTGATGTAGATCTAAGCAGGGCAAAGCAAGAGATTCCTGCCTCGGCACTGGCAAAGAGATTCCTGCTATCTCCCTCTGATAACCCACTTTATCCCCCAACAATCTGTGGGCCTAGAGCTCCAGAAAAAGCTGTTGCTGATGTGGCCACAGGCTCTGCTGCTCTAGGGTTGAGGGCAGATCAATCAACTCTCACATAGGTCTGACCAGCTTTTGCCACTCACCTTCCAAGTTGTCCTCTGTGTTTCTCTGGTTGAGAAAAATGGAAACTGCCACAATTGCCAGTGGTTCAGTTCTCAGAGGCCTACTAAGGCACTGTCTATGCTGGCATGGACCACGCTGGACTGTTCTCTGCTTCCAGCTGTGACAGATACATCTTGTCAACCTTTCAGGCTCTTTGGACTGTAGATTTGCTTCTCTCTGTCATTTTGTGGGTTCTGCAGCTCCAGAATTTGTTTAGAGTCCTTTTTACATGTATTTGGAGGGTATTGTGGGAGAGCTCAAATAAGTGCTTGCTTTTATTCTTCCATCTTGGCTCCACTCTTTTCTCTGTGTCTAGGCTTTCCTGATTCCAAATCCAGCTCTCTATTCACTGGGTCACATGTCTCCTCTCTCAAAACCTTGTCTTTACAAATGAATTTACAGAAGAAGTTCCAGAAATTTTGGCCATGGAATTCATAGTCCAGGTCCCACCTTAGCTCTGGGACTAATTACATATTACTCTTAGTGAAGCAATCCCAGGAGGTATTTAAAGATTCCTAAGACCAAAAGTTTCATGGCCACTTGATTTCTCTTTATTTGCTGAGTGAGCGGATGAACTTCAAAATTTAATTTTTCTGGAAATATAATAGGCCATATTTTGTGCACCACAGATGTCAATTGCTCTGAGGAAGAAAGACAAGTATGTACATAGACACTCATGTTAGATGATCTCACCAGATGGGGATCAGGGAAGGGAAAGATGATTCAGTTGGGGGTTACTATATCTAGATTGTATGTACTTATGTTATCTTTGTCTATGAGTATGTATGTGTGAAAAAGAAAGAATGAATCTTATACTTTAAAAATATTATTCATTGGAGGAGGAGTGTCATTATCCTTCTGAAAAGAGGCAGTGAGGGGTGATGTTTCAGTTGTCATGTAGTTGTTTTACAGTTTTGTCTGACTCTTTGTGATCTGAAACAAAGCGTTCTTGGGAAAGATACCTCAGTCATTTGCCATGTCCTTCTCTAACTCATTTTATAGATAAGGGAACTGAGGGCAAGTAGGGTCAGGTGACTTGCCCAGGATTTCAAAGCTAGACAGTGTCTGAGGTCAGACTGGAACTCAGAAGGAGAAGTCTTTGTGACTTTAGACCTTGCACTCTATCTACTATGTTATCTTGCTGTCCAGGGGAGGCTAGACAATGAAGAAAAAGCAATTGATGAACATACACCCTGGGGAAAAATCAAAACAAAAACAAAAAACAAGTTGATGAAAAATTCCTATTGTTTGCACCATTGTATCCATTTGGATACCTACCCTAAAGAAACTTGTCCATCAGCCTCTACAGTTTGGACCAAAATGGAATAGTAGAAAGACATTAGGTTTATATTGTGCCATTATACACTTTTTTTAATGATCCCAACTTTCTCCCTGAAACAAAAGAAAACTCACTTTTACAAGGCAATATATATTTTAAAAATGTCTTATTGAATAGAGGTGGCATTAACATGACAGAGTACAGACCAGAACCCAGATGATCTTTCCCAATATTTTCCACTAAACAACTTCAAAATAAAGTCTCACATAAAATTTTAGATCAGCACAGACAAGAAAAGATGAGATGGAGAATTATTTTAGTCTAAGATATTTTAGAAAGTCTGAAAGAGAAGTATATAATACTAAGGTGGAAGCAGGAACACAATGAGGCAGGAGCACCAGCAGCGGAGGTGGCTGTGACAGGAGCAGAAACTTTAGGAGCTTTCAATCCTAGTAAGGGAGTTCAAAAACTGATCAGAGACAGATTACAGGGAACCATTTGCAGTTACAGTATGCAGTTGGTGCTCATTAGCAGCTCTGTTGCTCATAAACACGTCTGGATCACAATTCCAGGATGGAGTGGAACACTTGTGATTGGTCACAAAGAGGGGCTCTTGTCACATTTCCAAAGCAAAGAGGAATTTGTGTACTTGTGGCTGCAAGGTAACAGGATCCCTTCCTGTTCAAAGACCGAAGCAGAGATCAGTACAGCAGTTTCTTCAACTCTCCCAGGTTAATATCACCTCAGAATTACTAAAAACTTGCAGAACCCTAGAACACGCTCTGAAAACAGCAGCAGCCACACACACACATACACATACACACACATACACACACACACACACACACACACACAAGCTGAAGGGTGACACAGTGCCTCTTTGCACTGAGGTGAGCTGAGCCCAACACTAACACAAATGTCAAAAATAAAGAAATAAGTTGAAAAAATGAACAAACAACAACAACAACAAAATAAATTGACTACAAAATGCTACTATAGTGGCAAGGAAGAACAAAACAAATTTAAAAATTCACAGCGTGAAAACAGTTGTAAGCAAAGTGTGACAGAAGAAAACTAATCAGACTCAAGGCCATCAAGAATTCTTATAAGAGGTAAAGAAGAAAATAAGAATGGTAGAGGGAAATTTGGAAAAAGAAATTAGAGTAAGGCAAGAAAATTATGAAAAAAAGGAATTATCAACTTGATAAAAGAAGCAAAAATATCATACCTAAGAAAATTTCACCTTAAAAAAAAGAATGAGCATAATGGTAAAAGAGGCACACACACAAAAAAAAAAACCACTGAAGAAAAGAACTCCTTAAAAAGCAGAATTAATGAGAGTTAGGGTGGGGGACCAAGATGGCACAGAAAATATAAAGACTTGCCTGAGCTCTCTCTTAAACCCCTCCCACAAACCCCACATTAAATAATGCTTCAAAACAAATGCTGGAGTAGTGGAATACATAAAAGGACAGAGTGAAACAATTTTCTGGCCCAAGACAACTTATGTATAAGGTCAGCAGGAAAGGTCTATTGCACTTGGACAAGAGTGGAGTGCAATTTAATGTGGACCCCTCCCTAGCAAAGCATCACTAGACCTTGAGGCAACTGAATCAGTGGCAAGTGGCAGTTTCCTGACCTGTTGGCTCACAGATGGTAAGGGGCTCAGCAAACCAGTCAGAAAGAGATTACTAGGATCAATTTACTGGCACTGGAGGGAGGACTATATTCCATTACCTGTATTTGGATCTGGGTTGTAGTCTTAGGACTCAGTTCCATGGCAAGCAGGAACACTAGTATACCAGAATTTGTGGCTATTCAGAGACTAAGTCACAAGTCAGGAATATAGCAAGCCCACCTCTCCCTAGATCATTACCATATTCAAAAACTGAAAACTTACTGGTCTCCAGAACTATCTCTGGAAACAGTTTCACAAAAAATCCTGAAGCTTGGGACAGTACCCCCTTGACTTTGGAAGCAGAGCCTAACCTTAAGTAGAGGTAGAAAGTCAAGAAATTGGCTGGACAAGTGAGACAGGAGCAGAAAAAGATCCTGATCTTAGAAAGTAGTTATATGAAAAGAAAGATCAAATCAATTTCAGAAAAAGACAAAAAAAAGACAAAAAAAAGACAAAATGGTTACATCCAAAACCTCAAAGAAAAATAAGAATTGGTCTCAGATCATGGAAGATCTCAGAAAGGACTTTAAAAATGAAGTAAGAGCAGAAGAGGAAAACATGGGAAGAGAAATGAGAGTGACGCAAGAAAATTCTGAAAAAAAAAGAATCAACAGCACAGTAGAGACACAAAAAATTACTGAAGAAAATAAGACCAAAAAAAGCAGATTTGGCCTAATGGTAAAATAGGCACAAAAATCTAATAAAGAATGAATGTTTTTAAAAGTCAAATGGTGCAAGTGGAAATGGAGTCAAAAAAAATTCATTGAAGAAAATAATTCCTGAAAACTTAGAATTAGGCAAGTGGAAGCCAATGGCTTTTGAGGCATTAAGAATCAACAATACAAAAAGAAAACAATAAAAAAAAGAAGACAATGTGAAATATCTCATTGGAAAAAAAAAACTGACTGGGAAAATAGATCCAGGAGAGATAATTTAAAAATTATGAGACTGGGAAGACATCATTTTTTTCTCAAGAAATTTTCAAAGAGAAATGTCCTGATATTCAAAAAGCAGAAGGTTAGGTAGAAATAGACAGAATTCATCAGTCACCTTCTGAAAGAGTTCCCAAAATGAACACTTTCAGAAATGTTATAGACAAATTTCAGATCTCCCAGGTCAAGGAGAAAATATTGCAAGTAGTGAAAAAGTAAAAATTCATATATGATGGAGTCATAGTTGTAATACTGTGAGATATAGCAGTTTCTGAATTAATTTGTCAAAGTGTTTGAAATATAAATTCTGGAGGACAAAGAGCTTGTAGTACAACCAACAATCACTTATCCAGAAAAAACTTAGTGTAATCCTTCAGGGGAAAAATGGATATTCATTGGAATATAAGACTTTCAATTATTCCTGATGAAAAGGGTATAACTCTTTTTGCATATATAGGTCTTTTCCCAACTTTTATGATCTTTTGAGATACAGGCCTAGTAGTGGTATTGCTGGATCAAAGGGTATGGATAATTTTGTTCCTTTTTGAGAGTAGTTCCCAATTGTTCTCCAGAACTATTGGATTAGTTCATAACTTGTGGTATATCATTATGATGGAATACTATTGTGTTATAAGAAACAATAAGCAAGGTGCTTTCAGAAAAATATTTATATGTGTTGATCAAAGTTAAATAAGAAGAACCAGAACAGTGTATACAGTAACACAAATATGGTGATTAACTGTGAATGGCTTAGCTCTTCTTATCTATACAATGATTCAAGATAATTTTGATGGACTTATGATGAAAAAATGCTATCCATCTTTAGAAAACGGACTGAAGGAGTATGAATGCCAGATTGACTCATACTTGTTCTTTACTTTCTTTTTCTTTTGTTTTGATCTATTTTCTTTCACAATGTGAATAAAATGGATATGTCTTGCATCACTTCGTGAGTATAAACTATATCAAATTGTTTGTTTTTTCAATGAGTAGAGGAGGGAAAGAAAAATGGGAGAGAAGTGGGAACTCTTTTTTTTTTAATGCTAAAAGTTGTTTTTCTCACTTTGAAAAAAAAAGTAAATGAGTAAATTAAAAACAAGGCAGAATTCTTTAAAATGGAAAGGAAATACAAATATTTCCAGAAGGAAAATATTTAAAATTAGAATTGGCCCAATGAAGAAAGAGTTCTCTTAAAAAATCCTCAAATATTACACTTTGACAAGTAGAAGCTGATGACTCCATGAAACTCCAAGAAACCATTAAACATAGTCAAACTAAGGGGAAAAAGAACAGGAGAAAATGTGAATTATTTCATCGAGAAAACAATTTATTTGGAAAATAGATCAAGGAGATAATTTAAGTATTATTGGAGTACCTGAAAGTAACAATCAAAAAATGAGCCTAGACATGACATTTCAAGAAATCATAAAGGAAAACTATCCCAATATCTTAGATATGAAGGGTAATATGATAATTGATAGAATCTACTGATAACCTCCTGAACGAGATCCCAAAATGAAAACTCCCAGGAATACTATAACCAAATTACAGAGATACCAGGTCAAGGAGAAAATATTGCAAACAGCCAAAACAGAAACAATGTAATTATTTTGGAGCCACAGTCAATTCATTAGAGATTAGTAAGCCTCATGTTAAGGGTGCAGAGGACTTGGAATGTAGTATTCTAGAAGGCAAAGAAAGTAGGATTACAACCAAGAATAAACAACCTAGAAAAACTAAGAATAATCTTTGAGGTGAAAGAAAATGCAAATTTTATAATATAGACAATTTCCAAACATTCAGATGAAAAGACCAGGCTGAATAGAAAACCTGACATTCAAACAGAAGAATTGAGAGAAGCACAAAAAAGATAAACATGAAACAGCATCCATAAGAGAATCAGTAGAGTTAAACTGTTTAGATTTCTATAAGGAAAGATGATGCATGCCACTCCTAAAACATTATTATTATTGGGTCAGTTAGAAGGAGTCTGCATAAATAGGGGGCATTATTATGTTTGGATGATCTCCAAAAATTATTGTAGCAAGTTTCTCTTAGGAAGAGAGATGCTGGGAGAAAGGGAAGGGGAACATTGGATGGGGTAAATTTTCTCACATAAAGGAGGCGTGCAAGGAAGAGCTTTTACAGTAGACAAGAAAATGATGGGGTGGTGGGCAATGCTTTAACCTCACTCTCAATAGAATTAGTTTGAAAGGTGAAGAATATACACCCAGGTATAGAAATCTATCTTACCCACCAGGAAGTTAGGAGGGAAAGGGGATAATTGGGTATAGTGGGTTGGGTTGATAAAAGGGAGCCTGGATAATAGAAGTCAATAATCAGAACAAAAAAAACACTTGTAGAGAGGAGGAAAAGAGAGAAAGAGAGAGAGAGAGAGAGAGAGAGAGAGAGAGAGAGAGAGAGAGAGAGAGAGAGACAGAGACAGAGACAGAGAGACAGAGAGACAGAGACAGAGAGACAGAGACAGAGACAGAGAGACAGAGAGAGAGACAGAGAGAGAGACAGAGACAGAGACAGAGAGAGAGACAGAGACAGAGACAGAGAGAGAGAGAAACAGAGAGAGACAGAGAGACAGAGACAGAGACAGAGAGACGGACAGATAGAGAGAGAGAGACAGAGAAATGAAGAAAAATAAGATGGAGGGAAATGCATAATGATCATAACTGAATATGGATGAGATGAGCTAACCCATAGAACAGAAGGAGATAGCATAACTGATGAGAAATCAAAATGCAACAATATGTTGGTATAAGAGACACACTTGGGACAGAAAGACACATACAGAGCTGAAATGATTTTCTGAAGTAGTCTATCGTACTTCAGTTGAAGTGAAGTTTACAGGACTAGAAATCACGACCTCAAATAAAGCAGCCCTAATTGAATAGCCCAAATAACCCTAATTGAAACTGATTATTAGGGAGACTGCATTTTAAAAAAAAAAGCACCATAGAAAATTATGTAACATTTAAAATATAGTAAATATCTCTGGTAAAGGCCTCATATCTCAAATACTTAGAAAAACTGATAAAAAATAAAAGCCATCACCCAATTAACAAAAGGTCATAGGAAAGAAATAGAAAATTTTCAGGGAATGAAATCAAAGTTATCCATAGTCATCTGAAAAAATTATCTGAATCACAAATGATAAGAAAAAGCAAATTAAAATGATTCTGAGGTACCAATTCATACCTCTCAGAAATGACAAATGCATGAGGGATGATGGCAAATAGATATATAAATGAACTGTTGGCAGAGTAGCAAACTGGGCTAGCCATTTTGGAGAATAATCTGGAAACTGTGCATACCCACTGATCCAGCATTACTACTATTAAGTCTATACCCCGAAGAGGTCAGAGGTAAAGGAAAAGGACCTACATGTACAAAAAATATTGTTAGCAACTCTCTTTGTGTAGACAAAGAATCAGAAATAGAAAATTGGATTGGCTAAATTGGGGAATAATTAAGCAAGTTGTAACACATGCTTATGAAATAATTCTACTGTACTGTAAGAAATGACAAAGGAGGTGGTTTCAAGAAAGAAAATAAATGGCAAGATCTATATGAACTGATGCAAAGTGAAGTGAGAACAACTGGGCCATCACTGTATACAGTAACTGTAATGTTGTAATGATGAGCAAGTACTTTAACCCTTTTTGCCTCAGTTTCTTCATCTGGAAAATGATCTAGAGATGAAAATGTCAAACCATATCAGTATCTTTGCAGATGAAAGCTTCCAAAAGGTGTTATGAAAAGCCAAACATGATTGAAAAAGACTAAAAAGCAACAAAAACAACAAAATATAGATTACAGAGCAAATTAGTGGTGAAATATGAAGTCTAAAATTAACTCATCCATAGAATTTGACATGCCTTTTTAACAGCATGGAAAGTAATGGAATATTGAATGTTAAAAGAAAAATAATCTCCTTTACTAGTTTAAATTAATTCAAACTATATTATACAAGATGGGTACATAAATTTGATGTAAAAGGAGATACCATAAACAATTTAAGAGAGCAAGGAGTCAGTTACTGTAACATCAAACAAAATAGGATCTTTGCCATTTTTTTGGATTGAACTTTAACCAATCAGGTCTGTGCATGTGGGCTCTAGCCAATCTGATACTAAGTAGGACTGTACATAAAGAGTGGATATGCACAGTTTTTAACCTATTGGCCATAGTTTCCTGATTATTCTCCGAAATGGTAATGCCAGTTCGCTACTCCACAAACAGTTCATTAATATATCTATTTTCCCTCATCTCTCTTGCATTTATCATTTCTGAGAGGTATGAACTGGTACCTCATTAGAAATTAACAAAAGGTGTCGAACTTACAAAACAAATCTTCCCTAATCAAGTTTCCCTTAGTGGGCAGTTCCGTTAATGTTCTTCGAAGACCTTTAACTCTCATTAAAATAATTAACATTACATTTACCTGCCAGATCTCTGAATAATGGAAGAATTTATGACAGAGAACATTGTGGAATATAAAATGAATTATTTTGATTACAATAAATTAAAAAATCTTTTGTACAAACAAAGTCAATGCCACCAAGATTAGAAGGGAAGTAGAAAGTTGGGGAACAATTTTTACAACCAGTGTCTCTGATAAAGGTCTCATTTCTAAAATATATTGAGAACTAAGTCAAATTCATAAGTATACAAATATTTTCCATTTAATAAATGGTCAAAAGATATAAACAGGCAGTTTTCAGATTAAGAAATTAAAGCTATCCATAGTCATATAAAAGTGTTCTAAATCACTCTTGATTAGAGAAATGCAAATCAAAACAACTCAGAGGTACCACATTACACTTATCAGATTGGTTAACATGACAAAACAGGAAACCGACCAATGCTGAAGAAGGTGTGGGAAAATTGGAACGTTAACGCATTGTTAGTGGAGTTGTGAACTGATACAATCATTCTAAAGAGCATTTGGAACTATGCCCAAAGAATTATAAAACTGTGCATAGCCTAGACCTAGCAATACCACTACTCTGTCTCAAATAATCTAACAAAGATCAACAATATCAATACAGTATTCCAAAGAAATAATAAAAAAAATGAAACAGATCCAGATATACAAACATATTTATAGCAGTTCTTTTTTGTGGTGACAAAGAATTGAAAATTGAGGAGATGACCATCAATTGTGGAATGACTGAACAAATTATGGCATATTAATATAATGGAATATTATTATTCCATAAGGAATGATGAACAGGCAGATTTCAGAAAAAAGCCTGGAAAGGCTTACATGAACTGATGCTGAGTGAGGTGAGCAGAACCAGGAGAATACTGTACATATTAAGAGTAACACTGTGCAACGATCAACTATGACAAACAGCTCCTCAGCAATACGACGATCTAAGGCAATTCCAAAAGACTCACGATGGAAAATGTTAAGTACATTTAAGAAAGAATTGTGGCGATGAAATGAAAATCAAAACATACAATTTTCACTTTTTTGTTTTTTCTGTCTTGTGATATTTTCTCTTTTCTTCTGATTCTTTTTTCACAACACAGCTAATGTGAGAATATGCTTAATATGGTTGTACATGTATAGCCTGTTTCAGATTCTGTTGGGGAGGGTGAAGAAGAAGGAGGGAGAAAAAATTGAAATTCAAAATCTTAAAAAAGGGAATGTTGAAAACTTTACATGTAATTGGAAAAAACTGCTATTAAGAGTGTGTGTGGGGGAACTAGACAATATAGAGAGGCATCTCTCAAATAGATGAATATAAAATCTGACAAACTATCTTTCCTGTCTGGGAAAGGGATTTTTAATAGCAGCTCCTTGGAGTCAATAATACTGTATTTATTTTTCATATGACTATAGAGAGCTTTAATTTCTTCCTCTGAAAACTGCCTGTTCATATCCTTTGACCATTTGTCAGTTGGAGAATGACTTGAATTTTTGTAAATTTGAATCTGTTCTCTATTTATTTGAGAAATGAAACCTTTATCACAGACACTCTTTGTAAAAATTCTTTCCCAGTTTTCTATGTCCATCCCAATCTTGGTTTCATTGACTTTGTTTGTGCAAAACCTGTCAATTTCATGTAATGAAAATTATCCATTTTACACTTCGTAGTGTTCTCTATCTCTTGTTTGGTCATAAATTTCTCCAGTCTCCATAAATCTGACAAAATACACTATCCCTTGTTCCCCTAATCATTTTATAGTATCAGACTTTATACCTAGATTATGTACCCATTTGGACTTAAATCTTTTGTATAGTATCAGGCATTAGTAACCCTACATTTGTTTTATAATCCAAAAGAGTAATTCTAATGATGGTAGTCAAGTCAGGTAAAAAAGAGGGCAGCTCTGTTGAAGGATAGTGGGGAAGACTTTATGTTGCAGACAAAACTCCTATGGCCCCTAAATCCCACTGCCAACACTAATTCGCTGTCAAGCCATGGCATGGTGTACTAGTATGCTACTAATGAAATCCAAATCATTTTAGATATATGCCTATTTGTAAAACATAAAATATGAAAATTATGTATTTATGGTATCTACTCTCTCAAAGGAATTACTAGTCTTTTGATATGATCTTACCCACTATGCAATTCACCTTGGGGTCAGATTACTTAGGTGATCTAACTTCTAAATCCTAGTGTTTGGTCACAATCTCCAAAGTAAAAAGTTAGTGGAGTTTTAAATGTAGGCCAGGTTCTGAGCGAAGAACTGCTTAGGATCCAGTGCCCTCAGGTATGCATGAAACCACCGAAGTCTTTTCACAGCCAGTCAGTCCTAATGATATGTAATCAAGTCATTAAGTTCATTAGATTCATTCCAAAGGAAGTTAAAGACAAAAGGGTATCCAGAGCCTAGTCAGGGCTTGGGAAGATATCCATATGAATTATTTCTAAGAGAATTCACAGCAAGAAAATGTAGCTTTATCTAGAGGAAGGAAGGGAAGGATACTTTTAAACTACATTTTGGTAATTCTCTATTTTCTCTTTGTAAAATTTACTTTCCTCTTGTTTTATAAAGTCCCCTCAGAAATCCTATTTTTTCTTCAAGAGTTCTTCACCTCTTACCAATATAAAAAGACTAACATTAAGTCTTAGAATCAATACTGGTGGAACTGGGATTAACCAAGTTACTCACCTAATTTGCTAGATTTCCCTTCCCTCCATCCCCCAGTATATTTTGACAAGATAATTATTCCCAGTTTATCGGCACACAGTATAATGCACTGGGGAAAAAAGGATAGATCAAGTATTCTGCCAACATTCGATCATTGATTTACAGTTGAAAATGGCTTCAAAAGTCATGGGGCCCAGAGACTTACCCAAGATTCTTTGGGTACCTTGGTGCCTTTTTGAATATAGATTCTTGGATTCAAGATTCAACAATTTTTACTGCAATAGAAGTATGGCTACAACAGTCAGTAAAATAAAACCTTTATTAGGCACTTCGGTTGTGAGTTGTTTCAGCAACATCTGACTCTTTGTGACTCCAATTTTTTTTTGCAAAGATATTGCCATTTCCTTCTCCAGTCCATTTCACATATGAGAAAATTGAAGTAAACAGGGTTAAATGACTTGCCCAGGATCACCCAGCTAGCAAGTGTCTGAAGCAGAATTTAAACTCAGATTTTCCTCATTTGAGGCCTGGTTCTTTATTCACTGCTTAACCTTGCTGTCTATTAAGCATACACGTATATACCAAACACTGTTCTAAGCCTGGAAATTCGAAGAAAGGTATGAGACAGTTCTTGCTTCCAGTCTAACGGGGGAGACGGCATACTAGTAGTTACGTACAAATAAGGTATAGAAATGACACATTGGAAATAATCAACAGAGAGAAGGTGCAGAATTCTGTCTTCCATGACTTCCAAGTTAAAAATTACCTTTCCCTCCTCAGAGAATTCTGGAGGACTTTTTATGACTTTCTCCTTTGTTTCCATTATATTCTGTCTTGTATTTGTGCACCACCTGCAACCCTGACCTCCATCATAGGCCAGTTTTCATAATTTCAACAATAAGAGGACAGAGTTGGTGCAATGAGGCATTTTTGCCACTTCTCAGGCAAAGTCTGCAACTGCACACCTCACCAACCTTACTCTCTAAAGTCTTCCAGCCTTTACTCCAAAATATGCAAATTAATACAGAAAGTAAATGATTTTAAGCAATAGAAAAAATGGTTTCCCAGGTGTAAAATAAATGAAACTTAAGCTGCTGTATACTTTACTTTCTTCTGGTCCCAACTTTGCAGTTATAAAAGTTGCACAATCTTTGATTCTCATCCATGATTAATTCACCAAATTTATTGATCAAATTAAAAAAAAAGGAAGTAATTGGGTACTACATACCATAAGTATCACTAGCTCTATGAAACTAGAAATATTGAAACTAATTATCAGAAAGTCAATGTTCGTTAAAACATGTATCCACCACTCTCCCCCTCCACTGCAACAAAAAAAATTTATGAGCAGTTATTCGACCAATACTTGGCAATGTTCTCAGTTCATGCTAATCCATTCTTGACAGGATAAAATTGAGAAATGTTAACCTTCTCATTACTCATAGTACTACAGACTTTTCATTTCCACTTTCATTATCCTGCCAAGTGACCTTATGGGTAATAAAGATGAGCTCATCCTTGAGTTCCACTGAGAGAAGTCAATGACTAACTGCATAGAATTCTGGTGCTGAAAGAAAGGAATGCAACAAGTCATTAAATGTCAAGTGCGTCCTACAAATTATGTGGTGGATCATGACCATCCTCCAACTTTTGCTAGTTCCTTAGTAGATTTATTATTCTGCAGAGACTGCATGACCTAAGAGCAAACAGGAAAAGAGGAAAAGTCAGATACTATTTCATTTGGGGCATCAGGTGAGTAGCAACAGAAAATCTTGGTCTGCCATTATTTGACACACAAAGGTCAAATAACATCCCCCACAGAGAACCTTAAATAATCTGCCATTTATCATTAGTGTTGCAGTCTGAAAAAAAATTGTTTCCTTTCCCCTTTCTCAATTCTACTTGACAAAAATATCAATTAGCATTCTAGGATCCTACTTTACCTAAGTCTCAGACACTGAGTCTGATGGCAGACTCCCTCCCCCACTCACCCTTCAGGATTCCCTGAGGTGAAACTCTAAATCAAAGCATGCCTAGTGAAGGTATGCTAGGGTCAAACAGTTCACACCAGTTCCTTAGCCAGGTCTACTCTGCTGAAACCTGGAAGTTCGGACAATCAATAGCATGCCTATAGGAATCAGAAAGGCTTTGGGGGAATGAAGGGTAGCAAGCAATTTTAGAACATTTCAACACAGCAGAAAATTACCTGAGGACCTATTATCTAGCTTAAGATAGGAATATGAATTGCAGTCTTCTAGTATGCTAAAATTCAATATTCCAAAAGGTACATCTTGACTGCAAGAGGATAAAAATGAACTGTAATGCTGTTTGAAAGTTTTATAGTAAAGAGTTTCAGCTTGATGTTAGACCATGAAAGAACTTATAATCATCATTGAATACAGTGTATAATTTAGGAATGGCAGGCTATGCATGACTAAGTGATCATTCTTTAGGGTAAAAGCCATAAGAAAATGAGAGGATATTTTAAATGTAGTGGAAATGATTTGTATAAAGTCAAATTCGAATTTTGAAAAAAAATCATATTATCCTATTTGATTAAAATTCAACACTATAAATATACTGCTGCCTTAATGCATTTAACAGTTTTTAGCATAAATCAGTTCTAATCATTGTTCTACAGCATAGACGCATGTAGAATTTGGACTAGGTGTGCCCAAGTGTTCCCAAAATACAATGCTGACACACCTGACTTGTATTCTAAGAACACCTATGCTACAGGATGGCAATTAAAATGAACTCATAAAATTTTGGTTCATTAAGGCTTCAAAATATTTTTAAAGCTATTTTTAAATGTTCATGCAGGTGAAAGATTAACCCAATGTTTTCAGTGTATTTTTTAGTCTTTCTTTAGGTAGATATCAAAATAGAGTGCTGGATCCAGAATTAAAAAAGAGGAGTTCAAATCCTACCTGAGAAACTTTCTGTGTGGCCTTAGGCAAATCATGTAACTACTGCTGTTCTCAGTTTCCTCATGGGTAAAATGGGGATATAACTCCCATGGATGTCAGAAGAAAGGATAATATTTATAAAGTGCTTTGCAAATTTTAAAGTATTCTACAAATATCTCCTATTATTATTACTGAGATAAAAGTCCAGAAGAGGAATTCACTCATTTTGTCAATAATCTATCAATCCATCTATCTATCATCTATCTATCCATTTATCTATCTATCTATCTATCTATCTATCTATCTATCTATCTATCTATCTATCTATCTATTATCCATTTCTTGTTCTAACTTGACTGCTTGTAATTCTACACTCCACTGGGGAGCAATATCTCATACTAGGCTCTATTGCAGATAGAAGAGTGGACATTCAGATGTAATGTAATTAGTATCTGTGGTGTTTTCCTCTTATTACCTTTGGGAAAAAATAAACTAATTTAATCCCAAATGAACAAATGCCACAAGTAGACATTTTTAATTCTCACATTTCTAACTTAGTTAGAACTTTTATTCTAACATTCTGTATATTAAATGGCTCTGGAGGAGAAGTGAGGCTGGTGACCTTGCACAGCTACCCCTCACTCAAAACAAAGTCAAGAGCAAGTCTTGTCATCATTTCTTGGATAGCATGGTCTTCTTCAGCAATGAAGGACAAACACAACAACAACTTTTCTTTCACCTTTCTTGCCTCTATCGGAGGAGGGTTGAGGAGAGGTTACTTTCTGTACTCAACAATTTGCACAGTGTCTGGTACATAGTAGGTGCTTAATAGATGCGTATTGACTTGATTTAAACAATACACCTGCGCTTCTACCAATCAGACTTCATTTTCTTCTAATTAATATAAAATGTAATATGTCTTCTTGACTTCAAATGTGGCTATCTACTATAAGCTGTCTCTACTGAACATAATTTAATGTCTTCTTGATTACTTGAAATGACAATATAAATCTCAAAAAATACTGCAGCAGTCACCAGCTTACAAAAGGTTATATTTCAAGAAACCCTTCATAAATCTGTTTGTTTGAAACTTATTGTGCAGTGAATTTTCCCATAGAAAGAATGTCATATCTGGTCATTAATTTTACAGTACAGGTCACAAAAACTAATTTAATCCATAATGTTTCTGATACCACAGATCTTTCCTAGGATGTATGACAATGTTTCTAAGGAAAACTGAATTCATTTGGGCCCACCATGTAAGACATGGAAAATATATTGGTTTGCTTTATCTAACCATTCTTTTTGAAATAGAGGGCTCATTGGTGAAAGGGATGGAAATCATCAAAATGTTTTTATTAACAAAATATATATTAAAATAATATTTATTACATGAAATATCAAGAACAAAATACCCTACTACTTTGGACCTGACAGTGAGACCAAGCAAGGATTCTCTTTTATCTCCACTCCCACTAGATGAGTGGTCAATCCAGACTGATCAATCAATAAGCATTTAGTAATTGTCTACTATGTGCAAGGCACTGTGTTGAATAAAGAGGACACAAAGGTCAAAAACAATGGTCTTTACCCTCATGGAACTCATATTCTAAGGGAGAAGGCAAAATGTAAAAATTACGTTGGTTGGTTGTTGTTCTTAAAGAGGACCAAAATGACATAATTATGTTGGAGTCAAGGTTACTCTGACTGGGGCTAATCAAACCAATACAACTTGGAATGCTCTAGCACAGGTTTGCTCAAATAGTCAACGTGAACATTTGGAGTGAAGATTTCTCTAAATTTGCACATCTCACGTTTCTTTTGAGTTACTGCAAATCTGCTTCACCCATAGAGCACAGTGGGCAAGTCATGCTGGGTGGTCCTTTATCAGTGTCTCCAATTTCATGCAATAGATTCCAAAGATCCTCAGAGAGACCTGGAGATTGTCATTCTATGGTCTTTTCTGACTTCCATGTGAGCACTTCCTTTGTGTGAGTTCTCTGTAAAATAGTCTCTTAGGCAAACATACATTTGGCATTTGAACAACATAGTCCATCAAAGTTGCACTCTCTTCAGTAGTATGAATGCTTGGCAGTTTAACTCAAGAAAGAATCTCAGTATCTGGTATTTTATATTGCCAGGTGATCTTAAGAATCTTCCTAAGACAATTCAAATGTAAGTGATTCCACTTTCTGGTATGTCACTGGCATATTGTTCAGGTTTTGCTGGTTTACAACAATGGAGTCAGCTCTGTGGTTTAGCAAACATTCAGTTTGGTAGGTAGTCAGATACTTCTTTGCTCCCACACTTACTTTTGTGGTCTCCTTCTGATCTTGCTCTTGTAATGCATGTAACAATATCATATGTACTTCCCTGGAGAGGGTACTGCTGAGGTAAGTGAACTTATCCATGACATTCAAAATTTCTCCATTTGCTTTAATTGATGCTTCCATATGTGGACAGTGTGGTATATGTGAGATATGCATAGAGTAAATGTGAGGTAATTTCATAAGGAAAGCGTTGGACTTGTACGTATTTGGCAGAAGGGTGACATAGAAAGACTTCCTATGTAGCTTCTGCCATGGTCATTTGATTCTTTATTTTTTTTAACCTTCTCCAAGAGTCTTATGAACTTAGGATCTTTTACTTTTGGCAACAGTTTCTCTTAGTATGCTATTTCTGGCATCATCTCTCACATTTCCCTTTTTTGAAAACCAGAATAAAAATTTAAAGCACATGAAGGAAGTTTCCAAAGATATCTTAAACCAATGCTGAGTGTTGACATAGGGAGAACTCCTAGTCCTACAAGGCTATAGCTACTGAAAACAAGATCCTGAAGATTTTTCTACACTTAAAATTCTTTTAGAATGCATCTAGAGTTTAACTTTACCTGATTTCTAAGAACTAGCTTAGATAAGTGTGGAGAAAAACCTCCCCAAAAGGTTGACCGCTAGGTGGTGATTTCCTTAGCTATGGCAGCCATCATCAGCCACAAAACTATTTTTTTTTAATGCCCTTCAGTTTACAGTGACATACTTCCTTTCCAGCAATGTACTATGATGGAAGAATACAGTAATAGGGAAAATAGGGTACTCAGGCTCCCATGCTATGCATTAGCTTGGCTCCTTACTCTACATTTGATAACCTTGCCAAGTGATCAATGATCTAATAAGCTACTATAAGAAATAAACTACACTGATATTGAAATTTTGGCAATAAATTAAACCAGAAGAGATAAAACATGGATAAATGAAAAGAACGATGACTCAGGGTCATCTAAGAAAAGTGAATGAAAGAATTGATAGAGCAGGTTCTATATGTAAAAAAAACAACAAGAGAGTTCAAGTTCTGGAAACTAAGATGGTGGAGGGAGTAAAAATTAATCATTCGTACTCTGTCTTATTGACCTCTGAAAACACAGAAAATATTGCCTAAGGAAAAACACTGGAATAGCTGAGCTAGCATAAGCATGAGATGCAGCAGTCTTGTAACCTGGAAAGCTTGGGGAATTAATGGGAAAAACTCCTCTCACTCTGGTGGAAGGGGAGCAGTACAGGATAGGAGGTATTCCTGCAAGCCAATAGCTTGTTGAATATCAACTCAATGGTAGATCCTAAGCCCCAGGGTGGTGGAGCAGGCAAGCACTAACACTAGGACTCCCTGAATGCCTTGGCACAGGCAGGGGAACCAACACACAACAGCTCAGAAAGCCGTCATGTGCACTGGTGGTAGGAAACCTCCAGCAGCCCAACCTCCTGGTACTTTAGCACAACTCTAGGAGGCACAGCTCCAGATTGATAAGCATCCTCCAGAAGCTAAACCTTCTAGTACTTTAAAGAATCCCCTTGCCCACCCTGAGAGCTTCACTGTTACTGACCCCCGCTCAGCACTAGATAAGCTGCAAGACCCCTACAGCCTTCAACTGCCAGCATCTGAGGTCCCAGCACACAAAGTCAGTGACTATGTCCCAGGGTCCTGGCATAAGTAAGTTGGGTCAGTACCTCCTGTGTTCCAGCAGGAGATCTCAACTTTAAAAGTCAGGAAATAGTCAAACACCATGAACAAAAAGCAAAAATGGACAGTAACTACATTTCTTACTATGTGGACAGGGAAGATGCTCTAAATCACTATTGATTAGAAAAATGCAAATCAAAACATCTCTGAGGTACCACGTCACATCTAAGAGACTGTCTAACATGATAAAACAGGGAAATGAAGATGTGGGAAAATTGGAGCATTAATTCATTGTTGGTGGAGTTGTGAACTGTTCCAGCCACTCTGGAGAAAAATTTGGAACTATGTTCAAAAGGCTATAAAACTGTGCAGATCATTTGACCCAGTAATGTATCCCAAAGAGATAATAAAAATGGGAAAATGACCCACATGTACAAAAATAATTATAGCAGTGATTTTTGTAGTGTTAAAGAATTGGAAATTGAGGGGATGTCCCTCAGCTGGGGAAGGGCTGAAGGAGTTGTGATATAAGAACTTAATGAAATGCTGTTGTTCTATAAGCAATGATGAGCAGGGAGACTTGAGAAAAACCTCGAAAGACTTATATGAATTGATGCTGAGTGAAATGAGCAGAACCAGGAGAACATAGTACACAGTAACAGTCACATTTTCGATGACTTACTTTGATAACTCACTTTATTCACTTTTTCTTTTCTTTTTCATTTTCTTTAAATTTTTATTTTTATGTAGGGAAAATTCAAATATACATTTAATTCAATTTGGTTGCAAGTTCCTTAGCTTGCTTGGCAATACAAGCCACTGATTTTGGACCCAGAACGTTGCCACTCCAGTGACAACGGATGTCTTCGTATCTGTCATTGTAATTGGTTTTGATGGCTTCTACCAGCTTAGCCAAAGCTCCCTGATGTTCAGAATTAACTTGTGTGAAGGCAATGCTTGTGCAGGTCTTTCTGTGAACTATGTGACCCAGTCTGTCTTTACCTTTGATAATACAAGAAGGAATCCCCATTTTCCAGCACAAGGCAGATAGAGACCAGTAGCTCAATAGGGTCCAGGTCATGTGCAATCACTACCAACTGTGCTTTCTTGTTTTCTACCAGGGTAGTAACAGTGTTAACACCTGTTCTGAGGACTGGTGGTCTCTTAGTGGGGATGTCTTCTTTGCCTGCAGCCAAGCCAGCAGCCTTTGCTTCTTATCTTGCTTTGTCTACCGTCTATACTTGCGAGTCAGTTTAAGCAGTTGAGTAGCTATCTAATGATTCAAAATCTGGGTGAACTGATTAATTGCTGGTGGGACTTTCAAATGCTTATAAAAGGCAGACCTTTGATGCTGCACTCTGATGTACTGTGGTCATTTGACAAATCGAGTAAGGTCCCTTTTGGGCTGGATGTCCTGACCAATGCCAAAGTTCTTGGGCTGCTTCTCCAACAAAGGATTGACTGTTTCTTGGCTTCTTGCTTCTTTTTGAGAGCAGGTGCTGGAGCCACCTTCTTCCCCTTGATCTTCCATTTTGGCATCTTGGCTGGCTGAATGAGATAGCTTTACTCTCTTTTACTTTTGTTGTTTTGTTTTGTTTCTTCTTTCTTGTGGTTCATCCCATTAGTTCTAATTCTTATTTACATCATGAGTAATATGAAAATATGTTTAATATGAATGTATTTGTAGAACTCATATCAGATTACCCACCATCTTGGGGAGAGGGAGGAAATGAAGAGGGAGAAAATTTAAAATCTCATGAAGTGAATGTTGAAAACTAAAAATAAATAAATTACTAAAAAATGAAAAAGGAAAGGAAAAGAAAAGTCATTTCATGAATATTGAATCATTTCTTCTTGTAGTACTCATGCTACATGCAAACTGAATGACTACCATGAAAATAATGACAGTTTATATGTCAAAATTTACAGTAGATCGTGAAGAAGTGATTTTACAGTGAACTTAAACTCCAGACTTCAAACTCAGTGAACAAGTAAAATAACTACAAATAAGAATTACATGCATATTATGTGTTAGGCACCGAGGCACATATAACATGAATTTGGAGTCATAAAAACAGTAATGAAACATATACTTTGATACTTGATGATTTATATCGAGAAGTGGTGATTCCCTTTTCACATTCACAAGTCATTCACAGAGGTGAATGATAAAAAAAATATGTCATAAAACAGTTCTGGGTTAAGAAATGAAAGAAATCAGTCTTTTAAATTACACACATTCATTATGGATACTTTTCTCAAGAGAAAAAAAAGTGAGCCCAAATAAACATACAATGAATTTTTTTGACTTTGTAGGAAACAATAAGTTACCATCATCCACATTATTTTAGAATGCACTGCTTGTATGCGGTCAATCAGAGCAGATAGTTACAATGCACATCAAAGTTAATATCAATTTTATGTAGAAATAAAAATGAGAAGAAAGTGAGTGAAACTACAGCTTTAACTTGACCTATTTAAACAAACAATTGAATCTAGAAAATGAGAAGTGTATAAAAGTAAATATATTGAGTTTAACTTTCATTATTTCTTACATACCTTTAAGTAGCATCACTCACCAGAGTGAGTATGCCCAGAAATTGACTCAGTCAGTAAATCCTTGAAAACTTGACCAAGTCCAGACATGGCAAGTCAAGGATAGTGAATTAGAATCCAAGCGAAATTGCCAAATATCATGCAGCAGAGGATGAGGGATTATCAAGAATATAATGTCATAAAACATCATAGGGAATTGGAGGGGAAAAGGACCCTGCAGAAAGCTTGCCATGAGCATCAGCGAAGCCAGAACTCTCCAAGTACAATTTTAGATGAAAGTAGGACAAAAGCAAACACATACATAATTATGTACTTGCAACTGACTGCATTTAAATCCTAGCATCTCAGTTCTGGGTTATGTGATGAACTGGAAATAGCACAGAAAAGAAGAAATTCAAACAGATGACTGAACCTTACTAAGAAGAAATCTGCAAAACTTCCAAGAGAATGAAAAGTCACCAGATAGTATTATTATCAATAAAGATGTTTAATTTTTTTAATAGGTGGAAAGGTAAATAGCTGTGTGTGAAAGTTATAGTATTCCTACAGCTCTGTAGGAGCATTGCTCCTTGTAATTGTAATGAGCTCATTGTAATGAGAAATTCCCAGGTTGGTGGAATATGTATTTTTGATGTTGGTGATGGAATGCGGCTTAGCTGGGAGAAATTTTGTCTTTTTGAGGAGCATAGGGAAGTTATTGAGTATATATAGTAGAGTATGAAGGAAAGAAAATGGTGCCTGAATTAAGCATTGATAATGGGTATTAGATAGATGTTGAATATCTGAGGAGCAAAAAGAAGAAAAACAAACATCTGGGGCTAGATCATTTCACCAAGTTCTCTGTTTGTAAAAGGTCAAGCTGTAAAAGGGAAGAAGAATGTCCAAGTGTAAATCCTAAGAGCATTTTTTATTTTATTTTATTTTTTACTGAATAGGTCTGGATTCTTTTGTTGGGCCAAGGAAGAGCCGGAAACCCTTTGATCATACAGCCAGTCAGAAATAGGGCAGGGTCCGAGTGATTATACTTCTCTTCAGATGCATATTAGTATTTTAGGATGTGAGAAACAACCCTTGACAAATAATACATTTGAAGGCATAGTTCTAAGCTCGTAAGAGTCCTTATATATAAAAAAAAGTGTTCAAGTAGAGTCCCATTCTGAATGGAATGTATGTTTCAGTAAGTGTAATAGACAATTAACTCATTCATCTACTTCATCATCTATGAAATCTCTCTGAGAATGACCTACATATGTAGTGAGGATATCCTTGATAAAAATATGAGAAAAGAAAAAAATAGGCATCTATGCATGATTTCTCACAGAAGTTCAAATGTTCACAGTCTCTGTGATATTCATTGTGCCATACTGTCATACTCATAGTTATATAATTATCTGAGTGTTGTAGAAAATAAAAGACACCGTTCTGTTTATTGATATGGGTTGCCAAACCAAAGCTGATTTGGTTGAACAAAGCTCAGTATCATAGGTTCTTCAAAAAAGTATCTCCATATGGATTGTAAAGATCATGCAAGCTTCTTTCATCATACCAACTAATGGTATAGCCTGGTTTAACAATTCTTTGATAATTTATATCAAATTAATCATAACATAGGGAAACATATTCATCAAACTATTCAATAGTTGATGGAGGATATCCTGCACAAAGTGTAAAATGAAAATGGATTCCAAATGGAGGGAGATTCTTCCTGCTTGTTGATATCATGACACTGACAACATCAAGGTTCAGGAATGCTTCTTCAGTGCGAAAGGTGATGTAAAAGAGAATAATCTGACAATCCACACATGAGGAACCAAATGGATGAAAGATATATGTTGCCTAGTGCCAAGCCTAGAGGCCTGTATTGGGCTACCCGAGTCTTTCCTACCTCACCTCCGAGGTCTTCGGCTGGCCACGCCGGATGCACATATGAGAGAAAGGTTGTTCCAGAGTCGAACAGGGGTTGAGCTTTATTTCAGGGTTTCGGTTACAAGTGCAGGGGGGTCTTCCTTAGGAGGAAGAAGGGGAGATTTCCTAAGGAGGCTAAGCTTAAGGGATTGGAAGTAGAAGTACAAGCGGGGAGAGAGGGGGAGGGGAGAGAGGAAAGAAAAGAAGCGGAGCCCTACTTTTCTCTTTGGCTCCACACGTGCTAAGAGAGAGCTTTCTGGCTTCCTCAATCCTACTTAATCTTCAGCCACACAGTTTGCATCTCAATACCATGCTGTTAGGTAACTAGGTGTGCTCCAATCCGGGACGACCTCGAGGGCAGGGAGACTCCACCCATCAGGTATCTCCGGGGGAGAGGCGGAAATACCCGAGCTAGCCGAGCTAGCTCAGTCTGACCTTCTCGAACCCCCGCTGTTCATGGAGGGCCTCGTAAGACTCTAAGATTTAGAAGTCCCACTTTTACCTGCCCGAGACTGTCCACACGGAATTGAGCTTCCAGTCCCAACAGCCTAGATTGTGACATAATTGAATAGGTAACCAAATGAATTAGTTCAATCAATCAAACAAGAATTTATTTAGTACCTACTGTGTGTCAGGTAGCTAGGTGACTCATTGGATATAGTGCTCAGCCTAGACTCAGGAACACTTGAGCTCAAATATAACCTCAGTTACTAAATAACTGTGTGAGTCTGGTAAAATCACTTAATCTCTGTTTGCCTTAATCCACTGGAGAAGGAAATGGCAAACCACTCCAATAACTTTGCCAAGAAACACCATGGACAATATTGACTTGCTATAGTTCACAGGGTCACAGCTAAACTACTGAAAAGCAGCAAATGTGTCAGACAAAGTGATAGTCACTAGGTCTACAAAGACAGAGGTAAAACATCATTTGCTCCTGAGGAGGTTGTGGTTGTTGTTGTCTTTCATTCTTGAAGAGGATCAATGACATCAGGAAGAGGATGACTTGACTTGCAAATGAATTGGATATAAGTAAGACAGGGCTGTACAAAGTCACCAGCCTCACTCTGTCCTCTGGAGTCATCTGGGTACAGTTATAAGACATAGATCAGAATGAGTGGAAATGGCCCCAGATGCAGGGGGAAACATTCACCCTTTTATACTAAGGTCTTTTCCAGTTCTCAGATTGCCTGAGGCAACAACTGTTCAACGATTATGGCTAGAAATGAGGCAAAAAAATTGCCTCTTTTACTTTCTCAAAAGTAAATAAATAGATAGAAAGATAGATAGATAGATAGATAGATAGATAGATAGATAGATAGATAGATAGATAAATCTGGGAAGGGAAGACCCTCAGGGTTTCTGGCCAGAACAAAAGCAATTGCTATTTGCACTCACTCTGAGCTTGCACTGGGACCTACTATTGGCCAATCAGTGAGAGCAAAAGTAATTTGGATTTAAGGAATGGACACAGACCAAATATATTCATGAGGTGAATGGGAGGGAAGGTATTATCAGGAGGGGCATCAGATATAACACTTGAGATAAGTTGATAGAAGCCAAAAATATTAAGAGATGGAAGTATAGAAGGGATCCCTCAATCCCATACCATCCTATCCTATTTAATCCAAATCAATCCCTCCAGGATTCAAGCATCTGTCATTTGCAAAGGCATTATAATGAATTTTGGCACTGTGCCCTACTACGAACTTTTTGGGAAAAGAACTACAGATGGACACTGTTCTTGGTTCTGAATTTACAAGGAGCAGGAGAGATCAGATTTAATTTGTACAATTTTATAGTGGTTTTGATGATTTCAAACTGTGTTCTGGATCTTTTTTCCCAAAACAAACAAATAAACAAAAACACATTTAAAAAATAATAGTATTTTTCTGGTTGCACTATATCATAGTGAATTATGGAATACCACAGTCTCTGAAGGAACCAGATTATAGGTTATCTGAAGGGCAAAGAAATACGTAAACTGGGTATAAATGGGCATGGACACATTATTTAAGATGGTATGGAAGAAGCTGTATAAAAATATTATCGAGGACATATATTCAATGAGTCATTTTTACAACGAAAGTGAAGAATAACAACTCACATTTATGTATTACTTTAGGACTTGTAAAGCCCTTTATATATGTTTTCGCATTTCATCCCAGAAAGCTTGTGTTGCACTGGTATCCACAAAATATTTTTTAATTTGTTATTTTATTGTTTTTTAAGTAACAAGTTTTTTTGTTGGGTCTTTTTTGTTTGTTTGTTTGTTTTTGTTCTCTTCCACTACTATCTCTTTGAGGAAATAAAAAGGGAAAAAATCTTCTGGAAAACAAATTTCTGAATGTGTATCTACATAGTCTTGAAAAACAAATTTCTACATTAGCTATATCTAAAAATATATATATTTTTCTGAATTCTGAGTATCCACAAGTTATTTTTTTTTTAATTCTACTGGTATACTTCTAGTGCATTGGATAAATCCTCTTAGCATGGACATATATGAATAAGAATGAGATAAAATGAGAAAGTATGAATGGGCTGCAATCTACCCTGGTATTTGATGAGAGCAGACAACTGTCCAGTACCAGAGCATCACAATGAAATTGTATCTTGATGACTTTGACAGAATTTTAGCTCAAGCACAACAAGGTAAATTATTGTTTATGAAAATGGGACTAGCTCGAAGAGAAAACTACAATGCTTGAGGAACTTTTATAGCTTAAATTTAACTCACACATGGCAGTAGGCAATGAAGGCACAGACATAAAAGGGCAAGGATTCATACTTTACAAGATCCATAGGGGCAGAAGATGCACAGTGCCCATGAGAGAATTGAAATTTACAATAAAAATCCCTCTAAGAAAATAGGAAAGGATAATAAAGGTAATTTCTCTAGGGGTATTTTTATTGCTTTGTTTTGAAAGCCTCAAAACTCCTATTTTTGGACAGAGAAAGAAAGACAGTATCTAAGTCTTCTAGACCTAAGAAAGTGAGAATTCCCACAGAAAGATAGAGAGAACCATAGAAATAAGTAATTGAAGATAGCCTTCTTAGGCAAATATTCAGATAGCTAGTCTCTCTAAACACTGAGTCAGTTCACTTGCAAATCTGCTTTCCCAGAGATATAGGCAATTAATAAAGAAGTTTCTTCTAAATCAATGGTTTCCAAAGTAGGGTCTGGGGCTCTTTGGAAGACATGGCGTCATGCCAGGTGGAACATTTCATCAACCTATTGAAAAGTGGGAAGATGAATGGCATCCCAATTTGTAAGCAATAGCCAATAATGGATTTGAGTCCAATACAACTATGACTACCCTTAACACTCCCTACCTCTACCTTCTCTTGCCACTTTAAAAGTTATCAATCTCCTTCTTTTTGAGTCTGATGTCAGCCCTCAAGACAGTTACAACCTTAACCACTAGTTAGGTGAGTATAGCTGAGGCTTCATCGGTACCATAAGAAAATCCATTTTTTTCATTTCTATGTCAGCTCATGTCTATAAGGAATGGTCTCTGAACTACTGGATAGCAACTGATGAATATAAAAGTTTTGCTTCATGAACCCTTTACATTTTAGTTGTAGCAGACTGAATAAGCAGGAATTATGAGGGGGGTGGGGAATTACAGATCACAGATACTCCTGAAACAGATCTCATGACATCTATCTCCAAAACTCTTGATTTCTGTTAAAGACACCACCTTCATTCTAGTTCCTTGGTTCAGAAACTTATTGTTATTTTTTACTTTTCACCCTGCCTACTCCACCTATCCAAGTTCTCTCTCTTGTCACATCTACAGTTTTTACATCTATCTCTCACACCTAACAACCAGCTTCGTTCAGGCCTTCAAGACCTCTCTCCTAAAGTACTGCAAGAGTCATCTGAACAGCCTCTCTGCCCCAATTCTTTTCCTTCTTCAATCTCTAATCCAGTAAAGACAGTTTCTTTTCCTGTGGAAAGAATGATCATAATCTTGATTTTTCTTTTTATTATTTTTTAATATTGAAAGGTCATGATCCCTTTCACCTGAATGACAATAAGTCTTACAAAAATATACTTAATTTTTCAGGATTTTTAAAAATTTGGGGCCAATTGTGAAAATTCTCCTGATTTAGCATTTGAAATATTTTAAGCATTCTTTGGAGAATGAACCTGTGGGAGAAATTTACACATTAACATCCTAAAATTTCAATTACTCTGATTGACTACAACATTCAAAAAAAGTATTTGACCATGAGTATTATTTCTCATTCACAATTTCCTATGGATTTTTTTTTTTTATCAATTATCAAACAACACTTAAGTAATTATTTTAGGGAGGCTAACAGTATATGCTGTCTTAGGGAAAAAACAAAAAAACAAAAACGTTTTTCTGATCCTTCCTATACATAAGTAGATTGAAGCAGCAGTATATAATGATGAATGGAATTAAATGCCTATGTCCTTAAAGGTTACAGCTACCAATATTAGAGAATGAATTAAAATTTAATCAAATATTTTTTTTTTCTTATCAACATCAACTTTTTTCCAGGGAAGGCTAATGTTGACTTTCATGTGCAAGGTCCTCTTTCATTTTCATTAAAACATAGATAGCAGGGCTTAGATGAGAAAGATGTATAAAGGAGAAGGAAAGGCAGGCAATAAGGCAATTTTTCTCTTCACAGTAGATTTCTTCCTAACATTTTATATGTAAATAATATCACATTTTAAAATTCAAGAGAGAAACTCACACCACACACTATACCTGTTTCAAATCTATTTTGTAAAGTCAGAAGTCATTTTACAAATATGAATAAATACCTCTTTGCTTATTTAAAAAATTTTGATTTCTTTTATCATAGGATGCACCTGTCTAAGCAAAAACAAAATAAAGGAAATGAAAATGTAAAAAAAAAAAAAAAACAAGAAAAAGAGTGATTGCCCTTCAGAACATTTTAAGAATTTATCTAAAACTTTGGCACTCATCTATAATTCACAGAACTTATTTAGGCTTACTAAAAGTTGAAAATGTTTTCAAAAGAAATGTTATAACTGATATTACCTCCTTTAACAAACATGAGAGGAGATACATACACATATACATATATATGTGTATGTATATATATGTTATATATATGTACACATTGTATGTGTGCATGTAGATGTATAGATAGATATAAATGTGTAATTTTTATATTATTCTATGCTGCTATGCATTATAACAAATTGTATATGTATTGTAAATTTTCTACCTTTTGATCCATACTTCTGGATATGAAACTGGGACAGACAGGAAATGGGAAGGAGCACCTTTGCTCTCCCTTTTGGGGTTAACATATGTAGTGTAATGATCAAAAAGCTTCCTAGAGACAAATACTAAGACAGTTTTGGATACACTAACAAGTCCACATCATCTTTCCTGTTGACTATTTTGAAGACTCTCTAGACTAGCCTAGAACTACAAAGGCATTTTCATGTTAGAATCAAATTGTGTTGAAAACAGTTTTTCTCTGATGAGTGATCAGGAGTAGTAAAGCACCAATAGTTAATAAACTGCCTGTAGAAATTTGTTTTCCTCAAAATAGTAAAAGAAAAGTGAAGAGTTGTGAAGGACTGATTCCATGAATGCAGTCTGTAGGTAAGCAAACCATACAGTCTATGACAAAATAATTATCTAAAACCCAACTATATGTAACCTATTTACCAAGCAATGGGGCTAGGAAGGCAAATATAAAGTAACTCTTATTACTATGCTTGTTTTCATTTCCCTCAAATTCTACAGTTAATTATTCTATCCCTGTTTGATTGCATAGCTTAGGCTGAGGTAAAGGTGTTTTTGGTTGTGTGTTTGTTTTTTAAGGAAAGGGGTTTGATGAAAAAAAAAAAACTACACCAGACTCCTTGCTTTGATTTCCTCCCAAGTAGGTGGAATGATTCTAAAGAAAAGCTTTTAACTTCAAGAAGAATCTATATGTTTCGAAGAACTGAAATGCCCTTTATGTTGGGTGGTGACAGTGTTTCTTTGAGAGAAACAGCATGTGATAAAAGTTGTCTGTGTTTCAGATTTCTTTTCCCCCACAAACTGTATAGTCTCTCCAGTCATGGCTAGGCTTTGGAAGACTTCTTTCCAATGAAGTTACAAATTGTCAGCTTTTGTATTCTTGTTTCAGTTGCCACCTGAGTAGGAAGCAGGGACCTTGTTTGACTTTTCGAATAGGTAGGACAAGGCAGACAAGAATAACAACGCTGCTGTTTGGCTGTCAATAATTCTTTTAAAATGCCTGTCTTTTCAAATGGTAAAAAGTAGATGTGGTTGCCTGCATGAAAACAGGCTAAGAATTTAAACTTTATTGACAGATATGTAACAAAACTTGGTTATGAATAGAAGTTGGCTCTAAAAGTGTCAGATTGGAAATAAGGAAGCTAAAACATAAGTATCAAGGATGCAGTCTATATGAATTTTTTTCAGAGTATTTTGTTGTTTAGCTAGCCATGCTAGGATAAAAACAAAATCAATAGATGCACATTGATAGAACACAGATTGGTTTGAAGAGGTACCAGCCTATAGTTTCCAATCAGCCAAGTGTGATCTGTTTAATTCATGTAGCACTTACGACTTCTAAGCTTTGATGTCAACAGGGGAAAAGGAGAGAGTCGATCTGAAGAACAATTAAGGAGCTCTGAAAAGAGTAGGCAAATCTTCCAGGGCACCTCCTTGTTTAAATTTCCTTCCTCTAGCCTCATTTCTATACTTTTAGAATGCTATTGATTTCTGCATGTATGGTCTACAGGAATAGTTGAAGTTCTTTGGTAGATTTTTCCCTTTCAAAGCTATTCTATTTATGAGTCACTGTAGACATAGGCTCATTCTGACCAATCATTTCTTTCATGTTGCTCAGGATTCCATCGTTGTTTGTTTCAGAATAGATATTTCTATGACTCATCAAAATTAGCCTATATTTCTTAAGAGAAGCTCCAAGTTTAAAAAAATGTACAAAATTTATCAGCCACAATGAATGACTTTTTAAATCAGCTCTCCTATCTTCCCTCTAAAAATACAAATACACAGGTAACAAATAAATTTCCTAAATTTTCTTTAATATTTATTCCAATATATCTAAAATCTATGATTTCACTGCAAGGACACTCCTTCTACCAAATGCTCACTGTGAACCTTCTATGGCTTGGCAGGTGATTATCAAGAATTGAAACTTCTTCAGTTCTCCCCAACCCAACTAAACTAAACCACAACATCACTACATGCTAGACTGGTAATGAGATTCTTTACCTTTACCTTTCTATGGAAGCCTTCTAGCCCATTACCGGTCTCATATGATAAAACTTCTTCAATTTAGTAAATCATGTCTGAATTTGTACCTTTGGTGTAGTTATTGAAAACTTATGCTCTTTCACCTTTAGACAATAATGGAATCTCAAATTAGGACTATGATGGAACTTTTATATCTACGAAGCACAAGCTACTCCTTTATGTGAGCAAGGAAAACCTCTTAATAGTAATATAACAGACAGAGCATTAGTCTTGGAATCAGGAAAAGTTTGAATTCAAATCCTGCTTCATTCACTTACTAGCAATGTGTCTTTGAACAAGTCACTTAGTATGCACCAGACTTAGTGTCTTCATTTGCATGTATCATAGGATTATTTGAGGCTAAAATAAGATGTCATACATGTGAAACATTTTATAAACCTTAACATACTGGGGGCAGAGCCAAGACGAGGGAATAGAAGGACTGACCTGTAGAAGCTCTCCCCTCACAATCCATAAAATGTCTATAAAAAATGACTAAACAAATTCTAGAACAGCAGAAGACACAAAATGACAGAGTGAAAGAGATTTCCAGCCCAAGACAACCTGGAAGGCTGTCAGGAAAGATCTATCACAATGGGCTTTGGGCAGAGTGCAGCCCATGGAGTGCAGCCCAGCCTTGGCCTGAGGCTCAAAAGACTAAGCAGTCTTCAGGACACAGAATCCCAGGTAGCAGCTGCAGTTTCCAGATTACTCAACCCACAAACACCAGAGACAACTTCAAAGGTCAGTGAGAAAACTTATTCACCTAGGTGAGAAGGGAGCAGGGTTCTCCCCTAACCCTGGCCCCAAGCAGTGGCAGCATCGATTTTTGGAGCCCTCGGCCTAAAGACCCAAGTGGAATCAAACAACTGATCTGGCTCTCAGCCATGAGTGGTGGTCCTGAGGTGAGGAGGAGCACTGGTTGATAGAGCTGGTGGAGGCTCTAGAGAGAGAATTGTACTCATAGATCCTGGGCAGGAAAGCTGGTGGTTTCTCCCAGACCAGACTACAGGTTGGGAGAGGAGCAAGCTCCTCTCCCTTGACAGTGCCACCTTGGGGGAACTGAGAACTTACAGGTCTTCAGAGTACACTCTCCTCTTGACAAAGGACTCAAAAGTCAAGTAACTGGGTGGGAAAATGCCCTGAAAAGGGAAAAAAAAACAAGACAAGAAAGCTACATTCTTGGTGAACAGGTATTTTCTTCCAGCCTTTTCGATGAGGAAGAACAATATACACCATCAGAGGCAGACATAAAAATCAAAACTTTTGCATCCAAAACTTCCAAAATAAATATACAATGGTCTCAGGCCATGGAAGAGCTCAAAAAGAATTTTGAAAATCAAATAAGAGAGGTGGAGGAAAAATTGGGAAGTGAAATGAGAGTGATGCAAGAAAACTATGAAAAGTGAGTCAACAGCTTGCTAAAGGAGACCCCAAAAATGGTGAAGAAAATAATACCTTTATAAATAGACTAATTCAAATGGCAAAAGAGGTCTAAAAATCTATGAGGGGAAGAATGCTTTAAAAAGCAGAATTAGCCAAATGGAAAAGTAGGTTCAAAAGTTCACTGAAGAAAACAGTTTTTTAAAATTTTGAATGGAGCAGATAGAAGCTAATGACTGTATGAGAAACCAAAAAAATTACAAAACAAAAACAAAAGAATGAAAAAAATAGGAGACAAAATGAAA
The DNA here is from genome assembly GCF_028372415.1 of Notamacropus eugenii. Lineage (NCBI taxonomy): Eukaryota > Metazoa > Chordata > Mammalia > Diprotodontia > Macropodidae > Notamacropus > Notamacropus eugenii. The sequence goes on from NC_092878.1 coordinate 110,309,845, forward strand.
TATCTCATTGGAAAAACAATTGCGCTGGAAAATCCATCCAGGACAGACAATTTAAAAATTGTGGTACTACATGAAAACCATGATCAAGAAAACATCCCAGACATCATCTTCATGAAATTTTGAAGGAAAACTACCCTGATAATCTAGTAGCAGAGTGTAAAATAAATATTGAAGAAATGCACTGATCACCTCTCGAAAGAGATCTGAAAAGAAAAAAGCCTAGGAATATTGGAGCCAAATTCCAGAGCTCACAGGTCAAGAAGAAAATATTGCAAGCAACCAGAAAATAAAATTGAGTATTGCAGAAATTCAATCAGGATAACACAAGATCTAGCAGTTTTGCTATTAAGGGATCAAAGGGCTTGGAATATGATATTCCAGAAGTCAAAGGAATTAGGATTAAAACCAAGAATCACCTACCCAGCAAAACTGAGCAAAATACTTCTGGGGAAAAAGTGGTCATTCAATGAAATAGAGGACTTTCAAGTATTCTTGATGAAAAAACCAGAGCTGAATAGAAAATTTGACTTTCAAACAAAAGAATCAAGAGAAGCATGAAAAAGTAAAGAGGAAATAGAAATCATAAGAGACTTACTAAGGTTGAGCTGTTTACATTTCTACACGGAAAGATAATATTTGCAAATCTTGAAACTTTTCTCAGTATTTGGGTAGTTGAAGTGATTACACACACATACACACACATATATATAGACAGAGGGCAGAGAGTGAGTTGAATAGAAAGGGATGATATCTAAAAATTACAATTAAGGGATGAGAGAGGAATATAGTGGGAGGAGAGAGGGAGAAATGGAGTGAGGCAAGTTAAGTCTCATAAAAGAGGTAAGAAAAAACTTTTTCAATGGAGGGAGAAAGGGGGCTAGTGAGAGGCAAAAAGTGAAGCTTACTCTCATCAAATTTGGCTTACAAAGGGAACAACATGCATACTCAATTTGGTATGAAAATCTATCTTACACCACAGGAAAGTAGAGGAGAAGGGGATAAGTGGAGTGAGGGGATGATAGAAGAGAGGGGAAATGGGAGGAGGGAATAATTAGAAGTAAACATTTTAGGAGAGGGCAAGGTCAAAAGATAGAACAGAATAAATAGGGGGCAGGAAAGGATGGAGGGAAATGTATTGGTAGTCTTTCAAGTCATGACTATTTTGGAAGTCCTTTGCAAAACTACACATATATAGCCTATATTGGGTTGCTTGCCTTCTCAGTGGGAATGGGTAGAGCAAGAGGAAGGGAGTGAAGTTGGAGCTCAAAGTTTTAGGAATGAATGTGGAGAATTGTTTTCACATGCAACTGCAAAATAAGAAATACTGGTAATGGGGTATAGAAATCTATGTTGCCCTATAAGAAAATAGAGGGGAAAGGAAAAAGAGAAGGGAGGGGTGTGATAGAAGGGAGGACAGATTGGAGGAAATGGTAATCAGAAAGTATGATGTTTGGGAGTGGGGAGAGGAGAGATTGGAGGAAAATTTGGACATCAAAATGTTGTGGAAATGAATGTTGAAAACTAAAAATAAATAAATATATTCTGCAAAAAATAAACAAACCAACAACAAATTGGAAAGAGTTTAACCCTAAAAGGCTAGTGCTTATTAATTAAGAAAAATACCTAATGAAAAAGTTTGTACTCTGAAACACTAAGAATCATGAAGAATGGGAAATGTATTTGAACTGTCCATAATTTGTATTTGAGATAAGTGATTATTTCTCTCTCATTAATAGCTAATTATTTGAGATAAATGATTATTTCTCTCATTAATAGCCAATTATTAAAATTGGGGAACCCCTCCAAAAATAAAAAAAAATAAACCTTACCATACTATGTGTCTATCAAAACTTCAACATGGCTCCTGAATATAGGTAAGTGCAATTTCTGGAAAATAAATTTCTTTTAAGTAGGAGCCAATTTTAACAATTTATCTAATAATTCAGTGAATCAATAAACTAACGTTGATTAAATAGCTAGGGTGTGCAGAACATTGTGGCAGGGCAAATACAAAGTTTGGATAATATAATTCATGGTTCCTTCCCTCAAGAAATTTACAAGTTGACACTGTGAAGTGCTTAGAACTTACTCTCACATCAAAGATGCCAAGGTCATCCACTGCATCCTGGGTCATTGCTAGTTATCTTGACTTTTGTCTAGCCACTGAACTTTAATGACTGGAATAGAGAGTGAGACTGATGACTTTGTGCAAGTCTTTCTCACTTAATTCCAATTGCTATGCAAGTCAAGACATTACCCATGTGAAGGAGCTTACATTCTATTCTACTTGGGGAAAAATTTTACTCAAATAAATGAACTCTGTATGTGTGTGTGTGTGTGTGTGTGTGGTTGTGTGTGTATGTGTGTGTGTTTAAGTCAATTCCTACATCCCATTTGGTATCAGAGGTCTAAATGCAGGGACTCCATTAAGATAGTCCAAATGAGAGGTGATATGTCCTTGAATTGGTGTGATTGTTATGTGGGTAGAAGAGAAGGGGGAGGTGAGAGAGAAATTTTAGATGTAAAATTGCCAAGATTTGTCAGTTGATTAGATATAGGGACTGAAATTCAACAAATAATTACATACAACTTTCAGGTTATTAAACTGAGGAATTGAAAGGATAGATATTTCCTCAGTAAAAATGGGGTAGTTAGAAGTATTTGTTTTGGGTGAAAAGATAAGCTCTCATTTGTGAATTAAATTTGAGATACTTTTTGAAAATCCACAGGTGGAAATATCCCACAGGTGATTTCAAATTGTATGATTACATTTCAGAAGAATTCTCCCTAAAGATGAGAATTGAATCTTTCAAAACTGATGAGTTGATTAATTCACCACAAAACAGAGAGCAAGAGCAAAAGATAGAGACTGAGCTTGCGAGACAGACAGAGACACAGACAAATGCAGACAGAGATTAAGAGAAAGATACAGAGATAGAGAAAGACAGAAAGACACAGAGATACAAGGAAAAAGAAACATATGCAAAGAGAGAGGATAGGAATAGAGCTTTCACAGCTCTACATAGGTGATAAAGTATAAATAGCAATTTGGAAGTGGAGACTGAGAATGATTGGTCATGACGGTATAGGGAGAAGTAGGAGAGAACAGTGTTGTGAAAAGTCGGAATGAGATGTCTAGAAAGAAGAAGTCAATAATATTAAACATTTCAGAGAGGTAACAAAGAATAATAATTGAAAACATGGCATTGGATTCATGAATACAGAGATTGATGATGAGCAAGAGAATTGAAAAGGAAGAAAGGAACTATGACTGATATGGAAAAGGGCCCCTACTTCATCTCCTCTTGTGTTATAACTATACTTTTAATTCTTGGTTTCTGGGGAACTTGACTAGGAGAACTTTGTGTTCAAAGTTTTAGAACTTGACAAATGAATAGAAGGAAATACCTAAGGAGTAAGCAAGTAAGGACGAGAGAGAGAGAGAGAGAGAGAGAGAGAGAGAGAGAGAGAGAGAGAGAGAGAGATGAGCAAATCAAGAATGTCATTATCTTACATTACTTTTGTTCTTAACATCTTAGCATAGTCTCAGGACCAGTGTTTCAGTCATCATTATGAATAATGGTTAAGTTTTACTGCAATCGCCTTTCAATTCTTATGATGTGAAGGTGGCCTTTGAAAAGTGACCTCTATGTCAGTAGAGTTCTGGTTTTGGTAGCCTTTCCTAGCCTAGAAAGGCTTTGAGTATGGGCCTAATGACAGGATCCAAGGATGAGATTAGATACTTTGGAGAAGCCATTTTCATGTTAGTTGAAGGCGGGTTATTATTGTTTTCATTAGCAGTATTATCCTCAAAACCATTCATGAATATTATTCAGTTTGAAGAGAAGTTATGAGCTTTATCAGAGAATGGTACACCCACATGAATGGAATTTCAGATATTCAAATATCTGTGGTGCAACTATGAAGGAAAATGATGCCTACTTCAAATATTTGAGCAAAAATAAAGAAAAAAATTTGTCTTAAATTCATCATACACTATAAATCATGTTTTCCTATAAGATCTCAGGCTTGATAACACCATTTCAAGGAGTCCTCTGGCGAAAGTACTGAAATAGTTGCACCATTATTCCTTCCACCAAGTTATCTGCTTTAATTAATGAATCAACATATTCATTTTGAGAGAATATTATAATCTTGTAATAGGTTTCATTTGACAAATATCAATCTTTATGTTTAAAATTCCATCTGAGCTATTAGATCATATCTAGGATAGATTTTGTGGTTCACTTGAAAATTCATAGAAAGTTTCATATATAAATTTCTTCTTTTATGATAAAGTATTCTAACATGGATAGGCAGTAGAAACAATGTTGATAAATAATACTTAAAAATGAAAATAATTAAAAATAGTTGTTAAAATACCATTTAACATAATAATCTTTCAGCATATAAAATAAGAATTGGGTACAGCATTTTCTCCTTAATAGAGGAAAAACTAATTTGCAAACCTTTTTGATTAGATATTTGACATTTTAAAATGCTACAAACACCATGTAAAGTGAACACTTATATGAAAAGTAAGCAAAAATTCAGCATGACAAAAATAGAATTTTCTAATAATTAAAAAAATCACTTACTGTACTAGTTGATAGATTATTCTATGGTCCTGAAAGATATTAATTCATGGCCGATACATGTAACCGTCTTTTATCAAATACAAGGGGAGAAAAAAAGCCTCAGAAGATATGCTATATAGGTTTGATGCATGTAGGCAATTTTACTGGCTTTGAAAGATTTGTTAGATTTTCAAATAGATGGGAATTGCAAAGGGAACTCATTTCTAAATTTGGCAGTAGAAAGGGGAACTTAATAAGACAATGGAGTCATTAATATTTTGAAGGTCAAAATCCATATCAGAATTCTACTCTAATCTGGCTCAACCAAGGAAATTTAGGAAAGATTGCACTGAAGTTTATTCCTTTTGCCCAACAAGAACAAATAATTATGTAACCTGGGATGCTGTAATATTTTTACCAGGATTAGAAACTAAAGGTCAAATAATGCCCTTTAACTCCCACTGCCAATGTGGCTCTCATATTCCTTTAGGACTTGCTGAGCATAGAAAATACCAGCTGAAGACATGTCCTGGATTTAACTAGCAGGCCCTATTGATCAGAGAAGAGACAACAATCTGAAGAACAAAAATGTGTGCTTCCTTTGATTTTATCTACTTTTGATTTTTTTTTCCTTGGGGAAAGATTTCTTGGTTTTCTTTTAAGAGAAAGAAATAACTAATAAGAATGTATTTCTAATGCACATATACATATGTATTTCACTTGTTGTAAAGGCTTGAAATAAGTGTTATTTTAGCAAATTTTTCAGACTTGAGAGAAATCCACAAATTTATTATTTTAAATCATTTACACTAGGAGAGAAATAGTGATGAAAGTGGAAGTATTTTCATTTGGTTAATTAATGACTTACTAAGCTATTTATGAAGTATGACTTAATGAAATAGGAATGATTTTTCCCCTCAGTTGAATATATATATGTTTATATACACACGTACATATGTGTGTATCTCTATATCTATAAATTCAAAGTAACATGTTAAACACTGCAAGGTATACAAAGGAAGAAAGAGTCTTAACTTCCAAGAATTATCTTGTCATGAAGAAGCCAATGGAATAAAGGTTAAACAAAAAACAGAATGGACAAAGTAAATCTGATAATTCAGAGCATTGCTATAAAATGATAGTACACGTTATTGTAAATTTGAATTTTGTGAAGGGTCTGGGATAAAGATTTTTATAGACTGTATGGATTTGTGTTATTAATTTACAGCAGAATGGAAGAAAGGTTGATATCCAGGGATAAGAAACGGCCAGAAAGATATAAGCAAATTTTAGCTTATATAAGCAAAATAATCTAATAAAACAGATCTAATCTGGTAAAATTGTATTACACTCCTACTGTGTTGAAGACTATGTTTTTAGACTCCACAAAGCTGAAGGATGGGTAACATGTTGAAAAATAAAGTCTAGATCTAAAGAGATCTTGATGGGCTAGAATACTGGTCCATATCTTCATAATTTGAAACAACACATTTCCCAATTAATCTGATCTTTACTCATTTTTATTAACTTATTCAAGAATAAATGACATACAGATAGATGAACTACATTTCCAATGACTTATTTAGGAAACTGTAGGGTTTGATACCATGGGGGCATTTTTATCCTTTTTTCTAGCTAAAGGACATGACTTTGGAAAGGGAAAGGAGAGGAATATGGAGAATTGATAGGTAATTATGAAATTGGCACTGAAGACTGTTTATTTTTAGTTTAGGGGAACCAAACCTTTTGGGGTCAGAATAAATGGATTTCTGACAAGGAATAGAATTAATCTTAAAAAACAAAGAAAACCAGGGGTTACATGTTCTGCAGGAAATACAGAAAGTTGATTGTGAGGGATTTAAACTGAAATTCAAAGGAAATATTACCAAATAATGCTTTTATATACCACAGAGGACAAGAGTAATGTAGAAATAGGTGTCTGGTAATTTTACAATAGAATATAACAAAGAAATGGGTAAAGAATAATATTGATGTCCTTTGATATCTGCAAAAGTAATGCAAAGAATCAGGATAATAAATCAAGTCAATTTAAAACAGAACACCATAAAGTAATATTGTTCAAGATCATAATTAAACATGTTGATCAGTTACTCATTAATGGAACAGAACAATGAAATGATACACAGAATCTTAGAATTATAAGGGACCTCAAAAATTACCTAGATTCTAGGACAATGACGATGATGATGATGATGATGATGATGATGATGATGATGATGATCTATATATATATATATGTATATATAAAATATCATTTGCATGGAAGATATATAGCAGGTTTTTTCAAAATGTGTTTAAATTCTGTTTTGTTTTTAATTTTTCAATTTATTTTAAACTTAAATACAAAATAAGAAAAGAAACAAAAACATTTCCATGAATACAGCAGAACATTAAGAAATGACTAAACATAAAACAAATTTCCCTTTCAAATGGAACTTTTTTTGAAAACATATGTAATAAGCACTACACATTATTTTCAAATGTACCCAGCTTTTCCCTGCTTCCTAAGTAATTTTTTTTTGTTTTCTGCTGTGCAATTTCAATTTTTAAATTAATTAATTTATTTTTAGTTTTTAACATTTACTTTCACAAGTTTAAAATTTTCTCCATCTCCCTCCCTTCCCACCTCCCCAAGACAGCATGCACTAAGATATGATCTGTACATATATATTCTTATATATTTTTATTAAATATATTTTCATATTAGTCATGTCATATAGAAAAAGTAGAATTAATGGGAGGAATTAGGAAGAAGAAAAATACAACAAAATAGAGAACAAATAGTATCCTGTAATCTGCTTTCAGACTCCACATTTCTTTCTATGGGTATGGATGGCATTTTCCATCATGAATCCTTTGGAGTTGTTTTGGTTCCTTGCATTACCGAGAAGAGCTAAGTCTATCAAAGTCAGTCATCTAGCAATGTGTCACTTACAGTGTGCAGTTTTCTCCTGGTTCTGCTCACTTCATGCAGTGTCAGCTCATATCAGTCTTTCCAGGTTTTTCTGAAGTCTACCTGCTCATCACTTCTTATAGCACAATAGTATTTCATTACATTCATAAACCACAACTTGTTAAGTCATTCCTCAGTTGGTGGGCATTCCCTGCATTTCCAGTCCACAAAAATAGGTGCTATAAGTATTCTTTGTACATGTGGGCCCTTTCCCCATTTTTATGATCTTTTTGTGATACAAACCTAAATGCAGTATTTCTGGATCAAAGGGTATGTACATGTTTATAACCTTTTGGGCATGGTTCCAAATTGCTCTCCAGAATAGTTGGATTGGTTCACAACTCTCCAAAAATGTATTAATATTAAAAATTCCCCACATCTTCTTCACCATTTATAATTTTCCTGTTTTGTCATGTTAGTCAGTCTGATAGATGTGATATGGTACCTAAGAGTTGTTCTAATTTGCATCTCTCTAATTAATAGTTTTTTAGAGGATTTTTTCATATGATTTTATATATTTAATTTCTTCCTCTGAAAACTACTTGTTTATATCCTTTGACCATTTATTAATTGGGGAATGACTTTAATTCTTATAAATTTGAATCAGTTCTTTATACATTTTAGAAATGAGGTCTTTATCAGAGACACTGTTTGTAAAAATTCTTTCCATTTTTCTGCTTCCCTCCTATCTTAGTTGCATTGGCTTTGTTTTTGCAAAACCATTTCAATGTAATGTAATCACAATAATTCATTTTGCATTTCAAAATGTTCTCTGTCTCTTGTTCCTTTATAAATTCCTGCATTCTCCATAAATCTGACAGATAAACTATTCACTGCTCTTCTAATTTGTTTTTAGTATCAGCCTTTATGTCTAAATCATGTACCCATTTGGACTTTTTTGGTATTCAGTGTAAGATATTGGTCTATGTCCAGTTTCTGCCATAATATTTTCCAGTTTTCCTAGCATTTTTTTGCAAATAATCAGTTCTTATCCCACAAACTGGAGTCTTTGGTTTTATCAAACAGTATATTATTATAGTTATTGACTATTGTGTCTTGTGTACCGAACTATTCTACTGATACACCACTATTTCTTAACCCATACCAAATAAGTTTGATAAGTGCTGTTTACAATATAAGATCTTGTATGGCTAGGTCACCTTTCCTAGCATTCTTTCTTTCATTAATTTCCTTGATATTCTGGAACTTTTGCTCTTCCATATGAATTTTATTATTTTTTGTAAATCTATAAAATAAGTTTTGCTAATTAGAGTGATATGACACTAAATAAGAAAATTAATTTCGGTAGAATTTTCATTTGTATTAGATTAGCTTGGCCTATACACAGGTAACTGATGTTTTTCAAATTATTAAGATCTGACTCTATTGGTGTGAGAAGTGTTTCCTAATTGTGTTAATATAGTTCCTGGGTTTGTTTTGACGGTTAGACTACCAAATATTTTATAATGTCTACAGTAAGTTTAAACGAGATTTCTCTTTCTATCTCTTGCTGTTGGACTTTGTTAGTAATATATAGAAATGTAGGTGATTTTTATGGGTTTATTTTATAAACTTTAACTTTGCTAAAGTTGTTTATTATTTCAGATAGTTTTTTATTTAATCCTCTAGGCTTCTCTAATTGTATCAACATATCAGCTGCAAAGAGTGATAGCTTAATTTCTTCTTTGCCTATTCTAATCTTTCAATTTCTTTTTTCATCTCATTGCTAAAACTAATGTTTCTACAATCATGTTACATAAGACAGGTGACAACGGACAACCTTGTTTCACAGTTCCACACCGCCCTCCACCCCTGATCTTATTGAATATGATGATGCTGGCTTATCCTGATCACATATAATGCTTGCTGATGCCTTTAGGCAGATGCAAGTTGTTATTTTAAGGAAGGCTCCATTTAATCCTATGCTCTGTAGCATTTGCAATAGGAATGGGTGTTATATTTTGCCACAAGTTTTAAATATATATATATATAATTTATCTATTTTTCAGTTCACAACGTTCACTTCCACAAGAATTTGAATTTGAAATATTCTACCCATCTCTCTCCACATCCCACCCCAGGACAATATACACTCCATCCATTGCTTCCTCCAGTCTGTACTGCCTTCTATTACCCACCCTTCTTCCCTCCCCCTCCCCTTATTTTCCTGTAGGGCAAAATACTTTTCTATACCCCTTTGAATGTGTATCTTATTTTCCAGTTGCATGCTTAAACAATTTGTAACATTCATTATTAAAGCTTTGAATTTCATATTCTCTCCCTTCCTCCCTTCCCACCCACTGTCATTGAGAAAGCAAGCAATTCCAATATAATTCATACATGTGCAGCCATGCAAAACACTTCCACAACAGTTATGTTTCAAAAGATGAACCACATTTCCCTCTGTCCTGCCCTGCCCTCCATTTATCCCATTCTCTTCCTTGACCTTTCCACCCACAATAGGCTTTGTTTCTGATTATCCTTTTCCCCAATTTGCTGTCCCTTCTATTATCTTCCCTCTCCTATCCCTTTCCCCCTTTCCTTCCTGCAGGGTAAATATATATTTCCATACACAATTGAGTGCCTGTTCTTTCCTCCTTAACCAAATCCCATGAGAGTTAGGCTCATTTATTTCCTTACATCTCCCCCCTCTTCCCCTCCATTGTAAAAACTATTTCTTGCCTCTTTTAAGTGAGATGATTTGTTACATTCTACCTTTCCTTTTATCTTACACCTAGTACACTGAACTCAACAGTAAATTTTGTTTTTTAGGTATTCTATCTTCATATGCACCTCACCCTGTGTGTGTGTGGGTGTGTGTGTCTCTGTGTGTGTGATGTACCCATGTATATATACATAGCTACACATATAACTCTGATATTTTCAACAAGAATGATTGGAAGTCCTCTATTTCATTGAATGTCCCTTTTTTTCCTGAAGTATTATACTCAGTTTTGCTGGGTAGGTGATCCTATCTCCTTTGACCTTTGCAATACCATATTCCAAGACCTTTGATCCCTTAGTGTAGAAGCTGTTAACTCCTGTGTTATCCTGATTCTATTCCCACAATATTTGAATTGCTTCTTTCTGGCTGCTTGTAATATGTTCTCCTTGACCTGGGAACTCTAGAACTTGGCCACAATATTTCTAGGAATTTCCCTCTTTTAGGAGATGATAGGTGAATTTTTTTCCATTTCTATTTTACCCTCTGGGTAAAACAGGACAGTTTTCTTTGATAATTTCTTGGAGGATGACATCTAGGCTCTTTTTTTTAATCGTGGTTTTCAGGTAGAAGAATAATTTTTAAATTATCTCTCCTAGATCTATTTTCCAGGTCAGTGGTTTTTCCAATGAGATATTTCACATTGTCTTCTATTTTGTCATTCTTTTGATTTTGTTTTATAATTTCTTGCTTTTTCATGAAGTCATTTGCTTCCATCTACTCCATTCCAATTTTTAAGGAACTATTTTCTTCAATGAGCTTTTGAACTTCTTTTTCCTTTTGGTCCATTCTGCTTTTTAAAGCAGTCTTCTCTTCATTGGTTTTTGGAACTCTTCTGCCATTTGGGTTAGTTTATATTTAAAGCTGTTATTTTCTTCAGAATTTTTGGGTCTTCTTTAACATGCTGCTGACTTGTTTTTCATGATTGCCTTGCATCACTCTCATTTCTCTTCCCAATTTTTCCTCCACCTCTCCTGCTTGACTTTCTTTTTTTTTTAAAATTTCTTCATTATTTTTTTATTTGTTTTCAGTGTTCTACAATCACTTCCATATAACTCAGATTTCCCCCCCTCTCTTACTTCTCCTTGCCTCCCCTCCCTCAGACAGCATACAATTTTATATACGTTCTACACATACATTCCTATTAAATACATTTTCACTTTAGTCATGCTGCATAGAAGAATTAGAATGAATGAGAGAAATCATAAATCAAACCAAAACATAATACAAAAGAAAATGATCTGCTACATTCTGTGATTGAATTCCATAGTTTTTTCTCTGGGTGTGAAAGGCATTTTGTCTTAAGAGACTACTGGGAATTTTTTGAGTCCTTGCATTGCAATGAAGTTCTAAGTCTACCAGAAAAAATCCTCGCACACTGTACTTGTTGCTGTGTACAAAGTTCTCCTGGTTCTGCTCCTTTCACTCAGAATCAGTTCATGTAAGTCTTTTCAGGCCTTTCTGAAGTCTTCCTGTTCATCATTTCTTATAGCACAATAGTATTCCATTACAATCATATAACACAGTTTATTCAGTCATTCTCCAATTGATGGGCCTCCCCTTGATTTCCACTGCTTGAGTTTTAAAATCCTTTTTGAACTCTCCATAAGCTGAGACTATTGTCTAATTTTTTGTAAGCTTTGGTTGTACAAGCCTTGACCTTGCTGTCTTCCTCTGATAGTATGCTTTATTCTTCCTCATTAAAAGGATGGAAGAAAATATCTTTTCATCAGGAAAGTAACCTTCCATAGTCTTATTTTTCTCTCTTTGGGGCATTTTTTTCCAGCCAACTACTCGACTTTTATGTCCTTTGTCAAGTGGAAGGTATATTATCCTAGTGTTCATAGGTTTTGTGCAGTTTTCTCTGAGATATCTCTAGGAATCTGTAAGTTCTCAGTTCCTCCAATGTGGCATAACCAAGGGAGAGGAGATTACTCCCCTTCTGGCCTGCAGTCTGTTCTGTGAGCAACCAAAAGCACTCTTTTCTGCCCTGGAACTGCGAGTAAAACTCCCTCTCCATAGCCACTACCAACTCTACCACTCCAGTGCTCCTCTTCACCCCAGGACCACTAATCAGGCTTGAGATCCAGGTCAGCTGCTCTATTCTTCTAGGGTCTTTAGTCCAAGGACTCCAAAAGAGGATGATGGTGCTGCAGTGGCTGCCACAGCGCTGGGGCAAGGACTGAGATCAGACTGAGTTCCCCATTCACCCGGGTGAAAGTGCTTTCTTATTGACCTTTGGAGCTATCTTTCGTTTTCTGGGTTTAGACACCTGGAAACTGCAGCAGCTACCCATGATTTAGAGCCCTGAAGCCTGCTCCAGTCTTATCTGAGCTGAGCATCCCATACTGGGTTGTGCTTCACTCCGAGCCCAGTGAGATGGAACTTTCCTGTGGATCTTCAAGGATGTCTTAGGCTGGAAGTTTGTTTTGCTCTCTCATTTTGTGGCTTCTTATGCTCTAGAATTTGTTTTGAGTCATTTTTATAGATTTTTTTTAAGGACTATGGGGGAAGAGCTAGAGTAGGTCCATCCTTCTACTCTGCCAGTTTGACTCCCCCCAACCCTCAGAGAAACTTTTTTTTACATCTATTGAGATAATCTATGGTTTGTTTTAGTTTTGTCATTGATATATTCAATTACGCTGATACTTTTCCTCATATTGGGCTAGCCTTGCAATCCTGGTATAAATCCTATCTGGACATCATGCATTATTCTCATGATAACTTCTTGTAATCTTTTTGCTAAAATTTTATTTAAAATATTTGCATCTATATTCATTATGGAATTTGGTCTATAATTTTCTTTCTCTGTTTTGACTCTTTCTGGTTTAAGTATTCATATCATATTTGTATGATCAAAATAATTTGGTAGGACTCCTTCTTTGCCAATTTTTCCAAATAGTCTATATAGTACTAGAATTAATTCTTCTTTAAATGTTTGATAGAATTCCCTTGTAAGTCCATCTGGCTCAGGAGATTTTTCTTATATTTTTCATTGATGGCTTGTTCAATTTCTTTTTTTGAGATGGAGTTATTTAACATGGTGCCTTCCTCTTCTGTTATTTTGCAAATATTCATCTATTTCATTAATATTGATAACTTTATTGGCATATGGTTCAGCAAAATAATTTCTAACTATTATTTTAATTTCCTCTTTTTTGTTGGTGAATTAATCATTTTATTTTTGATAGTAATTTGGTTTTCCTTTTTTCTTTTCTTAAATCAAACTCACCAAAGGTTTATCTATTTTTTCATAAAACCAGATTTTTTATTTATTAGTTCCATCATTTTCTTAATTTAAATTTTATTAATCTCTCCTTTGGTTTTTAGTATTTCTAACTGGGTATTTAATATGGGTTTTTAATTTCTTCTTTTTCTAGCTTTTTACTTGCATGTCCAATTCACTGATCCTCTTTTTCTTTATTTTATTCATGTAAGCATACAGAGATATAAAACTTTCCCTATGAACCACTTTCACTAAATCCCATAAGTTTTGGCATGTTGTCTCATTGTTGTCATTCTCTTGGATGAAGTTATTGATTGCTTCTACTATTTAGTGTTTGAATCTCTTATTCTTTAGGTTTAGATTATTTAATTTCCAATTGATCTTAGTCTATCTTTCCACTGACTTTATAACATATAATTTTCATTTCATCAGGATCTGAAAAGGATGCATTGAATATTTTTGCTTTTCTTCACTGGATTGTGAGGTTTTTATGCCCTAACACATGGTAAATTTTTGTGCATGTTTCATGTACCACTGACAAAAAGGTATATTTCTTTCTATCTCCATTCAAAGTTCTCCAGAGGTCTGTCATATCTACCTTTTCTAAAATTCTATTCATTTCCATAATTTCTTCCTTGTTTATTTTGTGTTTTATTTATCAAGTTCAGAGTGAGGGAGGTTGAGGTCCCCCATTAGTATAATTTGCTATCTAATTATTCCTCTAACTGTCTTAACTTGTCCTCCAAGAATTAGCTGCATATATTGACTATGGTTCCATTTCACAGGATAGTTTCCTTTTTTATATCTTTTAAGTGGATTTATTTTTGTTTTGCTTTGTGTGATATCAGGATGACTACCTCTGCTTTTTTTTTTTTTTACTTTAGATGAAGCAGGATATATTCTACTTCAGTCTTGTACATTTACCCTGTGAGTATCCCCATGTTTCAAATGGTTTTTTTTTTGTGGACAACTGTTGGGGGACAGCTCTGGACCGGGGTTCCCCGTGAGGACCGTGAGACGCAACATATTATAGGATTATGGTTTTTAATCCTTTCTGCTATCTGATTTTATTTTATTGGAGAGTTCATTCCGTTCATATTCAAAGATATAATTGCAATCTGTGCTTTGCTCCCCATTCTATCTCCTCAATTATGTTTTTATTTCTCCTTTCTCCCTTCCCCTACTGCCTTCCTAAATCTTTTCTCCCTTTTATCACCTTTTTCCATTTCTTTCCCTTTTTTTCTTACTGCTTCTTCCCTCCTTTCTAAACACTCCCTCACTTTTCTTTCCCTTTTCCACTCCTATTGTATGGAGGGCAATTAGATTTCTATATCCAATTGAATATATTATTCCCTCCTTGAACCAAATCCAAGGAGTGCAAAGTTCAAGCAATGTTCTTCTCCCTCCTTTCCTTCCCTCTATTGTATTATGTTTTTGTGCCCCTTTATCTGATGCAATTTACCATTTTCTGCCTCCTTTCTTCTTTTCCCATTACAATCCTTTAGTACCCCTTAATTAGACTTTTTATCATCACACCATTTAATGTATACTCAGACCTTCTGCCTATATCTATCCCTTTAAAAAGTTATCATAAAGGTATAGTTCTCAAGAATTGCAAGTATCATCTTCTCATGTAGGAATGTGAACTGTTAGCCCTTATTGAATCACATGTGTTGTTGTTGTTTTTCCCTTTTCTTTTTACCTTTTTATGCCTCTCTTGAGTCTCATATTTGAAGATCAAGTTTTCCATTGAACTCTGTTCTTTTCATCAGGAAGATCTTCTGTATTTCATTAAATGCCCATCCCCTTACCTGAAATATTATGCTCAGTTTTTTGGGTAGTTGATCCTTGGTTGTAATCCAAGTTCTTTTAGAATTGCCTTATAGAATACCATATGCCTATTCCTTTGGTTTTTTAATGTAGAAACTGCAAGGTACTGCATGATCTGGACTGTGGTTCCATGATATTTGAATGGCTTCTTTTTGGCTGCTTAGAGTATTTTCATTTTCACCTGCAACTCTGGAATTTGGTTATGATATTACTTAGTGTTTTCTGTTTGGGATCTCTTTCAGTACATGATTAGTAGGTGCTTTCAATGATTATTTAGCGTCTGGTTCTAGGACCTCAGGGCAGTTTCCTTGGCGATTTCTTGAAAAATGTTGTCAGATTCTTTTTCTCATCATGACTTTTGGGTAGACCAATAGTTTCTAAATTATCTCTCCTGGATCTATTTTCCTGATTAGTTGTTTTTCCAATGAGGTATTTTATGTTTTCTTCTATTTTTTTTTCATTCTTTTGATTTTGTTTGACTGATTTTGGATATTTCATAGAGTCACTAACATCTACTTGATCAATTCTAATTTTTAATGAATTGTTTTCTACGTTTTGCTTTTGTGCCTCCTTTAATATTTAGTCAATTCTACTACTTAAGGAGTTGTTTTCTTCAATATACTTTTCGCCTCCATTTTCTCAATTGCATTTTTAAAGGAATTGTTCAATTTTTTTTTCTGCCTCTCTAATTTTACTGTTAAAATCCTTGCATTCTTCCAGGAAGAATTTTTGGGCTTGAGACCAGTTTACACTCCCCTTTGAGGTTTTAGATGTAGGTACTGTGACAATGCTATCCTTTTCTGAATTTGTGTTTTGATCTTTCCTGTCCCCATAGTAAGAATCCATGGTCTTTGTTTTTCTATGTCACTTTTTGCTCATAGTGTTTGCATTTTTTTCTGGTTTTTAAAGTTGAACTCTGTTTCTGAGTCACAACACAGTCCCATGCTTCTTGTGCTGTAGGCAGTGTTATGATTATTTGCTTAGTTTGATGGGGTCTTAGGTTCGGGGAGCTCGAGGCTTTAGAGGCTGCAGTTTACCTGGTGCTGAGCTAGAGCTTGTGGTGGTGGCTGGTGTATGCAGGTGTTAGGTGGGGTTTTGTTGCATTTCCTCTTGGCTTACTGTATTGTGATTTCAAAAGGGGTTCAGATTCGTCCAATTATGTATGATTAAGGAAATTTATGGTTCAGATTCGCACCTACAATAAGACACATTTGAGAAGAAGAAGCTGGATATTTTATTGATTTACAGAAAGGGCAAATGCATGAACAGTTTAGAGCTACAGCAGAAATAAATAATATAGCCTAATACTAATATAATTATAGCAATATTAATATAGATATAAGAGGAAATAGAAAAACATCACCAATTCGAGGAGCACCAACACCTGAATTTCATCAGCTGGGGAATCCCGGGATACAGCGTTCAGGGTCCGAATTGGGAGCAAAGAGGTCTCAGGCAGAGTGTCCTCTCCATGGGTGAGATTCCGAGGACTTGCACTAAGCGAGGGGAGTTTATAGGGACCTAGACAAAGAAGGCTTTTTGCCAACGGCTCCACACACTGTTCCAAGCTGGTCAGGCACATGGCCATGGGAATGCAGGTGTTTGTTCGTCAAGGACATATCATACGGGGGCCACAAGATATAAGCTAATTAATCGTATACTGGGAGGACTAGCCAGATCCTCCAAGTATTATCTATGTGTTCCGGGAGTGGCTAGTTCCCAAAACATTAAGGCATGGCCAACTCTCGCATGTTATGTTCCTTGAGAGGTCACCAAAAGGACAGAGTGAACTTACTTTATTCAAGGGATATGAAATATTCCTTCACTTACACTGAGGCTTTGTGGGGTGAAATGTGAGTGTGAATGTGTTCTGGCTATTGAAGGTCAGCTCTTCACTGGGGGCTGAGCTAGAGCACAGATAGACTCAGGCTCTGGTGGACATCCATGTGTCATACAAGTAATAATTCTCTTCTCTGGCATCTGCTGGTTTCTTTGTTACTTACTCCATCGTCTTGGATCCCATGTGCAGTTTTTACTCTCATTTTTTCTCCCTCTTTCTCTATCCTGATTTAGAGAAGATTACAATTAAACATGAATACAACCCCTCACACATATATACATATATATGTACACACATATTATATACACGTATATGTACATATGTGTATATAGGCATATGCATATATGTATACATACACACATATGTGAGACCATATGATACATATTTCTATTTCTCAGTTCTTTCTCTGGAGGTGGATAGCATCTTCCTTCATTGGTACAAATCTTTCCATGTTTTTTTTTTTTTTCTAAAATCAAGCAGCTTATCATTTTCTATATCACAGTAGTATCTCATCACAATCATTTACCACAACTTGTTTAACCATTCCCCAGTTGAAGTGTATCTGTCATTTTAATCAATCTGATAGATCTAAGATATTATCTCAATGTTGTTTTAATTTGCATGTCTCTAAGCAATAATGATTTTGAGCATTTTTTCATGACTACATATAGTTTTGATTTCTTCATCAAAAACTGCCTATTCATATCCTTTGGTCATTTATAAACTGGAAAATTATTAATATACTTATAAATTTGACAAAGTTCTTTATGTATTTGAGAAATGAGACCCTTCAGAGATTGTCTGAAAGCTTTCCCCAAAATTTCTTCTTTCCCTCTAATCTAGGCTATGACAGTTTTATTCGGATAAGATTTTTTTTTTAATTTAACATCATCAGAATTATCAGTTTTACATCTGAAATCCTCTCTCATTTTTTTTTATCTTTTTTCTCCTATCCATCAATCTAATATTTAATATGTTCCAGTTTCTTTTAATTTTCTTGTGATATCTTCCTTTATATATAGGATATATATCCATTATGACTTTTACTTGGTATCTGTTTTAAGATAGTGGTCAATGCTCAAGTTTGGCCAGACTGCTTTCTAGTTTTCCAAATTTTTTTGATCACACAGTGAATTCTTCTCTGTAAATAATTTAAATCTTTACATTTGTCAAACACAAAATTACTATAGTCCTTTACTACAGTGAATTGTATGTATATTTCATTCCATTGATCTATTTTTCTATTTCTTATCCAATACCAGATAGCTTTGATAGTTCTAGTACTGCTGAAATCTCTCCTTCCTTTGCAGTTTTTCCATTAGTTTCTTGAAATTGTTGTCTTTTTGTTATTCTCAATTAATTTTAGTAGTAGTAGTAGTAGTTTTCATTCAGTAAAATAATTTTCATAATTTTATTGGGATGGCATAGAATAAATAGCTGAGAAAAATGTCATTTTTATTGTATTGGTTACTCCTACTCATCAATAGTTAATATTTTCCAATTATTTAAATCTATATTTGCATGAAAAAATCTTTTGTAATTTTATTCATGTAGTTCCTGGGTCTCTTTTGGAAAGTAAACTCTCACATATTTTATTCTATTTACAATTAATTTTGAGGTCTAAAACAATATCAAATAAGATTGAAGACACATAATGCAGTTTCCTTAATTATCTCTTTTAATTAAATTTATTTTAGCTTTAAACTTGCCTGAGTTCATGATTCCTACCCCACCTTTTTTTATCTCAGCCAAAGCATTATGCATTGTAATCCAAGGTTTTGTTTTAACTCTGTGTGTATCCCTCATATTTTTATTGTGTTTCTTGTGAGCAGTATATTGTGAAATTCACATTTTTAATCCACTCTACTAAATTCATTCCATTCACATTTCAAGTTATAATTACTTCTGTATTTCCCTTTGTCCTATTTTTCCTCACTATTCTTTCCTGATTTATTTTATCCATCCCCATTCATCTAATTTATTTCTACCCACTACCTTACTCTCCTATTCCTTAATCTACCCACCCCTCGAAAAGTCCCTCCCTTACCCTCTTCCCCATTTTTCTAATCCCTCTTTGATCCATTTGTGATGAGAGTATGGTTGCTGTTTTACCGTCTGTACTTCTTACTTGCTTCTTCTTTAGCAATTCTTCCTTCCATACTTCATTTGTATGAGATAATTGTTCCTTTTTTTTTTTTTTACTTCTCCTTACCTGGTTTGGTTTTTTAGAACAACTTCATCATATTCAGCTCTGCCCAAGGCTCTCTTTCAAACTACCAAAGAAATGATGAGAGTAATAAGAGTACCAATAACATTTTTCATATCAGAAGTAAATAGTTTTGTATCCCTCATATTTGGTCTTTAATGTTTACCTTATATGTGTCCCGGATCATATATATATATATATATATATATATATATATATATATATATATATATATATATATATATATATATATATATATATATATAATATAATCAAAATTTCCATTAATTCTGGTATTTTTTGTCACAAAAACTTGAAAGTCTTTCCATTCATTCAATGTCCTTTATTTTTTTAGGGTTATACTTTACTTTGCTCAATAAGTTACCCTTGGTTGAAAGTTTACCTCTTTTGCTCTTTGAAATACAGTATTCCAAGACCTATACTCCTTCAGTATAGAAACTGCAAAGCCTTTTATGATCCTGACTGTATCTCTGCTGTATTTGATTTTTTTTCTTGTTCCTTGAAATATTTTCTTCTTAATGTAGGAACTTTAAAACTTGGTTCTAATAACCCTATAGATTTTCCATCTGGGACCTTTTTTGGGTGGTGATCGGAGGATACTTTTTTATTTCTGCCTTGCCTTCTTGTTCTAGAAATTCATAGCAATTTTCCTTAATAACTTCATGAAATATTGTATCAAGATTCTTTTTTTAGCTGCAAATTTCAAGTAATCCAAGAATTCATATATTGTTTTTCTTTGATCTGTTTCCCACAACAGTTGTTTTTTTTCCATTTTCACATTTTCTCCTATTTAGTTTTATTCTTTTGATTTTGTTTTACTAATTCTTGGTGTCGTGGCATCATTATCATTCTCCTACCCAATTCTAGTATTCAATGAGTTATTTTCTTTCTTAAGTTTTTAAATCTCTTGTTTTCTTGTCTTTTTTATTTATGAAGATTTTTTTTAAAGAAATATTTACTTTGTTTTGAATTCTGGGATAAAATAAGCATGTCCATGACATAGTATAATAAAAACAAATAGATTGTACATGAATCTGCACATCTGTCATGTACAATTTGTTATTTCTTTCCAAGTTAATATGGAAGTTTCTTTTCCCCTTTTTTCTTCCCTCCCCTCATCCTAGAGATGACTAGCATCAGACATTCATTCTGTACATGCTTTTATTTATCAGTTCTTTCTCTGCTGATACTGTCTTCCTGTTGTCCTTTATAAATACTTTTGGCATTTATAATAATAAAAATAACTTATTTGCTCAAAGTTTTTCTTATAACATTATTACCCTATTTTATACAATGTTTTCTTACTTCTCTTTATTTTGCTCTTCATTATTTCATGCAAGACTTTGCATGTTTTTGTAAGATCATTGTGTACTTCATTTCTTATACCACATTTGTATTCCATCACAGTCATATACTACAACTTGTTCAGCAATTTGTCAATTGAGCATCCCCACAATTTCCGATCTTTTTGCCACCACAGAGAGACCTGCTATAAACATTTTAGAACATTTGGTTCTTTTCCTTTTTCCCTAGTCATCTTTGGAAATAGACTAAGTAAAATGGAAGGGAAGCCCTCAACAATCCTTTCCAGTTCAAAATATTTATGTGCTCAATGGGAAAACAAAACAAAACAGCTACCAGAAGGATCAGTGCCCAGGGCTCTTCCCAAACCTGGGGAGCCTTTAAACCACTTATGGACAACTTCCAAAGCAGGGATTCAACATTGAAAGTTCCTACACTTTGACCTAGACTCCCACAGCATATATACAAACAAAAGTGGAGGTTGGGAAGAATTGTCTGATAATTGAATTTCACTTTCAACTTATATAGTCAAAAGAACAAAGTACAGAAAAAAAGGAAAAGAATGAGAGACAGAAAGTGACAAAGAGAGACAGAGAATTGGGTACAGAAAGAGATCTTAGCCAGAAAAGGGGAGGGAAAGAGAAAAAAAGTAGAGTAGGGGAAATTAGGGGGAAGGTAGATTAAGGGAGGAATTATTCATAAGATAAACAACTCTAAAGATGAACAAAAATATTTATATCTCTTTTTCAGATCATAAAGAATGGGAATCTGAGGGGTTACCCCTAAATTCGGTAATCAATAAACATATTATTGTGTAGAAATGTGATGGAATACCATTCTCCTGAACTCTTATCAGAATAGTGATAAATCAGAATTTTAGAGGGTTAATGATAAAATCTTGTCATCCAGATCCTGATAAAGAGGCAAAGGATTTGGAATGCAAATGAAACTAGTCAATGTGGAAATTTACTTTGATTGACTGTAAGTGTTTTAATGGATTTTGTTTTCCCTGTGTTCTCAATTGGTGGGGCTGGAAGGTGGGTTGGCAGCCTGAGAAAATATAGATTGGTAGATTAAAACAAAAATTAAAAAATACATAAAGCATACAATTAAATATATAAATTTATTACTCTTCCAAATTATCCATATTAGTCTTATTACTGTTCCAAGATAAATATACCCTTTCAATTCTGATGATTCAATCTTTCTTGTCTGTTCTTTCATGGAATTTATTCTCTTTGCCCCCTAACCAAACCCTACTCCCCTAATCAATATGCTTCTCCCCCACCACCATGAGTTAGGGCACATTTCTTATAACACACGCCAAAGCCAGGACTCATTTAGTCTAAGGATGGGACAAGGCTTCTTGGTGTCTTCTGGTTGCATCAATAAGGTTTCCCAGGAACCCAGAGGAGTAAATGATCGGTCATTTGAGGTCAGTCCCTTCAGATTTGGTAGATAACTGAAGACCACACAAATCACCATTCCTTATCATCCTCATCCAACACATTTCTATATGGTGATGTGGGTGGGTTGTGTCTACTTGTCCATTCAAGCTAAGTGCTACTGTATATCTTTACTATTTAGGGCTAAGTAAATCTGCTTTGATTAACTATTCAATGTTTTATCAGTCTTCAATTAGTTCAGATATCAAACCTGAATTAGTACAACGATCTCATCAGACCCATCCTTTACATCCACTTGTCAATTAGGATTTAAATCATTTCCTCCATAATTTCATCCTAACAATTTTAGTTTTTAATAATCTTAGCCTTCTTTGAACAGCAATATTTCTAATATTGTAATATTTTTTAACAATCTAATATTCACCAAGTAACAATACTATGTCTAATACTCACCAAGGGCAAGTATATGCCCTTTGTTTTATTGATGTTTCGTTTTTTTCTAATTATCATTCTTATCTCTTTAAATAAATTTTAAAGAACTTTGAGTCAAAGGTACTTCCCACAGGGCAAAACAACTGTTAAACTTAAGATGTCCAAACAAAGAGGCTGCTATTTTTGGTGAACCCTTTCTCTTCCATGGTTTCTGAGTGTTAACCTTCAATCAAAGAATTGAGATGTGCCAAACAGATGGGAAGAAACATTAATTTTATTATTATCATCATCTTTATTATATTATTGGAAAGATTGCTTACTATGTTAAACATGGGTCAAGAATTGATAAAGTATAAGCTTTGTAGTCAAGAAGACTTTGAAAGACATTGGCTCTATAACTGAGCAAATGACTTCATCTCTCAGTTATTCCAAACAACTACCTAAGATTACAAATTACTGATTTGCATTGATTGAGGGAGTTTTATCATAAAGAACTGAAATTAGGTGTTCAGTCCAAAACCAAAATATAATTATGTAATTTTATTTTAATTAAGTAAAATATCATCTTTCTAATATCATAAGTTCTGAGGTAGAAGTCAATTTTGAGACCATTTAGTATATCTGGCACATGGTAAGGGTTTTATAAATGTTGGCTATTTATTATTAGTAGTAGTATTAATTATATATCAGGCTGCCTCCCACTGTAAGAAAATCATAAAACTTTGTGACAGATTTTCCCAAGAGTTAATCAAATCTTCTGGTATTTCTTCTGAGTAACTATCAGATCATCTTATCCCCACAATACAATACTATATTAGACACTCTAACAATAATATCTAAAAGTCCCTTAATTTGAAGACATTTGACTTAAATAGGAAAAAAAAAAAAGGGACCATGTGACTGGTCTGAGGGGAAGTTAAAGGGATTATTCAGTTATTCTGTTTTGCTCCTCTTCTGAGAGGCTATTCAAATTCAAACACATAATACATGTTTCTTTTTTTTTTTTTCCCTGTCTGCTTCAGCCCACAACAGCTCCGTTAAAGAGAAATGTAGTATTCTTTTTTTTTGTAGATGGGAAGCCAGGCTTCACTTATGTAAATGAATGCACTCCTGCTGAGGCCACAGCTAGACACAGAGCACAATTGCAGCCATGGAGGTGTGCATTCCTCCCCAGCTATTCAGAGTGCTCACTTTATAGTCTAGTTATGTTCATTTGCATGCTAACATTATTACAAAGTATCCAAAATACAGATTCCCATCTTTGAAAAATGTGTGTGCGTGTATGTGTGTTTGTGTTGGGGAAGCTTTTTGTGGAGTAGGGGGGGAATGATAATGACAGCTGGCCTCTTTTTTTTTTTTTAATTTTTTATTGTGAAGACCTAGGAAATGAAATCAACATGCCAACTCTACTCTCCATCAGACCAAAACAAGGAGAGTCCCCCATCCAGGGCCAGCTTCAAGGCCATGAGTTATTTTATTTTCTTTAATATTTCCTAAAACCCTTTTTAATTTTCTCTACTGGATTTGGGACATGTTCATTGATCTTCAAGTGAAAACATACCTAGATTTTTTTTTTTTTTTTTGCTGCACAACACTCAGGCTTTTTGCCTTCTTTTGTATAGTGGTTGGCACATACTAGGCACTTAACAAGTATTTGTTGGTTGATCTTTTTTTTCCTTTCACTTTGCTTCATTCAATATTTAACTTCATATGAACATGCAAAAATGAATTTAAAAACTCCATCCCTCACTTACAAGTGAATAAGGAAGTAGAGGATATGTCATACACCACAACTTAATACTATCACATTTAATATGTTGAAACCTGAGCTGAAGATCATTTTATTCCTCTTGTTAATCTTAAGCTACTAAACATAATAATTATAAGAACAAATAAATGATAATTGAATCTTGCATGTGTCTGCAGGTTTCTGTGTTTCAAAGTGATTTGCCTTATCTGATAAGGCTATTAAGGAACTGAAGTGATCACAAAGGGCATTTAGGAAATGTATTTCTCTCTTTTGCCTGGAAACACATTCTAGCAATATATTTTCATTTTTAAAAAGAAAAAAACTTCCCCTTTTCATTAGAGAAAGGAGTTGTTACTTAAGGCATTGAGAGGCAATGATAATATTGAAATGAATTCTAAAATAAAAACTGGGGAAAATCATTGAGCCCTGACCATAACAAAGAAAGAATGGGCAAAGGATAGTAGCTGAAGAGAAATCAGATGTTTAAACCCAGGCTTCTACTGGTGCCCATGGCAACTTCACTGACAACTTGGTAAAAAAAAAAAACAAAAACAGATTCTCTTCTTTGATTGCTTTCATGGATAATCCCCACTTTTTTCCCCCTGGGAACCATGACATTTTTTTTTTCTCTTTGGGGACGATGGGGGACTTTCTTTTATAATGGACCTAATAAATAATGGAGGGTTAATGTCCTTTGGACAAGAAGCTGGGAAATTTGATCTTCCCAGAACACATTTTCACGCTCACAGAGGGACAAGGCATTAGATTATCTCCTTCCTGAGAATCATAGGTAGGGTAGGATGTTTTATAGCTGGTGTTTATGCTATTAAAAAATTCTAAGTGGAAGGCGGCATTAAACAAAATTCATGTAAGATGGGAAACTGACTTAAATTGCTCTATTGAGCTCAGCATGTGGCATTTATTCTTTCTAAATTTAAATAAGGTTTCCATCTGTTCTGTCATTCAGGAATCTCTGGTTAAACCATTGCATGAAGTATAGATAAACATAATAGGTATGCTTTTTAGCTATAAAGGAACTATTAAAAGCTCAACCTCTTATTCCAAATATGAATTTTGAAATTGCAGTTCATTATTCAAGAGCTATGACATAACAGCAGGATGTGGTTGTGTCTAATTTCAGAGCTGATATTTTGCAAGGTCCACGTTTTCAAGTTGAGATGTTCTTTATGGGTGGAGATACAATTTTAATCCCCTCAGATTCTTGTTTCTATTTATGCAATCATCTCCCCAAGATGTTTCTACATCATTTGAAATTCAGGTCATGTTGAGGTGTCCCTTCTACTTTTTAAATTTCTATGTCATTTTTTTGAAAGTTTATTCAATTATACATATATATGTATGCTATGCATACATATGTATGTAATAATATGTAATATATTATATGTGTATATATATTTTAGAGAAAACTAATTTTGGAATATGTAACTCAGCAATGTATCTACCATATGTTGTATTTGTTGGCTGATATACTTGTGCAGTTAAAAAATATAATAGGAACCTATTGTTTTCTTGGAATCAGTTCTCTTTATCATATTCTTTCTGATCTCTTGTCCATGTAGGGACAAATTCTTAGTTCCTTACTTTTTCTCTGACCTTCTGTTCTTCTTCATATGACTTAATTTCATTGACACTCTATAGATTAGTCCTCCTGATAGTAGCAAGAATAAGGCGGAATAGACAGCCTACATATTCTATTAGTATTCACATAATATCAAGAGATATAGAAGAAGACCACCCATACCTTGGGCATACTCCAAAATTGGTAGAGAACATAAAAAAGAAGGACACGGAATTAGAGTATCAAAGTTATTGATTTGTATTAAAAGTGTTCAAGTATCAAGATCAAAATTATGATCTACCTTTTTGGAAGGAATATGTATATACATAATAATTATATCATAGATCCATCAAAATATGGAAGTAAGTGAAGTTTGGATAAGAGAGGAACAGAGATAGATGACAAGGAAGAGTATTTAGGTAGTAACAGTATCTATTGCTGATAAAAGTCTAAACTACAAACCAGAGAGTAGCATGGTACTGTACCAATCTATTGCCTTGGGGAGATTGGCCCTTCAAAATGTGAATATTGCCAATGTCTCAAGGTCAAAATAGTCATGTATTCAATGCAGAAATGACTCTAAATCAGATATTTAACTCATGTTTTGCTGATGAACATCTATATGCCTGAAGCAGTATAGCCATTTGTAGCATTTCTGAATTAGAAAATAAAGAGCAATTAATGAAAATATATGCACAAGTATGATTATAAAAACAAGGATATTATTTGTTGTCATTATTAATCATTTAATTTAATAGCAATCTATTATTAATAATTTGTTACTATCAATTATTTATATTTACAAACATACTTTAGTGCAGATATTCATTAGTGCCTGATAGAAGCATCTAGGAAATTTAAGTGTATCTATTATTTATTGTTTGGTCATAAATTTATCCATTCTCTAGAAATCTGAGAAATACACTCTTCCTTGCTGCCCCAATTTGTTTATAGTATCAATCTTTATATGTAGATCATGTATGCAATTGGACTTATTCTTGTGTATGGTGTCAGGTATTGATCTATTGGTCCACCACACTGTTATCCAGTTTTCCCAGCAATTTTTGTCAAACAGTGAGTTCTTATCTCAGAAGCTGGGGTCCTTGGGTTTATCAAACAGTAGATTGCTATATTTATTGACCCCTGTGTCTTGAGTGCCTAACCTATTCCAAGGTGTTAGGCCCCCTTCCCTAGCATTTCTTTTCATTAGTTCCCTGGATATTCTGGAACTTTTATTCTTCCAGATGAATTTTGATACTATTTTTTCTAGATCTAGAAAAATAATTGTCTGGTTGTTTGATTGGTATGGCACTCAAAAAGTAAATTAATTTAGGTAGAATTGTCATTTTTATTACTTTACCTTGGCCTACCCACTAGCAACTAATGTTTTCCCACTTACTTATATTTTACTTTATTTGTGCGAAAAGTGTTTTCTAATTGTGCTCATATAGTCCCTGGGTTTGTTTTGTCAGACAGACTCCCAGATATTTTACAGTGTCTACTGTAGCTTTAAATGGCATTTCTCTATCTATCATTTGCTGTTGGACTTTGTTAGTAATATACAGAAAAACAGATGATTTATCTGGGTTTATTTTGTAACCTGCAACTTTGCCAAAGTTGTTTATTATTTCAAGTAGTTTTTTACTTGAATCTCTGGGATTCTCTCAGTATATCATCACATCATCTGCAAAGAGTGATCACTTAGTACCTTCTTTGCCTGTTCTAATTCCCTTCAATTTCTTTTTCTTCTCTTATTGCTACAGCTAGCATTTTTAATACCATATTGAATAACAGTAGTGATAATGGATATTTTTGTATTACCCCTGATCTTATATGAAATGCTTCTAGCTTACCTCTGTTGCATATAATGCTTGCTGATGGTTTTAGACAGGTACTGATTATTATTTTATGGAAAGGTCCATTTATTTTTATACTCTCAGCATTTTCAATGGAAATGAGTGTTGTATTTTGGCAAAAGCTTTTTCTACATCTATTGAGATAATCATGCGGTTTCTGTTAGTTTTGTTGTTGATATGATCAAAAATGCTATTAGTTTTCCTAATATTGAACCAGATCTGCATTCCTGGCATAAATCCTACCTGATCATAATGTATTATTCTTGTGATAAGTTGCTGTATTCTTTTTGCTAATATATTATTTAACATTTTTACATCTATGTTCATTGGAGAAATTTGTCTAAAATTTTCTTTCTTTTTTTGGGACCCTTCCCAGTTTAGTTACCAGAACCATATTTGTATCATAAAAAGAATTTGGTGGGACTCCTTCTTTGGCAATTTTCCCAAATAGTCTACGTAGTATTGGAAGTAACTGCTCTTTAAATATTGGATAGAATATACTTGTAAATCCATCTGGTCCTGGAGATTTTTTTCTAGGGAGTTCATTGATGGCTTGTTCAATTTCTTTTTCTGAGAGGGGGTTATTTAAGTATTCAACTTCCTCTTCTGTTGCTCTGGGAAATTTATATTTTTTAAATTAATTATCCATCTCATTTAGTTCGTTGAATTTATGGGTATACAGTTGGGCAAAGTAATTTCTAATTATCGTTTCAATTTCCTCCTCATTGGAGGTTAGTTAACCCTTTTCATTTTTTGATATTGGCAATTTGATTTTCATCTTTCATTTTTTTAATCAAATTGATCAAAGATTTATCAATTTTATTATTTTCTTTCTCATAAAATCAACTCTTATTTTTATGTTTTTGATAAAATTTGATCTAATCTAATGCACTCATGCTTTAGGATTAGATTGTTTAGTTTCCAATTAGGTTTTGGTTCATCTTTCCATGGCCTTTGATTACATATAACTTTAATTGCATTATGATCTATATAACTTTAATTGCATTATGATCTGAGTAGGATACATTGACTATCTATGCCTTTCTGCACTGGATTATGAAGTTGTAATGGCCTATTACATGGTCGATTTTTGTATATGTGCCATGTACCACTGAAGAAAAAGACATATTTCTTTCTATCCCCACTCAGTTTTCTCCAGAGATCTATCATATCTACCTTATCCAGAGTTCTATTCATATCCTTAACTTCCATCTTGTTTACTTTGAGGTTAGATCTATCAAGTTCAGAGAGGGGGAAGTTGAGGTCCCCACTAGTATAGTTTTGCTGTCTATTTCTTCCTGTACTCCCTTAACTTCTCTTCTAAGAATCGGGATGCTATACCACTTGGAGCACATATGCTTAGCAATGATATTGCTTCATTTTCCATGACGCCTTTTAGCAGGATATAATTTCCTTCCTTCTCTCTTTTGATTAGATCTATTTCTGCTTTTGCTTTGTCTGAGATTAGGATTTCTACCCCTGCTTTTTGTTTATGTCAACTGAAGCACAATATATTCTGCTCCAACTTTTTACCTTTACCTTGTGTGTATCCCTCCATTTCTTATGTGTTTCTTGTAAACAACATATTATTGGCTTATGGTTTTTAATCCATTCTGCTAACTGCCTCTGTTTTATGGGAGAGTTCATCTCATTCAAATTCAGTTATGAGTACTATCTGTGTCTTTCTCTCCACCCCTTTTCCCCTTGTTTATGCTTTTAATTCTCCCTTCTCCCTTCCTCTCTACAATTGAGTTTTAATTTTTTACCACAGCCTCCCTCAGTCTTCCCTCCCTTCTTTCAGTCCCCCTCCCTTTTAATCCCCTTTTCCCTTACTGCTTCTTCCCTCCCTTTTAGCCTCTCCTCCCTTTTCTTTACCCCTTCCCCTCCTACTGCCTATACAGCTAGTTATATTTCTATTCTTAATTAAGTTTGTTTTTCCCCCTTGAACAATCACATGAAAATGACTCTCAAATAATATTCATCTTCCTCTCCTCTTTTGCACTACTGTAATAAACTTTTGTGCCTCTTCCTGTTATGTAATTTACCTTTTTGATACCCTTCCTTTTCACATCTCCCATTACAATCCCTTCGCAATCTTAAATCACATTTTTATCATGTCATCGTTTGCTTTATACTCTTCCCTCTACGCATATCTTTTTATATATCATAATAAATATACAATTCTCAAGAGTAATAAGTATTATCTTCCTTTATAGAGATGTAAACAGTTTGTGCACATTGAATAACAAGCTTTTTTTTGTTTTTGTTTTTTTCCCCAGTTACCATTTAATGTCTCACATGAGACCTGCATTTGAAAATCAAATTTTCTATTGAGCTCTGACCTATTCATCAGGAAGGTCTGGAAATCCCTTATTTCACTGAGTGCCCATCACCTTGCCTGAAATATTATGCTCAGCTTTTCTGAGTAATTGATCCTTGGTTGTAGTCCCAGTTCCTTTACATTAAAGAATATTTTATTCCAATCCCTACAGTCTTTTAATGTAGAAGTTTCAAGGTCCTCTGTGATCCTGACTATAGCTCCTAGATATATGAATTGTTTCTTTCTGGCTGCTTGCAGTACTTTCTCCTTCATTTAATGATTCTGGAATTTGGCACTGATATTCCTTGGTGCTTTTAGTTTGGAATCCCTTTCAGGAGGTGATCAGTGGATTCTTTCAATGACTATTTTGTCTTCTGGTTCTAGGACTTCTGGGCATTTTTTCTTCATGATTTGTTGGAAGATAGTGTTCAGGCTCTTTTTTTCATCACGGTTTTCTGGTGGACCAATAATTCTTAGATTTTCTTTCCTGGATCTATTTTCCAGGTCAGTTTTTTTTTTTTTAATTTTATATTTTACATTTTCTTCTATCTTTTCTTTCTTTGGATTCTGTTTTTACTGATTCTTGATGTCTCAGAGTCATTAGGTTCTACTTGCCTGGTTCTAATTTTTATCAAATTGTTTCCTTCAGTTAACTTTTGCATCTCCTTTTAAGGAGTAATCCCATCTGGATCTCTATTTGCAACCTGTAATCCAGTGTAATCTGGGATACTCTTTGCTGCCAGAGATACAAAACCAGGTAAGCCTACAGATCCCAGAAGGTGCATGATGATCTTATATGGAATCACTGAGTCACTTTATTAATGGGTATATGACTCTATGGGTTTCTCCAAGTAAACCAAACTATGAGAAAAAGTGAACTCTGAGAGCTTCTACTTTCAAGAGTGGGCATCTTGCTTTTATGATGGTTAGCCCTTTTCCTGTGTGCAAGAATCAGCTTTCTGTTTCAGACAAGAATCATTATAAGACTATTCTGAGACAACTGGGGCTACCAACGCATTGTGAGAGATTCTGTCCCAAAGACATCAAGGCATGTTTGAAATCCACAAAGGTTACTCAAACACACACAATTATACACATACATACATATGTAATTTGTATGTATTTAACTGGACCTGTGATTTTCTTAGCACCATAGGCTATGTGTGTTTGTTTGTCATATTACCTGATTTCTTTGTGAAGATAGAGAGTTTTTATAGATTAGTGTAGGGAATGACCTCTTAATATCAATATCTCCCAGAAATGAGAAAATGTAACATACACACATAAATCTACATATATGTATGCACACACATATACACAAACACACACACACACACATCCTCTAGTAAAGTCCTGTGCTGATACATTTTTTTTGTGGAGGGGACTCTGAGACCCTGTTAGTATCTCTACCTGTCTCTGTATCTATTTACCTATCTACCTATTTAGCAATCAGTATATACAACTACTGGTGAAACAATTCCCTCTGTTCTACAGTTTATCAGCCAATAACGTGCCATAGACTAAGAGATTTGACTGGGATGATGAAAAACTAAGTGATTCGCCCATGATCACATAAATACTAAATGATAAAGGCCAGACTCAAATAAAGGCCTTTCTGACTTTAAGGTCACTTTTTCATTCATTATGACCTGCAGTTTCTCTATGCATATCTCTTAGAGAATCAGCATGAAGAGAGATTTGACATTTGTGTATGTGTAATGAGTAACTGAAATAATTTACTGGGATGATTATAGGATCGTTTATTTCTACATTATTATTTATTTGTCTAAGATATTTAATTACTTTGAAAGTAAGGCCAAAGTTTATCAGAAGAAGAAATCAAAGCAACCTATAGGTATATGAAAAGTGCTTTAAATCACTATTGACTGGAAAACTGTAAATTAAAACACTCAAGGTACAACCTGACACCTATCAGACTGGCTAATATGACATAAAAGGAACATGAAAAATATTAGAGGGCATTTAGAAAAATTGGAACACTAATGCATTGCTGATGGAGTTACGAGCTAGTCCAACCTTTCTGGAGAGCTATTTAATACTGTGCCCAAATGTTTACACAACTGTGCATGCCCTTTGACCCAGAAAAACTACCACCAGTTCCAGATTCTAAAGAGATTTTTAAAAAGGGAAAAAGGCCTATATGTACAAAAATATTTATACCAGGCCTTTTTGTGTCGGCAAAGAATTGGAAATTGTGGTGATACTCATCAGTTGAGGAATATAGGAACACGTTGTGGTATATGATTGTGGTGGAATACTATCATGCTTTAAGAAATATCGAGCAGCATGGTTTCAGAAAGAAAAACTCAGAAGTATCATATGAACTGATGCAAAGTGAAGTGAGCCGAACTAGGACAATGTCCTACATAGTAACGGCAATACTGTACAATGATTAATTGTGATTGACTTAGCTATTTGTATCACTACAATGGTCTAAGACAATTCCAAATTACTCACAATGAAAAATGCTATCCACCTTTAGACGATGAAAATTGAAGCATGTTTGGTTGTTTTTTTTTTTTGGTCTGTGTTTTCTTTCACAACATGGCTAATAGGGAAATATTTTCCATGACTATGCAAGTGTAATTTACAAGCAAATTGCTTGCCTTCTCAAGGAGAAGGGAGGAGCAGGAGTGAAGGAGAGAATTTGGAAGTCAAAATTTAAAAAAATGGTAAAAACATATATGTAATTGAGAAAAAATGAAATAAAATGTGTGAGTGTGTGTGTGTGTGTGTGTGTGTGTGTGTGTGTGTGTGTGAGAGAGAGAGAGAGAGAGAGAGAGAGAGAGAGAGAGAGAGAGAGAGAGAGAGAGAGAGAGAGAGAGATATGGGGATAGGGGCAAATTCTTACTGTAGATGTTTCAGATTCTCCTAATTCTAAAATGTTTATGATGCCTATACTTTCTTTAGTTTTCTAGTTGAAAGTACAACAAGGACTGACAGAGATTTGGGTATTAGATGACCAAGAACATTTTTCATAAAGAGTTTCATATTGTACACTGGAAATAGTGTTGAATCTGCAGTTCAAGAAGTCGTAAGTTTGAATTCCAACTGTAATGCTTGCTAGCCAGGTGACTCTGGAAAAAGCACCCTTTTGTCTCCATAAGGTTCAATGTCCATATTTATATTACTTTTTTTCACTCTGGGAAAATGACTTAAACTTTCTTAATTTCAGTTTTCTCATTTGTAAAAGAGTTATAACAGTATTTGTATTTACCATTTCACAAGATTATTGTTAAACATATGTTAAACTCATAAAGCTTAAAAAGTGCTTTGCAAACTTCAAAGTGCTATATAAATCTGATACTATGTGACCAACTTTGGCCCAAGGATGGGATTGGAAAATATTCCTCCTTTTCCTCTTTCCAGAGCTCAGATACTATAAATATAAACTACCGTATATTATGGCTGACTTTGCTTAGTTACCTATTTCTGTTTTCTCTTTCATTCTTTGTTCCAATAGATAATTCACTAGAGGGGAGGCATGCATTCAGAAACAATGTGACACAATAACAAAATGTAGCAATAGTGTTTTTTTTTTTTACTTGGCTAGTATAAATTGTTTCTAAATTTCATCATGAGGAACAGAAACTGACATTATGTGAGTATAAGATCACAGCTAAACTTTCAATTGGTGATATTGTACAACATCTTCTGCAGGTATATAAAGCATCATTTCCCTCCACATGGGATTATCTTTTCATTTAGTACAGCACCAGGCGAATTCACTTGCATTTCCTGAGACTGGCATGTATTTCCATGGGCCAAGTAAACACAAACTACTTGATCATTTAAATAATGAAATATAGATTTTTTGCTGTTATTCATCATATAGGTATATATTTATACATACATATTACTAATTAGATATATGATGCATCTTCGCTGTTCTTTATCTTCCTCAGGTGATATACACCAGGGTTTCCATTTCTTTTTTATTTTCAAAAGAATTACACATTAGGTTTTTCTTTTCTTTTTATTGAATTATCTAGTTTAAGAATAATTATGGAACCCTGCTGTGTCTCCTTTCTGTTTCCCTTCTGGTCACTTCACGGTTAGAGGTGCCTAAGCCAGGATACTACCATTGTATCCTGGTTTTGATGCCAACTATGTGATTAGCCTTGAATTGGGGGGGATGCACAAAAAGAAATAAAGATATTTATCTTTAAGACAGAGTTGGGGAAATAAAATCAAGGTAATCGAAGCAAACTGGGAACACTGGAAAAGCTATATTCATAAAAGCAAGAGGATATAGGTAAAGTAATTATGTGCTAAGGGGATTCAGAATAAAGAAACCACTAGAAGAGAACTGGAATGGCTCCTTGGAAGAGAATTGGATTCAACTTTTCAAAGGACAAGATGGATATGGACTGTTGGGGAGAAGCAGAAGCCAGCATCACCTCTCACTTGGCCTAGATCTTTAATTGTTTTTTTCTGTCTCCCTGCTTGTTAATCTATTTTTCATATAATTGCCAAAATAATTGTCCAAAGCCAACAGGCACCTAAAATATTTAGTGACTCCTTCAGGATAATATGCAAATTACTTAGTCTGACCTTTAAAACTTTCCACTATTTGATTGCAACTTTTTCTTTTTTTTTTCAGGATTATTTTATATTAGTCTTCTTCAACGTTATTCTCTTTTTCTGGCCAGAGTGAACTCCTTCACTACTTGTTTCCTTGCATTGTTTGGCCTTGCTGTACCTCTGTACATTTGTCTATGTTGCCTTATCACTGTACCCTTTTGTATATCCACATCTTTAGATCTGTTGCCTTCCTCCACATGTCAGTTTAGGAGTCACTTTCTCTGATATCTTCTACTAAAGGTAGGTAGGTCCCTTTTTCACTGTCCTAACTAAGCTTCTTTCATCCCTCAACATTCTATGTGGAATTTTGTTTCTCAATGACATTGTAAAGGAATATAGTACAGGAGCTTAAAAGCTGCCACCAATAGCAGCAGTCACATGAGAACTAATACAGCTTTGACGAACCTTGAAGGATTTGAACACTCCTTGAATTCAATTGTTTCATAATAGATTTTGGAACATGTCTATCGATAACTTTAAAAAAAATGATTTATTGATACTTTTCCATTTATATCCCAGTTACTTCTGGATAAAAACAACTTGCTGGTGCTGTACAATGTTAGCATTTGACAGTGTAAGCAACATTCTGTCACCATAGATCCCTTCAAGAAGAAGGATGTATTTCAATATCTGCTTTTTGGGGTTAAAACTGATGATTACATCATTAAGAGTTCAGTATTCTTTTCATTATACTATTGTAGCTTTTGCGTCCATTATTTATTGGTTTCTTATAACTTCACTTGACATCAGTTCATAGAAGTCTTTCCAAGTTTCTCTGAAGTCCTCATTGTTCTCATTTCATACTACTTGATAGTATCCATTACATTCACATACCACAGTTTGTTCAGCTATTCATTCCCTCATCACCAATTATTCTAATGAATGTTTCAAACTTGGTACCCAGAGACCTCTCAAATTCAGCACATCCAAAATTGAGCATATTATCTCACCCATCAAACCTTCCCCTCTTTCAAACTTCCCTATTTCTTTTAAAGGAACCCCTGAAGTCTCCAGCCATTCAGGTTTATAAAAGTTGCATAATTCTTGACTTCTCATCCTGCATGTACTATCAGTTGACCAATTTTGCTGGTTTTTCTACCCTTTGGACATCTCCCACATACGACCCTTTCCTTCTACCCACACAACTGCCATCTAGGTCAGTTGCAAATTACTTCTCATCTACCTAGATTATTACAACAGTTTCAATGTAGACTGCAGGATACAGTCCATTTATACCTGGTACCAAAGTAAATTTCTTTCAACATAGATCTGATCATATGAATTCTTGATATTCAGTTCCTCTTTGTGCTGTCTGTTCCATATGACTGGAATGAAATTCTCCATTGGGTCCACCTAACAGAGCTTCTCTTTTTAAGACACAGCTCAGACATCACCTTTTTCATGAAACCTTTCCTGATTCTCCCAGATGCTCTCCCTTTCATATTACCTTGCACTGAACTACTTTGTATATAATTGAAGTTAACTTTATATTTTATGTAGCATACATGTATATGTTAACATGTATACATATATGTATGTATGCACATGCATATACATATATATTTTAAATACATGTACACACATATATATACACATACACATATATACACATATATATACACATACATACATGCATATGTATATGTATATATATGCAGGGAGCAACGAGGTGGTACAGTGGATAGAGTGCCAAGCCTGGAGTAAGGATGTCTCCTCTTTCTGAGTTTAAACCTGGCCACTTAACTAGCTATGGGACCCTGGGCAAGTCACTTAACTCCCATTTCCTAAGTTTTCTCATTTGTATAATGAAACTAGAGAAGGAAATGGCAAAACACGTCAGTATATTTTCCAAGAAAAGCCCAATCAGGGGCATGAAGTTTGACATAACTGTAATAACTGAATAACAACAACACATGTATATATATATGTATTTGTCTCTCTCATTAGAATGTTATCTTCTTGCAGATAGAAATTACTTGTTTCCTTGTACTTGTATGGCTACTAGAGTCAAGCTCAGTGTCTAGACAACACTAAGTGCTTAATCAATACTTAAAAGTTTCACAGATGAATCGAATAACTGTTTTGTTTCGTATTCTTTTAGCAATAAATGCTCCTAAAAAAATTCTATACTATATATATAGATATCCCCTCTCCTGCCCTTGTAGTTTGTTTTCACTTTTTTTTTTTGTTTTGGGGTATATTCTAATCTGTATGATCATTGAGTAAACAGTTAATGATCATTTAAGTAGCTTCCCTTTCAGAAATTCCAAATTGTTTTCTAGAATGAGTGGACCTATTCTCAGCTCCACTGAGAATGTATGCATACATTCCCACAACTCTCCAATAATAACTACTTTACTCATTTTAGGGGGTTCATCTTTGCTAGTCCTCTGGCTTTCAGTCACATTTTAAAGAGGCTCCTGGTTTAACTGCCCTGTCCCTCCTCCCCTAATTCTCTTTGACATTCTTCTAATACCAACAGCTGTGGCATAGCTTTTAATGGAATCATTCTATATTTTTAGTATCTAAGACTCTCTGTTTAAAATAGATACTAGAAGCAATGTATATTTTTTCTTATGTAGACATAGCATGGCTTTTTGAAACATACAATCATATTATGTTAAAAAATGGAAACAAAATTAAACACAGAGATGATTCAATTCCAAAGATGTTAATACCTATACAGAGAGCAGAATAATGGTATACATTCTATGTGTAGAATGGCTAACCCACTTTGGTACCTCCCTAAAAAGTTTCCATGGTGAAACAATTTCTCTTGTTCTATGCTGTATTCCATTTTCCAATATGTTGTGCATTCTTCCCCTTATTCCACTTTCACATCATTCCAAAATTACCTCTGGAGCATACAAACCAGTGGGAGAAGTAACAAACTTAGGTCAAACATTTCTTATTCTCAAAGCAGGAAGATGGGGATGTTTCCATTGTGGTTACTATTAAACAAGATGGAGGAAAAAATGCATAATCTTTTTCACTCAGCCTGTGGTCACTCCTTCAGGCTCAATAAATTGCAGATGGTGGAAAACAAATCCTCACTCTGCCCTCAAATCAATATTCGGGCAGGCAAGGGGGTTTTAAGTGTTTATCGTGCCTGCTGTACTGACTGAGTGCTTAATGAGGATCCCTAAAGAAGGTTTGACCTGCTGTATTGCTAAACTGCTGTGGGCTAGAGACAGTTGCCTTGCTTTTAAGTTAGAAATACTGTAGACAGAACCAGTCTGATTGCAATAAAGCAGCATGCAAGGCTCTTTGTTCTTCCTGAGCATCTCCAAATATAGGAAGATGTCACAGTGTTATATTCACAGATCACTTCAATTGAGAACATAAGTGTGCAAAGGCCAATAGGAAAGCTCCCTAGGGTGTGCCAACACTCAGCTTAGATCTTTCTATACATCTGTAGATGAGATAAAGTTGAAAAAATAACCAATCATAAGGAATTATGAGGTAGGATGGTATAGTGGATAGAGAATTGACCTCAGAATCAGGAAAACTTAAGGTCCACCCATCTTACACAAATTACCTTTATTGAGACAAAGCAAGGAATCTGACCTCTCAGTGGCTATAGTCAACTTTCTAAGATTAAAAATTGCTGAACACCTGTAAATCATCTTTGGCCAGAATTGCCTCACTGACATCAGTGGTTGGGACCTATCCCCACTCCCCAAAATGTACTTTGAACACACATTTTCAAATAAGAAGAGCTGAAATAATGTTCTTAACCAATTAAGAAATATAATGCAAAAAAGTCTTGGAGGAGAAGAAAAGACTGAATGAAAGACCCCTAGAAAGCTCTTGCAGTAGCACAGCTGTCTAATTTCCTACCTTTGAAGATTCAGCAGTCTAGAGCACTGCAGAAAATATAAATGAGCTTTACTTTCCCCATTTCTACTCCCTGGGAATTTAATAGGATAGGCAGGCAAGTAAGTCAATGGATTTCCTAACCACCGTATCCATTCTACAGAGAGTTTCAGGCACGCAGCCTTGGGCTAATGCTCTTACTCACTGGACTGTTTTATTCTTCTTCCCATGTCTTCTCACCAGATTCCTTTCCAAACATGATGTCAGCTCTTTGAGGACAAAGCTCACATCATTGTTCAACAAGTTCTGGCAGCATAGTTGAGGGGCTACTGAATAGAGAACTGGATGTAACTTAGGAACTTATTATTTAGACTTTTGAAAACATCCCTCTATGAAGGGGAGTGTGGCTACTCTTCCAGACCCAGGAGGAAGATCTACTTTTCCCATTATCCCTCACTAATTTTTTGAGATATAAGACTCTTAACCTGGTTTTCAAATTCCCTAACCTTCAAGGGGTCCACAGATAGATTTCAAGGTTTCCTTGAATATGGATGGGAAAAACAATGCATGTATTTTCACTAATGTCTAAGTGAAATTTAGCATTTCCTTGAACTATTTAAAAACTTTATTCTGGGAAGAAATCCATAAGCTTTAGTAGATTGCCAAAAGGGTCCATGATGACAAAAAAGTTTAAGAATCTATGTTTTAGATAATTAGCAACATGTATTGATTTTCTGTCCACCTCCCATCCTCTACCATTCTCCCTTACCACTTTCCAGTTTCTGCCTAAGGCTTTTTCTCTAACATGTTTTCCCAGATTAGACCGGTATTACCTAAACTATTTCAAAATACTCTTAATAGTTTAATTATAATGTGGCCACCCATATATATGGTCAGTATATCATACATCTGTGTATATATCTACTAGGACAAGTTTGAAGGTGAAAATAGAATATTTCTATATTTAAAAGAAAAAGATGATTTAAAATATTTTGGCTCCATAAAATAATTTACTTTCTTGCTCATTTTCTAATGACTAGAAGTATGTTTTAAAATCTGCAATATGCTCTATTGAAACAACTTATATATCTGTTTTCACCTTCAGTCTTTCAAAAGTCTTTAAGGGTTAAAATCTTATTTTTATTCCACAGGGTGTCTACTGTAGAGTTGTTTCACAGATAACACACAGGGGGCACTGGAGTTTTCAGACTCTAGCCTTTAACACACTGACTTTTAATCTGATCAGACAGGCAGACACCTTTGGAGGGGTTAATAATCTTACTTTGTTCTAATTTAGTTTTCTCAGAAAGATTGCTGATGATGGGAGGACCAGCTCCTACGATATTCCCTAATCTCACAGGGGCCAGTGAGAAAGGAAGGCAACGACCCTTAAGTCTGAATGGGGTCAATTGAGACAGTCACAGCTTGTGCACTCCCCTAAATCCCCTCAAACCTTAAAGGGGGCTGGTCAAGGCACACACAGATTCCCCTAAAGGTTCCCCATGGTTTTTCCTACTCATTAGCCAGTGTCCACTTACTTTATAGGGCAGCAAACAAAGAAGGCATCCTGCCAACATTAAGCTCATTGGTTAACTTTAGCAATATTGTCATTCTGCCCAAGAGTAATAAAAATTACTTATGTCACCCCATATCTCATGACGCAGTAGGACTGTCTATCACTATTATTCCAGGAATTGCTACCTAAGATCCTTGGGGCTATTCTGGGAGTTATAGTCTAACACCTAGAAACAAGACATTGTCATGGTCATGGATCATGAGAAACAGAAGTAAAAAGGACAACAAAATCCTCATTGCTTACAAGGGCTATGTTCACAATGGACATTCAATAGATGTTCTTTGATTGATTAATGGATAGAACATGAAAGGAAGGCAGAACACATTGTGTTAACCTGGGTGAATTAGTGCTACTCTTCCCTTCATCTACTTAATGTGAAAAAATTCAATATTTGTTTTACTTTTTAAAATTAATAACCAATTCTTGTCCCTCCCATCCTCCTCCAGTGGAAAAATAAAAACAAATCTTCATAACAAATATGAATATTCAACAAGAAAATATTCTGTATTGTTCTTTTACACAAACATATATCTTATTTGGCATCTTGAGTCTACCATCCTTCTGTCAGGAGATGGGTAACATTTATCTCTACTCTTGTAGCATCATGTTTATCACATTGATCAGAATTCTCAATTACTTATCTTTCAGGTAGAAGGTAGAACAGTTTATTTTACATATGCTGTACGGTAGAAGGTAGAACAGTTTATTTTACATATGCTGTACCAACTTTGAACTTCAACACAGCTAAAAATAATAGCTGCCCAAAAAGACTATCTTTGGACTATAAGACAAAGTGGAGACTGCATTTAACAGGTATCAAAAAGTCATTTTTTAAATTCCTCTCAAAAATCTTCATTCAACCCATAACAAACCAAAAGACCTCAGACAATGAATTATGCTCGCTTTCCTTCGTGACTGCTTTTTCAATAACTCATCAATTCTGATGGTTTCTGTTATCAATTAAGCATAAATTGTTCATCTAGTTCTGCTTCTTTCAATTTGTATCAGATCATATGTCTTAACTACTATTGTAATCATTTGCTACACACCAATAATATGTGCATACATATTATTCTTATATTCATTACTTTTTCCTTAATACCCAAGAGGCACTGGAGGTTTTGGATTCCAGCCTCTAACAGGTTCAGTCCTGATCTGGTCAGATAGGAAGGAAGACAGCTTTGGAGACGTTAATAATCATCTTTATTGTAGTCTAGTCTTCTCAAAAAGCTTACTGATAATGGAAGCACTAATTCCTACAGCATTCCCTAATCACCGTTCCTGCAGGGGCTAGTGAGAAGGGGGAGGCAACTACTCCTACATCTGGGTAGGGTCAACCAAGACAGGCATAACTAAATCCCCTCAAACCTCAATGGGGGTTTAGTTGATGCAGGTACTTGTATTGTACTACATATTACACATGATTTTCCCCCATGGGTTCCCTTGTAGTTGCCCCCCACGCACCCCCCGCCCACTGACCAATGTCCACTCACTTTATAGGGCAATAGACAAAGAAGGCATCTTGCTAACAATGGTCTCACAGGTTAACTTTAGCAATATTGTTATTCTGCCCAAATGTAGTGTTACATTATGTCACCCCTTATCTCACAGTGTGACCTCAGTAGGACTGTCTGTCACTATGGTTTCTGGGAATTCCTTACTAGAATCCTTGGAACTATTCTGGGAGTTATTATCTAGCACCTGGAAAGTAGACATTGCCATGGTCATGGATCCTGAGAAACTGAAATCTAAAAGGATAACAAAATCATCTATACTTACATTCTTCCAACACAAATTCCCAGGGATGAATGTAGCACTTAATGACAAAAGAGGAATACTAGAAGGTTCTTTAAATAGTGCCTTTTTTTCTAAATATGAAATGATGTTATCAACAAGTCTGTTTCTGTGATATTTGGCAATCTTATAGCAGTCAATTTGTAGAAAGTATCCTTGAATGAGAGAGTAGAGAAGGATTAACAGATAATGAGATTTCCCCCAGGAAGCTTAAGTCAGGGAGTCCAGACACACAGTTTATACTAGACTAGTCTAGTTTCAATTCAGCCACTAGATCTTGATTACCTCAACTGTCAAATGAAAATACTGGATTGCATGATCACTGTGTTTTCTTCCATTTACAATATACTATGATTCCTTATGACCAGGAGTACACTATAGTTATACGACACTGATACACACACACACACACACACACACACACACACACACACACACACACACACACACACATATATATATATATATATATGTATATATATATATATATATATACATAATACACACTCATATACACATATGCTTATGTGTATATGTGTGCATGTATCTAAAAGGAGAGGACTCTAGTAGCTGGGATTGGGGGGGTAAAAGATCAAAGGTCATGGGACTTAAGCTGAATCTTAAAGGAAGCCAGAGAAACCAATAGACATAAATGAGAAGACAGAGCATTGTCAGCATGGGGAACAATCAGCTACAAACATTGTTATGGAAAATTTACTGTCATGTTAAAAAAAAAGGAAAACTACAAGTAAATGAGTATAACTGGATCATAGAGTATGATAGGATGTCTGAATTTAAACCTTCTTTCACTTTGTATCTGTGTGACTATGGACAAGTTAACCTCTTGGTGCTTAAGACTTCCATCTTTAAAATGATGGGCGTGAGCTAATTGATCTCTGACATCCCTTCCAGCTTGAGATTAATATTTCTAAAAACTATCTACTTTCTCTTCCACATGACAGAACCACACACATTTGAGGTCAACTATGATGTCTACTCTGAATAACTTCTTCTTCAGGCTAAACATCCCCCATAAATTCAAGTGATACCATAATAAATGAAGTCACCATTTATCTGACCTTAGACAAATCACATAACCTCTCTGAGCTCATTTAGTCATCTGTAAAATAGAAATATTGATATTTACCCTTCCTATTTGGCAGAATTCTAATGATGAAATTAATGCCATACAATAAAAATGTCCTAGCCCTGGAGCCAGGGGATCTGAGTTCTAATTTTGTCCCTATCACTCGTACTTTGGTTACCTAGGAAAAATTATTTACCCTCACTATAAGCCTCATTTTCCTCATTTATTAAACTGAGAGTGCTGTATTATACAATTTCTAAACCTTCCAGATCTATTATCTTCCTTTATAGCTTCAAGTAATAAGTGGGAATGATTCAGTAATAATAATATCAATAATAGGTGCCAATTAGATGCAAAATGGTGCAATGTAAAGAGAATTGTCCATAAAGTCAGAAATATGGGTTCAAGTCCCATTTTGGTCTCATGAAATTTCTTAGGTTACATAACATTTAAGATTACAAACTGAATGAGTTATGAGCCTGCCTAGGTGAATGAATTTTCCGTTCTTGCAATTTACCACTTCGATGAAATCACAGGTCT
This sequence comes from Notamacropus eugenii, assembly GCF_028372415.1. Classification (NCBI taxonomy): domain Eukaryota; kingdom Metazoa; phylum Chordata; class Mammalia; order Diprotodontia; family Macropodidae; genus Notamacropus; species Notamacropus eugenii. The sequence continues at coordinate 110,353,304 of NC_092878.1, forward strand.
AAATCTTCTACCTCTTCATCCCCCAAAATCCAATTAACTGGCAAGAGTAGAAGTGGAAACGCTAAAACCAAAGTGGGGCTAAGATACAAAGTAAAATGCTTTATATCAGGTGCCCAAGAGAAAACTCAAGAGACTCTTACCTTATCAACACAGGATGTGATCAGAGAATGAGTTCATGAGTTTTTGCCATTAATAACATCACAGGCTAGAAGAAAAATGTATAATAGTCAATGTGCTTTGGATTCCTTACAACTTAGGAAGGGAGTGAAATATCCAGCTTTCCAAGCTCCCTAATAAAATTCCAGTCACCCAAGCAAGTAACTTCAATAATTTAACAGCCAATACTGCATTTTGAGGTGATATTTAGAGGCTGGCTTAACTTTTTAAAATCTTGTTTAGGGGATTACAATTGAGAAAAAGAAGAAAAAAATATGAATTTATGATCTTCCTTTTTCAGTCTATAATTGAAAATAGCTAACTTTATGTAGTACTGAAAATGTATTATATATATACATATTTTTTTTATCTCATAATTAATGAAATGGAAGCTAAAGAGAGGTTAAATGGCTTACCCAGGGTCACACATACAATAAGTGCATAAAGACAGAATTTGAATTCAGCTCTCTGACTTCAGGTCAGCTATCTAGTACACATAGCTGGCTAATAAGGCATAGTCTTGTTTTGTCATACCCCAAAGGGAAACAGAGTGTCTATAGTGTCTTGACTTTCATCTCCTCTTGTATTCACTGATATTCTTGACATAGTTAACATTTCTTGATGCCATTTCCTGAACAGTTCTGTGAATGTTTTTAATTTAAAAGCTGATTTATGAGCAAACAGCTTTCTTTCCCTGTTGAGTTATTTATCTCTCTAATAGTGAAAGGGGGAATAATCTATGTTATGAATTGATGGCTATTCCCTAATTTGTTGTGTTATAATTTAACGTAAGATTGATTCAGTGACTCATTTATTACCTACTTCAAGTTGGCCATGTTTTCATTTACTGATGAAAATCACTGCATAACCAAGACTGTCTTTTTCATTACACTCTAATATTGTATATGGAATGATAATTTATAACCCAAGGACTAAAAAGTAACCTTGTCAAAACGAAACAAAACAAAAAAAAAAAGGACTGTGTGTGTGTGTGTGAATCTGCATGGGTACGTGCATGCTCATGTGTATCCATGTGCATTTTGCTAGGTATTTTCCCCCCTTTCCTTTGGTAACCAGATCAAAAAGAAATTCAGCCTGCAAGCCATTAAAAAATGAAGGCTTCTAGCTTCACTCTTTGATAAAATTAGCTCCCTTGTGGCATCTAGTGATTGGTTCAATTATCCCTCAGTCAGATAAACTGCACCTTCCATGGAAAATATAAGGACTGATTGAATGCTTCTGTGTGCGCTATGTCCCTCTTATGTTACCTCTGGTAAACTGGAGATATAAATAGTCCTTAAATTCTTCAGTGGGGCACATCAGGATTTCTGGCTGTCTGTAAACAATGCTGCAAACATCACTCAGGGACTAAAAAAATCCAAGTTCTTTGGGCAAATACTTTGAAATTGGTTTCACATATAAGATTTATTTAGGGCCTCACACAGTTTTTCCTCAGTCAACTTGGTTATCACATCATAAGCTACAGATGTCATAGACACTCTAGGCATAAGCATACCTATTTCATAATAATAAAAATAATAGCTATCAGTTTTGCAAAGTACTGTAAATCTCTTTTGACCCTTACAACAATTCTAAGTTGCAGTGCTATTATTCTCACCATTTTACAGCTGAGGAAAGTGAGACTGAGAGAAGTTCAGTGAATTGCCCAACATCGTGCAACTGGTAAATGCCTGAGGCAGGATTTGAACTTGGGTCTTTCTGAGTCAGAGTTCAGTGATCTCCCCTACTACACATAAATGCAAAACTTTGGTAAAACAAAACCAACATGATAATGTTTTTAGCCATGTCCCTAAAAAGAGTTTATTGTTTTGTCCTTTGAAAAGAAGACACTTGAAGTCTTCTCTTAAAAACAAGGCTTCAAATAATGCTGCTGAAATAACCTTTATTTATCTCCTCCTCCTCCTCTTCCTCTTCTTCTTTCTCATCTGCCTCCTCTTTTCCCTCTGTTCACATTAGGAGTTATACCCTTACATGTATGTGCTCTGTCCAAAGGAATACAAATTTTGATTGCTTATACTTTGTAAGATATTTTGGGGTTTGGGGGCTAGATACTTTCCCCATTTTTCCATATTAATTCATTCTATCTTTTTTCTGATAAAACCGGAACAATTAGCTATTTTGTATGAGGTAGTTTTCATTTATGATATCGTGAAATGTAGCTCTGAAAAACCAGGCTTTGTTAAAGTCCAGTGTGATCCAAAGGGAGTTGCTTCACTATGACTAAACACAAATCACTCTAGCTTTTACTAATGGGCCAATAATAGGTTCCAGCAGAAGCTTCATTTGCTCATTGTTTGAGGTTTGATGATTCAGAGTAAGGATAAACAAGCAATTGCTTCTGTTCTGGCTAGAAATTCTGAGAGTCTTCTCCTCCCAGATGAATTCTTTTATGAAGGCAAATTAAACCATCTTTTTCTTCAATTCTTACTTAACCTTTAATTATTGAATGGACGTTGCCTCAGACAAACAGAGATCTGGAAAAGCCTTTAGCTTAAAAAGATCAAGGTCTCCCACTGCATCCAGGGCCATTCAAGTGGTCTTGACCTATGTCTTGCCACTTGACTCTGATGACTCTGAAAGAGAGAGTGAGGCTGATGACTTTGCATTGGAATAGTTTGCATTTTCTTCTCCAGCTCATTTTACAGAGAAAGAAACTGAGGCAAATGAGGTTAAATGACTTGCCCAACTCACAGAACTAGTAGTCTGAGACCAGATTTGAATTCAGGAGGAAGTGTTCCTGATACCAGGTCCAGCATTCTATTTACCCTATCACCTAGCTGACAATATGTAGACTAGATGTAGGCATTTAATTTCATTCAAACAACCTTAAATCAACAAATATTTATGAAGTACGTTCTACCTGCAAATTTCCATATTAGGTGCTGGGGATACAAGTGAAAAAAGAGAAACAGTCCCTTTTCTTAAGTTATTTATATTTCTCCTGAGGTGATACATATCGACAAGTAAGTACAAAATAGTACATGTATGATGGAGAAGGGAGAAAGCACGAACAACCAAAGGATTTTAGAGATGTTTAATGGAGGTATGACATCTGCATTGAGCATTAAGGAAAGACAAGGATTCTGAGAAGCAGAGGGAGAGAGACCCGTTGTGTGAATGCATATAGGCAGGAAATGGATTCTAAAGATCACAAAATAGCTGGTAGTTTAATTTATCTAGAGTTCCTGAATGTGAAGAGTGGATGGCTGGAAATATCAGGCCCGCTAAGCAGCTATATTTTATCCTTAAGCCAACTGTAGCCAATGAAGTTTTGTTTTGTTTTTGAGAAGGTGGGGCAGGGGCTTACATGGCCAGATTTATGCAGTAGGAAGACTATTTGGCAAGTGAATGCAGTGATGTAGATATAGTGATGAATGTAGAAGCTGAGAGTCTAATTAAGAGTCTTTTATGGCAGCCTGGTGAGAGATGATGAGGGCATGAACTCTGGTGGAAATGATTGTAGTAGAGAGAAAGGAAATGATGGGACATAGACTATGAGAGGAAAATCAACAAGACTTCGAAGTGTGTTCCTGCCAGAGGTATCAAACATTTTATCCACACTACTCCCTTGAGAAGCCTGAACAAGACTAAAATGTAATTTGGAAATATTTAACAAAATAAAGAAAAATACAATAAAATAGATAGCATAGTCTTTCAAACATGTCAATATTTGTCACCTGTAGGTATGCTTATATAGAGATTATATCGAGATTACTCTATTTGACACTACTATTTTAGCCAATGTGGACTGCAATATAGCTCCCATTAACGTTTAGGACACCTGTAGTTTTGATGTTTCAAATTTCACGATCTCAGTATGATGTCTGTTTAGCCAAACTCTATTTCTTTCATATTTATCATGTTGACTTAAAATACATTCATCATATTTATAGTCTTTAGATTTTCTTCCTGAAAACAATATTTACAATACAGACAATTGAGCTTCTGGGCAACCTACAAGATTCTTACTTCTTAAAAAAATGTTAATTCAACAACTATATGCAGTCCCATGGCCAGCCCATTAGTATATAGATCATGGATAGATAAGCATATGAATGAACAATGAACTATGACCAAAAATTTACAAGAAGAGGAGAGTATGTGAGATTGCTCTAGAAAAATAGGCAATATCTCTAATGACCCCAAGTTTTTCCGTGAAATAAAGGTCCCTCATTTTGACATTAGTATTCTATTGGTGCTGAATATCTGTAAATCACAAATGCTCAGCAGTATCACTATTTCAGGTCCTACGGAGGCAATAGAGAGATTTATGGTGAGCCTAAGTAATGACATGTTACCAATGAAAAACTGTGCAAAAGAATCAAAGACAGGAGGAATCACATGCATCCTCCATTTGATGCCCAAGTAATGGCAAGAGATATGGAAGAAGGGATCTTACACTGTGGTTCACAGATCCCCAAAACATCCAGGGATAGCTTTCAGGGGTTGTGTGAATTTTGATAGGGAAAAAATAAATCTTTCCCACTAAACATTAACTAAGGTTTAGCATTTCCTTCAATTCTTTAATGTGTGTGTTCGTCCTTCTTTGCCGAAGAAGACCATGCCATCAGAGAAATGATGACATGACTTGCATTCGACTTAGTTTTGAGTGAGGAAAGGCTGTGCAGGTCACCTGCCTCTTATTCAAAGACTGGGTCCTTAAGAATCACCAGAACTTTGAAAGGAGTCTGTGACACAGAAGAGCTTATGAACATCTGATCTGGAGTAAGCAGAATGGATTACCCATGGAAGAGCTATAGAAGGTCACAGATAATAGGCAAAGATGAGAAGATGAGGATGAGTTGCTAAATACACCATTGGAAGGAGTACCTGCATCAGGGAGTTCATAAATCCAGTGATGGAATCAAGCTTGCTATCCAAAAAAAACCCCAAAACAACTATATATTCCAACATCTATCTATGTATCTATGGATCTTTCTGTGTCTATCTATCTATCTATCTATCTATCTATCTATCTATCTATCTATCTATCTATCATCTGTTTATCTATCTATCTGTCTATCTGTCTATCACACTCCCCCATGTCTACCTTTGCACTGATGTTTTCTTATTTACCTTAGATAATTTAAGGCAACATTCATTTTCCAGGATCTAATTGTTAAATCTACTATATATAAATAATATTAAGTTATAGAGACATTCACATTGACTTTTGAAGCAAATGAAATTAATGTCTTTGGAAAATCCATTATATTTCGATTATGGTCTCACATGTAGGATGTTCTCTAGAGAATAGTAACAGCTAAGGGCTGGTATTTTCTCACTCTTTTCACTGGTTTGCTTAACTTACTTTCTTCCTTATTTTACTGAGCTGCTTAAAGCCAAATCTTTGTTATGCATGTATTGAATGCTGTACTTGCTAAGGCTGACAATGATCAGGCAATGGATATTTTTGGGAGGGGGGCCAGGAATTCATTAGCTTGTTTCATTAGCTGCAATCTGTTGATAAAGGGAGTACCCCAATTAAAGCATACATCTTTGGAAGTAAGAAAGAAGAAATATGTTAATTTAAATATATTAGGATGACCTTAGAAATCACCTAATCCAATATCCTCAACCACATTTAGGATTTTTTTAAACTGATAAAGAATTTCTTCCTTCCTTCCTTCCTCCCTCTTTTTACTTGTTTGCTTTTGTTCAGATGTGTGATTTATTAGTGAAGTTAGGAAATTATTTTGAGAGACAGAGGTGAAAGAGTAGCTGAAGCATGGGGACAAACCAGTGCAAATGCGCACAGGTGCAGTATAAAATGCCATATAAGGTATATCACCAATAAGATAGTTTGACTGTACACAAGGAGTGAAATGTATCAATGCAGATCAGCATTGCTGAGTCTAAGAGAGTTTCCTGGGATTCTCAGAGGTTAAATGACTTACCCAGAGTCACATGGCCAGTGTGCATGAGAGGTGAGACTTACACCCTGGTCTTCCCTATTGCAAGTTCTCTTTGCTATTCGGTACCTAATAAATACATTCTGATTTTAAAAGATAGACTATAAGAGGTATCACCTCTATTAATCGTCAGTACTCTTTCCTAGAGCAATAGTGTTGAAGGCAAAAAGAAAAAGGAGGACACTAACCTAACCAGTCTAGGTTAAATATTTTACACTCTGCCTTTCTCATTAGAATAGGAGCTCTTTTAATGAAACTGTTAGTCTACAAGTAGAGTACTTGATCTTCTCATTAATCTACTCCCCTTCCAACCTTTCCCATATTCATCAAGAAACATTTTTTGCTAGAATACACACATTTTATTACTATTGTACACTTAAGGTAGAACAGGGGATTTATTTGTGTGAAATTCATATAGTTTAGCACTTAAAGGAGATTTTTATCTGTTGTTTCAGTTTTTTAAAAAAATGCATTTTAATAGGACCACTACATGACTGATCAATAACTTTTAAGAAGAAAGGGGAAAAAAGAAAACTAAATGAATAAACACAGTGTAAAATATCCAAATATCATTTTTGCAACATTTCTCTGGAAGAATATAAAATATGAAGGCTCACATTTGTGTTCCCTGATAATAAAACAATAACCTCAAGATCAACGTTTTACTTCACAGAGACATTTCTTGGTTTTCTAAGAAAATAAAATCTGACAATGTTTTTCAGCATTGTGTGTTGGGTCTGGGGAGTTATTTATTTATTTTTTCCTCCCTGGTTGCGCTGGAGAAAACAATTTTATAAGGCATTCTGAAACTCCTCCAACACTTTCATGTTTCAACCTATTCACCTTCTTCAGAGAGATTTCCTTCATCCCCTACTTGCTAATGCTTTCCCTTCTGAAGTTGTCTTCCTTTCTACTCTATATATTCTGTATGTACTTTGTTATTTCTATGTCTGCCTTCCTCATTAGAATATGTGCTCATTGAATCAGTCAGTCTGTATGCTAGTGCTTATTATGTGCCTAGTTCTATGCTAAGCACTGAGGACACAAATACAAGGAAGAAAGTCATCCCTGCTTTCAAGGAGTTTACATTTTATTGAGGGAAGACTTGCAAAATATTAAAGGGGAGCTGACCAACGTGGTGATGGTGGTGGTGGTAGTTGGGAACTGAGGGCGGCACATGTACTGTCGATAAAATCCTGGGAAAAGGAGTCAGAGAAAGCAGGAAGGAGCTTTTGGGTTTTGTTTTAATTTTTTCTTTTCTGCTTCTTCCCCTCTTTATATCCCACAGTTAATTACAGTGTCTGATACATAGTAAGTACTCAATCATTACACATTACTTACATATTAAGTAAGTACTTAATGAATGCTTGTTGACTGACTGAATGATCTGAAAACATATTGGATGGACCAATTTTAACAACAAAAACACAATTCAACAATCAAAGTAATCTCTTAACCAGATCTGTGCCTTTCCCATCACCAAGCACAATGATGTGCACACAGCATAATCAATAATAATATTCAAAATACACTTTGAATGACACCACTTTTAAATTTATTTCAGTTCTCTCAGATGATTACTTTATGGGTTTTGCTGCCTTATATCTTGGGTGAAGAAGTTAGCAAAGAAGACTTATGGAGATTTAAAGTGGTCAGTGACATTGAGCAGTCAATTCTCCCCAGATATTTCAGTTAGGAAAGCATTTAAATCATACTGCAAAAAGGTGAGAGGACTTCAAGCTAGGGGAACCTTGGAGTTTATCTGTGTTGTTGTTGTACAGCCATTCAGTTATGTCTAATTCTCCATGAATCTATGGACAATATTGTCCATGCAGTTTTTCTGGTAAAGATAATAGAGTGGCTTGATATTTCCTTCTCCTGGAATTTATCTAAATAAATTTTATCAATAAAGTAGCTGAAGCCCAAAGGGGTAAAGTGATTATCAAAGGCCAAATAGTCAGGAAGGAACAGTGAGACTATAACTCAGCATGATGAAGTGCAAAGAGAACTGGTGCCCAAGTTTGAGGGTACAAGGCTCAAATTCCATCACTAATAATTTAGGCAGGTCACTTGACCTCCTTGGGTCTCAGTTTCCTCATCTGTAAAATCAAGTTGGATGAAATAAGCTTCTAGCTCCCTTCCTGTTCTAGGGTAATGATCCCATAACTTCCACATCTAATATGGTTTTGATTATTGCTGTCTTTACATTTAAATTCTAATTCAAAAGATGCCTGCCTCAGTTCTATATCAACAACTCCAAGAACGAGACAGATGTAATCTAGCGGTAATATCACTAAAATATCGAATATGTACCTCAAACTTTCCATCCATTATTTTACCAAATCTTCAAAATAACTCTATGAAATACTATTAATATCCTTATTTTGCAGATGAAGATACTGTATGAGCAAGGTTAAGTGATTTGCCCACAGTCACACAGCTAGTAAATGTCTGAGACAGGATTCTAATTCAGATCTTGACTGTTCAGTCTTTTCTTTAAATCAATTAGAAATTAGCTTTCTGGAGTCTTTTAACATTTTTCAAGTATTGACATTATATGTCTTCCTTTTTACACTGTTTTATTGTTTTTTTTTCCAGTCTCTAGGAATCTTTGCAATCTCCTCAATTTCTTAAAAAGCCAAAATGATGCCATTTTAAGGTACCCCCTTTCCAAAAAAATGAACATAATTTACCAATGTTAAAGTAAAAGCCATATAAAATAAATATTAATCCATTTGATTACAGACTTTGAATTTGAAAGACAAGAGAAAACTTTATCTAGGCTCAGAACTAAATAAGTTTATGAGTACCCTCAACACAGATTTGCTCTTTTCAGTTTCTATAGTATTTTTATTTCCTGAAGATACAGTAGTAAGACAGCTAATAAGTACTCTGCTTTGGTTCATGACTGCAATGTGAAGCAAGCATGCTAATAATAATATAACTACGTCTTATGTTTTCCTTTTTACTCTCACTATTAAAGAGCAAGGGTCATAGAGACAGAGGTGGATAATACTTCCAGGAATTAGGAGTTAAGTGGTCCACTTTACAAGGAAAATTGAAGAATGGAAGAGAGGTAGCAATGATGGGATGATTATTTTATTTAGGAGGAAAAGATACTATGAAAAAAAGAACAATGAGAAAACTAAAATGTCATATGAAGGCTTTTAGGGAAGAGAATACTGGTCCTCACCATTGATTAGGAAAAGGAGTCCAGATTTTTTGTTTTTGTCCCTTTGCCTATAAACGTAGGTGTCTTCCTTCACTTTTTCTGGAGCCAGGAAGAACTTTGAAATGTCATTACCTTATCAGTCTCCAGTGTGTATTGGAGTTCTAGTATGAGTCCCTGCTTAGCAAGATCTTTTTGTCAGTAAGAACAAGGACAGTAGCAATATAAACAATCACTTTTTATTTGTGCTACCAGCACAATAGCCCACAGAATATTAGCTATAAAAGAGTAATAGTATGACAGGTATCTATCTCAGGATCATTTTCATCTCAACCCCATCAAATCAATTGAGAAGAATGATATAAAATAAATAAAATATAGTAATATATTATATGACATATAATATAATTACTACATTATACAATTATATAATAAAATAATATATAGTAATGCATATATATAATATATATTATATAATAGTAACATCAACCATAGATTCGTATAGCACGTTAGGGTTTCGGAAACTCTATACATAGTCTCATATGATCCTCACAATAATCCTGCAAAGTAGATGTTATTATTATCCCCATGTTCCAAACAGAGAATTTGAAAAAGGGATGTTAAATGATTTGCCCAAGTAATAAAACAAATAAGAGTCCAAAGCAAGTTTCAAAACTGGCTCCACATCTATCCATCTATTTGCCATTACTTCCTGATTCCATTAAAATGTGTTTCATGACTACCACTTTCATATGCATGCTTCATTTCACAGTGTTTGATATCCAACTTCTTCAGTAATGAGGGATCTATGCAGAAAACTATGACATTTATATTTCAGTGTATGCATTATTTAAAAGTGGACTATTTTTACTTCGTCATCTACTGGAATGAAAAGTTCCATCTCAATGTTGTTATTTGGTTACAATGGTTTAGTGTTTTCTGTACATATCATGCTGGGACTAAGTAATTTTCGTATTAACCATGTATAGATTATGCATTTCTATTTTAGTACTTCATTTCCAGCATGACTATTTGTCACACTTCCTAGCTTTGTTGTTGGTGGTTTTCTCAAGAAATTTTGAGAATGGTGCTTCTGTTGTCACACACACACACACACACACACACACACACACACACAGAGTCACATAATCAGTTAAACTTTTAGATCTTAGAACACCAATTCCAGAAAACTATCAAAGGGTTTGTATAGAGAATTTTTGACAGCTTTAGTAATGGAAAATTTCAGTTTGTACTGGAAGGAGAATGATCCATGAACATTTCTGGAACCTAAATGATATCCAGCCTTTTGTAACTACTGGACTTTGAAAGGTTTGCTGTTTTTCTTTTTTCATTATAACAATCCTCAGGCTACACCAACACAGATACACACCTGTGTGTGTGTGTGTGTGTGTGTGTGTGTGTGATTTTTCTTTCTATTACATCAATGGTAATCTTATATTTTCTAAACTTGTCCTACTTCTGATCGCTTATTTTTTCCCCAGAATTATCATATATGTGATTTTTCACATATTTTCACTTTCCTTTGGACACCCTGAGAGAGTGGATTATTCTTTTTCTCCCTTTATTATTATTGTTGACTCAAACTCAGCTGAAATATTGCTCAATATCTTAAAATGTAAAACATTTCATCAAATTTACATTTTTCCTTTGCAGTATGTACTCTTTATTATGGAAGTCAGACAACTGAGGATGGTATAATTACCCCTGATAAAAACAGCCCTGATGGACTAAAAGCACTTTAAAAGGCTTTGTTATGCTACAGTAATTTTAATAAAACATGACAACATCACTGGCTACAATGACTTTTTTCTTAATTACCAACAGCCTTAGTAGGTGAATTTTGACCATTCTTTCTCCCTCTCTATGTACTGTATCAGCATATTTAGTTTCATCTGTTAAAGACCCACTTAGGCTGAATATCTTATAACCTTGTCTCCACTGTCTTCCTGGCTGATATCTTAATTTTCTTGACATAATAGCTGCTGTAATCAGCCATTCCACCTTTGTGCAAGTCATTTTGTTTTAAAGTGTCCCCACTGCTGTTCCTTAGGGGCAAGGGTGGTAAATGAAACTGCTCACCTTCAAGGTCTCACCTCTTCTCTGTGCATCACAGTGTATTTCCTCAGAGACAGCTGTTCCATTGAAAGTGACAGGATTGCAGGACAATCACTCTTCTCCTTATTTAGGGCTCTCCTAATTTTAATGAGGTGCATTTGTAAAGAAAACACGATCACTGATGGAGCAGGGTATGCTCCTAGAACAGTGCCTGATAGAAAAGTTGAGAAGTTAGAAGTTAAAAATGACAAATATTACCCTGCCACAGTTTGTGGTAGTCTAAACCGTTTACAATTAAATTCCTGCAACAATATTATTTGTTTCACTAGGAAGTTTGAAGAAAGGAGGAAAGGGGAAAGGGATGTTTCCAGCACTGGGAATGTTCAGTGTCTTTTTAGGGATGCCTTCAGACTGGATACTTGATTACATTTCATGTGTGATAATGAGGTTGATGTATAAGACCTAGAAAGAGTTTCTCAGTCATCTGCCAAGAAGGCTAGCTAAGGTTAACTTTAACCCTCTCTTCAGGAGAGGTTTAGTAATGACAGTATTTCTATTAAATGAAGGACAAAGCAAAACATGACCCAAAAGATAGCAACTCAGCTGAGAACTATTACTGAGGAATAGAGATTAAAAAGATATGCTGAAAGTGCTATCATATTCCTTAATGAGCAAAGATTTATAAACCAGAAAACTCCTCAGTGGATGGTGGAGGTGGTTTAAATGGCTGGTTAAGAGGAGGGAATAAGCATTTGTTAAGTACCTATTATGTAATAAGCACTGAGCTAAGTGCTTTACAATACTATCTCCTTTCATATTTGGTAACAGTGCTGTATTGCTCATTGCTAGTGAAAGGACTTTTCTAGTGGATAGTAGATGGAATTTTAGATGACCCTGAAGTTAGGTGAATAGTTGTACTATATCTTAAGCAGAGATATGACACCTAATAGAGAATGTGGGAATGCTTATGCGGGAATAGCTGAAATACATTATCTGATAGAGAGCAAGTCCTTCCAAGAGATGTACAATGATACCAGCAGAAGACATAGACAACTTTGCAGCATGTGTGTCAGATAACAACTTAGGTATGAGTGGTTCCTCAATTTATGTGCTTTAGTTAGGTGTAAATTTGATCCCATGCAGATCTGCTTTTCTCATTATATTAATGTGATAGATTAAACTCAATATTTATGTGGAATAAGGCTTTATTATTACTGTTATTGTTATGATATTACTTTAAATATTTTTTGAGTGTGTTCTCTTGTTGACAAATATATATATATATACATCCATGGGTACACTTGAGTGGTTTGGAGAGGATTCCCACCTAGAACCCATGAATGATTGAGTCCCTAGTTGCTGCATTAAGGATTTCCTATAGCACAAAATAGACAATTGTCTCACAGTAGGCAATAAGTTGAAGCCCAAATAGGAAGCCATTTACCAGGGTCAACATAGGCAAAGGAACTTATGGTGAGAATTTCAGTCTGGGGGAGGTTTAGGGATTTCTGGTATACTAGACAAGTACACAAGGTAGGAGTGATGAAACAAAACAGGGATCTAATTATTGAAGCAGGGCAAGTACTTGGTTAAAATGAATGAGATCAGGCACTAGAACCCAGGAATATTATAGAAGTAAATCTCCTGCTGAGAGAGAGAGAGAGAGAGAGAGAGAGAGAGAGAGAGAGAGAGAGAGAGAGAGAGAGGGATCAAACTTGTGATACATAAATCAAAGTGATGACAAATGCCTATTTCTCAGATGATGATTTTAATGAGGACAAGCAGCCCATTTGGATTTATCTGTTATGTTATCCTAAAAACTCAATATCTGGGATAATGAGCTGGTCTTAGAATCAAATCTGATTGCATTTGAGAAATTGTATATACCTTGAAAGCAACAGAATATACCTCTGACAAAAAATGTCACCACATTTTAATAGCAATATTTTCCAACACTTATACCAAGTGCAGCTTGGTTGCATAGTGAATGGAGTGCTTCACTTGGAGTCAGGGAGAGCTGAGTTCAAATTTTAGTCTGAATATTTACTAGATGTGTAACCAAGGGCAAGTCACTGTTAACCTCAGTTTCAGTTTCATTTATGTAAAATGGGGAAAATAGTAACACCTTTCTTAGTAGGTTGTTATGGAGAATAAAGTGTTGAAACAAATGTAGACTGTGATATGACTGGAAATCGTAGAATACCAAAGTATCTTGAAGAATCAGAATTGGGTGTGACCTAAAGATCAATGCAGAGGAGTATGATGAGATTATGTAGGCAATATAAATATAGGGTACACACACGCACACATACATCTATACAAATGTTGGATATATATATATACGTATATATGTGTATATATATATATATATATATATATATATATATATATATATAATATATATATATATATATATATATATATATATATATATATATATATATATATATATATAATGTGTATGTAAGCCATATCTGTATCTATCTATTTATCTGTATATCTATCTAGTGATTACTTTTGTGCAAGTAAAGATCTTATCAAGGAAATAAACACCAGAAAAATGAACTAGACAGGGCATATATCATATTTTTAGGGTAAATGATAAAAGATAGGCAGAATGCATACTGCCCTGGTATCCTCATAATATGAGAAGATATAGAAACAAACTTTTATCATACTGGATAGGTCCTTCAATAGTGTAAGTAAAAGCAGCTGACTGAACGGGGACCCAGCTAGCTGGGTAACTCAGCTCCTCCTCTCCTGTCTGCTTCCCCCTCCCCTTCCTTCTCCTGTCCAAAGGAAGGTAAATTTGGGTGACCTAAAGATGCCCAGTTGACTTGGGTTTTACTGGCTCCTTTCCTTTCCTTTCCTTTCCTTTCCTTTCCTTTCCTTTCCTTTCCTTTCCTTTCCTTTCCTTTCCTTTCCTTTCCTTTCCTTTCCTTTCCTTTCCTTTCCTTTCCTTTCCTTTCCTTTCCTTTCCTTTCCTTTCCTTTCCTTTCCTTTCCTTTCCTTTCCTTTCCTTTCCTTTCCTTTCCTTTCCTTTCCTTTCCCTGTCCTAAAACCTTAAACCTACTGCACTCTGAAGCTAGGACCCCAATGAGCCCCCTGCCTAAGGGGTCTTCTGGACCCTCCTGGCTTCACACTGGTTATTACTAGTAATTGTTGCTGTTTCCCTCCCAGCCTGATGTGTTTGGTTTTTCTTTGCCTCATTAAAGGGGTCATGCCTTGGATACTTCTTAAACAGCCTTATTCAATGAATGGGCATTACCTCACCCTAAGTGAGTACCTGCAAAGACCTTGACCTAAATGGGCCAAGGTCTCCCAGTGCATCCTGGATAATCTCCAGCCATCCTGATGAATAACTGGTTACTGGATTCAAATGACTCTGAAAGAGAAGTGAGACTGGTGAACTGTACAGTCCTCCATGACTCAAAACAAAGTCAAGTGCAAGTCAAGTCACCATTTCGTTGATGGCATGATCTTCTTCAACAATGAAGGATGAACACATGGGATCATATGGACTCAAACAGGACAAGATCATATAATGAAGCTGTGATCTGAAATATTGAAGGGAGCTACTACATTGAGTATATCATGGTTCCATCAAAGTATTGTAATATCAGAATTAGAGTGGTTCTTTTACTGTAGTGTCCATATTGCCATAAGGGTAGGGTTGAATGTATACATTAAGAGACCCCAGATGTGGGTCATGAAGGATTCGGGAGTTGAGAAACTGTCAGGCCATTATAAATAAAAAAGAATAATAACTTGAAATGTGGTAATCATCCACTATAAAAATCAGTAGGTGATTAATATATTTTATGATTGATATATTGATTAACAATACATTATTTTGGAATTCTATTCAAAGAATAAAGTTTGCTGATGGATAAATGAATTGTCTACAGTTTAAAATTTTTATATATATATATATATATATATATGTATATATATATATATATATATATATATATATATATATATATACATATACACACTCATATACACACACATATACCTATATACCAGTCCTGGCTCTTCCTGACATTAGAAAGTAAGGGTAATAAGGACCATTCAAACAGAATGTGATGCAAAAATGACATTTGAATTTGAAATGTGTTTTTCATATGAATTTTAATTTGAATGCCTTTGCCTCGAATATGGATATGTGATGTTCTGGGAACTAATAATATTTTCAACAAAATTGTGAAAAGAAACACATATTGGGAGAACTCCCTCATATTTTCCTTCTTGCTTTTCTTTTCAATTCTTCCCTGTTTCCCTTTAGAACTAATAGAAATCAGGAGGCTAAAAAAAGACATGCTCACTTTATTTTTCTTTCTCTTTATCAACTTATTATTAATTCACCTTGTGTCTTCTTTTGGGAGGGGGATGGAATGAATTCAATTAAGCATTTGGTTTAGAGCAAGGGATCTGAATATGTGGATCACAGACCATTGGGGGTTGCAGATGAATCCATACTTACACTGGAAAAGTCATTTTGACATGATGTATTTTCTAAATAATTTTAACTTCTACATTGTTCTAGGGGTAAAATTACTATCATGTGGGGGGCTGCAAACATTTTTTAACATTATAAAGAACTTAGACTACTACAAAAGGTTGGAAATCATGAATCTTTTCTGTTGGTTGAGCTTAAATATGGATATGTATCAGTGAAACATAACCTTTCTTTTACTGTGAAGTTCCAGGTTTAATATAGATTGATAATATAAAAAAAGCACATAAAACAAATAAATAAACAAGCAAATAAAAAAAAAAACTGAAAGGGGATGAAGTTACGAAATTCATAAAATCCTAGATCTAAATGTCAAAGAGACACCAGAGACCATGTACTTCAATCCCCTTGTTTTGCAGATGAGGAAACAAAGGCCCAGAAAGGCCAAATAACTTTCCAAAGTCACACAAGAAAAGATCAGTAAAAGGGGGATTGCTTGTTATTGACATTTTTGATTACTTTCCAAATGAACCACCTAATGTTGAATACAGCTGCTCAACGATCACTTGTCAAGGTATTCATGTCATCAAGTTGCTTGTGTTGGGTATTAAGGATATTGTCTAGGTATGTCAGCTCCAACTAAAAGAATATACAACTCCGCAGGAAAAGTAAAAGAGCCACTCATTTATTTCTTCTTTCTCTAAACTCTCTAACTCTATTAAAGAATTTCTCTTCTAATTAGTATTCTAATTATTAGTTCACGTTTTCTCTCACTTACTAGGTTTTAAGGTCCAAAAGGTAAGACTACTTCTAATTTATGATTTTATCTCCCTCATTACTTCACTATACTTATGCATGAATTGCATATTCAATTTTTACTAATTTGAATTAAATTTCTTGTTATTCAGAGTCATTTGAAAATGAGGATATTTATACAACTTTCTAGACAGACAAAATTGAAACAGTAGAATTCAAATCAGTAGTGTCATTTATTTAGAAAAGAACTTTACAGTAGATATTCTAACTTAACAGCAGGCATGTGAAATCAAAATCTTGAGATAATATTGCTTGGAAACATCAAAGACACTGTAATGTCCATAAGGTCATTAAAGAACATTTTCCTGTAGGCAAACTTTGTGATTCTCATAGGGAATTCTTCAGAGTGGAAGGATCAAAAACTTAGCTCATACGAAATACAAATGAATAGAAATTTATTGAATAAATAGCATGCTATTTGCTGAAGAAAGATTTCTCCATATCAGATACAAACCAATATCAGTGAAGGCTTGGGAAATCTTCATCTCATGCTCTGAATTCTCACATGTATGACAAACATAACCTTCTAACTTTTTATAAATCATCTCACTTACATTTCCCACTGCTACCCCAAATTCAATATTGTCCACTCCTACATCAGAGTTATCAAAAGCTCCAATGAAAAAAGAGATAGATTAAGAGTTTTCACACTAAAATTGTGATCCTCCTGTCCCAACCCTCAAGATTTTAGTCAGGTAGTACTTCTGAGAATGATTACACCCTTGCTTAAACTCAAATTTAATGAAAGGATATGGCCTTTTAGTCATAGCTACTTGAGACACCTTTATCTGAAAATAATGTCATATCATTCCATTTTTCTTATGCCTTACTTCTCTTAAATCTATGATCTATCTTTATTGTGACCTCAAATACCTCTATTTCTCAGTGATATCCCAGGCTTTTCTCATTTCTTTTTCTTCTCTTTCCCATTCTGACCCATTTAATTAGTTCAGTTCTACAGTATCTGCTACTGTGTGTATGAGTGTTTCAACAGATGGATATATATATATATATATATATATATATATATATATATATATGTATATATATAGATAGATAGAGAGAGAGAGAGAGAGAGAGAGAGAGACAGATAGATAGATAGATATAGATAGATATAGATATACACACATACATACATACACACATACACTATATATGTATACATACACACATATACATCTATATGTATATACACACAGGTTATATATATATATATGTATGTATATACATTATGTGTATACATATGTATCTTGATATCTATAGCTATTTCTATTCCAGGATCTACACTAATAAGCTACAAAGCATTTCTTATAAAAATGCAGATAAATAATTGAGACCTATTTTACTATTCATGGTAGGTCTAAACCAATATTTTAAAAATGATAATACCTAAGTTAATTCAACATTTCATGTTGCACTAAATAAACGACCAACATGTTATTTTATAGTACTAGCCAAAACACTAATGACATTCATCTGAAGAAGCAAGAGATGAAGGATCTTGAGGATAATGGTAAAAAATACATGAATGAAAGAACCCTACCTTCACAAGATTGTTATCTATTATGAGGGAAGTATTATCAAACTATGTAGCACTAGCTTATTATACTGAATATAAACCCAATAATATCAACTAATATTATAAATATTCCTTTATCAATGTTAAATTTGAGGGAAAATTATTATTTTTTACTGTTAATTTGACATAATATTTTCCATATTATAAAACAATTAAACCCGCATATAAATGGCTTAAATACAAAAGTTCACATTAAAAAAAATCGAGGAAATGGAAAGTAGAATTTTGTACATTAACAACAACAATAATTCTTAATTGAATAAGATATACTTATCTAAACATATGAAATAGACATCAGTTACAAACATTTAACAAGATATTAAAAGGAGAAAATCATAACTAGAAAAGACAATTAACTGGGAAAATTTTCATGGAAAAATATTTTTGAAAAATGTCTGATGCTTAGTATATGTAGGAAACTGCTACAAGTATACAAGAAAAAGAACAGTTCTCTATTAGATAAGTCAATGATTAATATCAGGTACTTTGTAAAAAGAGAAATTTATAAGACTGTCAGACATAGGGAATACTTCAGTCACATAGGGGAATCTAATTCTTTCTTCATGACTCTGATTTTCACTTTGTGTCCCTGGATCTTCACCAGTAATCTTGACTTTTGTCTTGCCTGATAACTTTGTACAACTTTGCCTCATTTCAATCCAATTCACTCTCAAGTCAATACATCATCTTCATGATGTCACTGGTCTCATTGAGACCAAAGGATGAACAACAAACATGCTTGCCTCCTCAGAAATTGGGAGAAATTTAGCCTTGGGTACAATTGGGATATTTCTCTTAATTTTGCAAGTACTCAATCATGATTATATTTTTGTCATGTTTAAAGCTCTATAACTTCTACGATTCATGCTTTCTCTTTGTTTAGAAAATGAATTTCTTCATTATTCTCTATTTTTAATACTCTTTTGTGTTACCAGCATTTGGTGAAAAGGAGACAAACTTGCGGGTGTAAGCCTAGAGTAACCATTGCCCTTTATTGTTTAAGAAAGAGAAGCCAAGAAAGTGGCTTTGTTCTGATCTTATGTACCTCTATGTTAGCAATTTTAAAGGGGAAAGTGGATATAATTCTAGCCTATTACTATTCTCTCAGAGACTGGAGAACACAGTAGCTGGCCTCATGATCCCTTTACTTAAAGAAGGGGTTTAAAGTATCTGTTCAAAAAAGGTTGGCAAGATTCTTGATATATCTATCAATGTCTCCTATGAACTGTATTTATTCTCCCCACATATAAATGCATATCTTAACATGGGTGGTGCACACACCTTATAGTTAATTCATTAAATACTTATTAATTTGTTTCAACTCCTGACCAAGATGGAGGAGTATAGGTAAAGAATTAGTTTAAAATAACACCTGAAATAAAATTTGGGAGTGGCAGAGTCAATGAAACAGAATTGGGCTAATGGTAAAAGAGGCAGAAAAATCCACTGAGGAAAAGAACCCCTTTTAAAGCAAAATTTACCAAATTTAAAAGGAGATACAAAGATTCACTGAATAAAAGAACTTAAAATTTAAAATTGGGCAAGTGGAAGCTAATGACACTATGAGACATCAAGAAACAATAATATAAAGTCACAAGAATGAAAAAAAATAGAAGAAAATGTGAAATTTCAAGAAAAAAATGCCCTGACATCTTGAATCCAGAGGGTAAAATAGAAACTGAAAGAATCCACCTACCATCTCCTGAGAAAGATCCCAAAATGAAAACTTCAGGAATATTAAAGCTAAATTACAGATCTTCCCTTGCAAAGAGAAAATACTTCATGCAGCCAGAAAGAAACAATTCAAGTATTGTGAAGCCTCAATCAGGATCACACAAGATCACATACATTTAAGGAGTGGAAGGCTTGAGATATGATATCCCAGAGGGCAGAGGAGTGATATTTACAACCAAAAAGAAAACTTATGAGAAAAACTGACTGTAATATTTCAGGGAGGTGAATGGATTTTTAATGAAAGAGAGGGCTTTTAAGAACAGACCAAATTTGAATAAGAAATTTAACATTCCAACAGAAGACTCAAGAAAAACAATAAACAGAGTACTCATAAAAAACTCAATAAAGTTAAACTATTTACATTTCTATATGGGAAAATGATACATGTGAGTCCTAGGAACTTTATCATTATTAGGTAAGCTAGAAGGAGTCTGCATAGACAGAGGGCATAGGTATGAGTTGATTATGTTGGGATGACTCCAAAAATTAAAATAGAGAATAAAGGAGTGAGAAAGAGAGATCCACCTGGAGAAAGGGGAAGAGAGAAGTAAAATGGGGAAAATTTTCTCAGGTAAAAGAAGCACATAAGGAAGAGCTTTTATGACTGAGGGAGAAGTTGGAGGGGGCAAAACTTGAATCTCACTCTCATCAGAATTGGTTCAAACAAGGAAAAGTACATGCAAATGGTTGGATATAGAAATATATCTTACCCAATAAGAAGATAGGAGGGGAAGAAGAGAGGAATAGAGATGATAAGGAAAGAGGATGAACTGGGGAAGGCAATGTTCAGAAACAAAACAGACTCTTGTGTAGGAATAGGATAAAAACAGTATAAGACTGATAAAAAGCAGAAAATAGGATAGAGAGAAATGCACATTTAGTGATCATGATGGTGAAAGTGAATGGAATGTTATGCACTAACCCACAGAACAGAAGTGAATAGGGGAATGAATTGTGTCAGATGAAGTCAAGAGCAATCATCATTTCATACAAAGCAAATTTTACTACCTCACACCTATGGAAAAGACAATGCTGGAGTGGATTAGGGAAAATTGGCTCATTAATGAATTTTTGGTGGTGTGGAACTGGTTCAACCATTCTGATGAACAAACTTGAACTATGCCAAAAGAACTATAAAACTGTGTATACTCTTTGATCCAGTAATACCACTTTTAGCTTGGTCAGATATTGAAGATGCCAAGGTCATCTATTCCATCCCACACTATTATCAGTCATCTTGACTTTTGTCCTGCCACTGGACTTCAGTGACTCTGGAAGAAAGAACAATGTTGATGACTTTCCACAACTTTGTTTCACTTAAATCCAATTTGCACATAATTCAAGACATCATCTTTGAAAACAAAAGAATAAAAACAACCACTATTAGGTCTGTATGCCAAGGATATCAAAGAAAAAGGGGAAAGACCTATATGTACAAAAATATTCATAGCAACTCCCCCCCCCCCAAAGAACTGGAAATTGTAGGATAGTTATCAAGAGTGGAATGCTTGAACAAGTTGTGGCATACGATTGTGATGGAGTATTTTTGTCCTATAAGGCAGGAGGTGGAGGGTTAGATTTGGAAAAAAAATCAAACAGCACCTCTGAAACACCTCTGTGAACAGATCAGGAAAGTGAAATGAGAAGAACCAGGAAATCATGCATAGTAACAGTAATGTTGTAATGTTGATCAAGTGAGAAAGACCTGACTACTCTGATCAATACAGTGATTCAAGACATTTTCAAAGGAGTTATGATGAAAAAAATGCTATTCACCTTCAGAGAGAAAACTGATTAATTCTGAGAGCAAATTGAAGTATAATTTTCTTCTTTTTTGTATGAGGCAAATATGGAAATATATTTTGCATGATGTCATATATACATGTACCTTCTCAGTGAATATAGCAGGGCTGGAAAGGTGGGAGAGAATCTGAAATTTAAAAATTTTAGAATGCATAAACTAAATAAATAATAAAGAAAAATGAATATATGTCTCAAATTGTTCCTTTTCACTTCCCACTTACATAATTATGTTCCATTTCCCTATTTTTGTTCCTGGATCACTGCTATACAGACCCGTAGGCCTTAGGCCCCTATTACCAACCTCCAATCCATCTTGCATATAATGTGAGACTGATTTCACTTTCAAACACAGAATCTATATATCTTAGAGATGGCATTATATCTCTTATGACTCTTCTCTGAATTGTACCAAGGCCAGTACTCAAAAATGAAGAAGGTAGTAACTGATGGAAAATTTTCCACTAGACAAGTCATTATAGAATTATATCTTCATATTACCATCATCATTAGTGAAGTAAGGCTCTTATCTTTAAATAGGCCTCCATGCATCCAGTCTTGGCAAATGAGAGCAGTGTAGCTTTATAATTCAGTTACTAACAAGTGAATAACTAGGAACAAAAGAAGAAAAAGAAGTTTCACTCTCCCTCATTTAAGAAATTTAAATTCGACTTTTAATCTCTTATTTATCCTGTCAGTGCCTCAAAGTGGAATTAATTTAGGAAAATAAAAATTCTTCAGAATCTAACTTTTTAATATAACATTATTTAATAACTGCACTCAGTCTTTCCATGCACGGGACTTGGGTGCAATATGTCATAATTGGAAAATTTCTAAAATTCAAAGAGCAAAGATGTCAGTTTAATAACTATCTTTACTTTTGTTTATTGAAAACATATTAGCCAGTGTAGACCCAAATTGAATGATATAAATATACTGTTCAATTTGAATCTGTTAAAACTCTTTTGTTTTCTCTCATCCACTCTTAATTTACTGTCTAACCAAAAATATTCTGCCCTTTTCAGGGCAGAGCTTAAGTGAGTGAAAAATGAAGTTTTATTCTCTTTTATGTCATTCATCACCAGCAGAATTGTTAAGCCATTTACATTCTTATTATAGAACATTTTTGGTGACAGATTCAAGAAACAAGGAAGCTCTCCAACTAATTGTAGGTTAAACTTGAGGAAATTTGAGATGCAAGGTATGAATGCAAGTAAACATGAAACATCTGGAAGATATTATTAGAGTAACATTTTTGAACATGGCCATGGAATGGGAAAGGGTTTCCTCCCATTGGTATTTCAGCAAATAGATGAGGCACATTTTATTAATGAAATATAATTCATGAATCCTAAATGAAGTAAGTAAATTTTCCTTTCAGTCTGATCCTCTGTGAAAGATCATTATCTTTTTCAGAAGGCTTCCTTGAGAAGTAAGGTAAAGGAATTTTAGTTAAAATCTAAATCTCCTTTGCAGCTAGGCTTCAACACAGGTACCTGCACCTCATCGAGTTCCTTGGTTCCTAAGGATGTTTGTGATTATTTCATGGTGCCGATACACTATATCAGGGTTATACCTAAAGTACTAGGACTGGTTCAATGAAATTAAACGATCTGTGATAGTAGGTAGGTTGGACATATAATGGGAGATTTTGGATGCCTGTGCCTCCCTCCCCCACCACCACCACACACACAGGGAGGAGATTTAATGTACTCAAGCATAAGAAATAGGGCTTCTATCCATAGTAGCATAGCTTTGTGCACATAAAGAGGAGAGATCTGTTGCTGTTAATGGGTTTACTGATATGGATGTGTTTAGTCATTTCTGAGAAAACTGTGATAGGTGTGCTCCTAATGGTAGATGCTTCTCCTCCTCTTTCTTTCTCCTCCTCCTCATCTTTTGATCACTGTTGGTAGCAACACTAATAAAGGTCAAAGGTAAATGTCTTCTATTTTGCTGAACAAATCAATTGTATAACTAACACAATGGGGAACAAATTATCATTTCCTCATGAATTGCCTGAGAGAGAACAAGTAAGATTTTGCTTGAGTATCAGGAATTAATTTTTAGCCAGGTAGAGTGTATAGTATCGACACGAAGGAATCATTGGATAGAGAAGAATGAATAAAAAGTGGACTTGAGTATGTCAGTACAATTGCTGTATTACATCCATCCATTTCTGTATTATTGTGAAGCATGGTAGAATTGTATTTTTCATAGTATAAATACACAGACTGGCTCACATGATGTTTAGAGCCAAAAGGGACATTAGAAAGCAATCCAATCACCTACCGATAAAGTAACTGAAATTGTAAATTACTAATCCAGGTTAGCCGTAACAGTCTGAGGAAATATTTGAATTCCTGACTTCCTGAAGATTAGACTCCTTGAATCCCTTTGTAACACTCAGTTCACCATGATACCCAGAAAAATCTTTTAAAGAGAATAAGAATGGTTGGAGACAGGGATACTTTCCTCTGGAAGTTAGGAAATGAATCTTTAAAAATATTAAATGATGACTGGAAAAAAAGTGGCAGAAATGCAGATCATACTTGCCATGATTAAACTTGACCTTCAAGGGAAGCAGCTTATGGAAATGGTGGTTGACATGATATACTTCAAGGTGATTGCTAATGCTGTAGGCTATTTCAGACAGGCAAAATAACTGATTTTATCTAACACCTCTTGCCTAATGAATGGCTAAGTCTTAAATGGCTGACAGTTTAACATCTCATTTCCTTCAGGGTGTGTGAAGGAAGAGGAATAATGTTTCATTTTGTAATATGAAAAACTGACACAGAATTGTCAGACATTCTAGCTTGGCTAATCTGCCACAGAAAATATGATGTGGGTGTGGGTTTTAACTTCACCATAAATTTACTGATTTTTTGTTAAGAGCCAGACAGGTGGTCTCAGCATTGCAGGTTCTTCACAGACAGGTAATGACACAAATTCAAACACCTAGAAACAACTGGTGGTTCTAGCTGGGCTATTTGATCTGCAATCTTCTTAGTCTGAGATGCTCAAGACAGGGACCCTGAAGAAAAATGCTTTCTTCAAATGCCTGGTGTCCTTCCCTCTATTAAGCTTCCAAACGAACGTGATTCCAAATGACTTTGCATGCTTGCAGTGGTTCCCCAGGACTCATTTTTCTATTATCAGCTGAGGTCATTGAGTAGTGAAGAAACTAAAGCTATTAATTAAAACTGGAACTGACAGCCTGTTGTTTAATTGAGTAGAGCTAATATGGCATTATGTGTCTGAGTCAGAGTTTTTGGAAAGAGCAGTTCTTGCATATTTAAATGAACCGACAAGCCAGTAACAAATATTGTATCACATTAGCATGATTAATTTAGTTTGTTATTTACAATTGTAGGAAAAAAATCCCTTCATTGCACATAATAGTTTTGGCTTTGCCAGCTTTGTTTTTTGCAGCCTATTAGCTCTTATTTAACATCTCTTGTCTATCCTGCTCCCATAAAAGCTGCTAATTCATCATTCCAAGGCAGATGCAATCTACATACCAAATGAGTGCGAGTCAAGTAAGCAGCTGATTTTATACACCATGTAACTTATTAGCAAGGTTTTACATTGCTTTGTTCTCTAATGGATTGTGTGGTTTCATTCTTTACCATATTGACATTTGAAAGGGAAGATTATGGAAGGTTATTGTCAGTTAAATATGGGTACTGAAATTCTGAGGAAGAGCCGAGATAATGAATTTGCTTGTATTAAATCAAATATGGTAGTGGAAAGATACTCAGGCATATGTCACCTGGTTGCTATCAAAGGAACTGAGATATTCTGCCATAAATACATATGCATTTTTATACTCTTCCCACTGATTTTGATTCCATGTTTCCAAGCTCTGGTTAGAACTACAGATCCTTTTCAGGAGTCAGGAGTTCTCTAACCCACAATTCAGGGAAAATAAGAACCAGTTCTCTAATGACCAAGGTTTCTTCTTCACTTAAAAGTTGTTTCCCATAGCAAAACTCAAGGCAATCACTGAGTGCTCAAAAATCAATAACTGCTTCAACTGGTGAACTCTTGTCTCTGTAGAGACAATCTCAAAATAACTTTCTGTTCCTTTGTTTCTTGCAGTTTACAACAAGGGATGGAGTCATTCATAGCTGATGTGTCATTAAGGTTACACTTATTTTAATGACCATGTCTCTGAGAAGTGTCCATGGTAGAGATACATGAATTGGGTGACATCAGTCAATCATTCAGCAGGAATTTATTAAGTATCTTCTATATTCCAGGTAATGAGCCTACAAAGATAAATGAAGCAACCACAAATTATAAGGAGATAAAAATTCTCCTATATTAATACAACATAATAACAATTTGTTCCTCCTTAAATAAGTTTATATATACATATGCATATACATACACACATATATGAGTTGAATATATGTATAGATAATGTTACATATGCATATATATAAAATAGATTATACACGTATAAATGCATACATACGTCTACCTTGATATTGATAGAACCCTGGAATCTTGGGGTCACTGAATAGTTTTTCCAATGTGATTGTGCATTTGTAGTACTTATCTGAAACACATGCTGTGTGAAACAGTTTGGTGAGGTGGGTAGGGACCCAGTATCTGTCTCGGTTCAAGTTTCAACCCTGACACATACTGACTTTTATGATTGCCCCACTGAGCTCCCTAAAATGATAAATTGAAAGGTATTTGTTTATCTAAGCTAGCAAAGTAAGTTTCCTTAGTGAGGCATGCCTAGACAAATTGAATTGCAGGAGCATATCTCCCTTCCACATGAAAATTAATTATATGTGTATATAATTGATTAGGATTTTAAAAATTCATATATGTACATGCATGCACATTCACCTGATGGTCTAAATTTATGGACCAAGGTGGTGGGCGCTCAACTGCATTGCATAATCTGTGCATTATGCATTTTTTAAATCTTTTTTCAACATAGAAGGAACATAACATAATAGGTACTAACATCTTCCTAATTTTTCTCAACTTGCAGTGTTATAAAGAATGGATTTTTATGATCCATCAGAGAACAAACCACAGCATAAAACGTGTTTAATAATTGATGCAACCACCTGCTTATCTGACTTTACTTTGTGTCTGAGTACAAAATGTTTGTTGATAGGTGAATATTCTTAAACTGATTCTTTTCAGGACATTAGTGATTTGTTGCGTTTTGTTTGTCCATTTCCATAGCTATATTATTTTGATATAAAAACCTTAGCTTTTTCCTTTGAAAAAGTTTTGATTTGTTTTGGTTCTTTCATTGTAATTTTTTTAGTCCCTTTGGGATTCTTTGCCCTGCTTCTACATAGTTTGTTCTTGTTTGTGATTCTGAAGAAATGACTTTTTATCCTCTGTAACTATTCCCCTCCAGCCTCATGAGAATACATTCCCTACTTACCACATACAAGTATTAAAAGGATTTAGTTATGTGAAAGAATACACAGAAGAAATACAGACAGCAACTGCTGCTCTTACTCCATATTCTTAACTATATACTCTTTGCCTTAATTCAAGAACAGTGCTGAAATGTTTAAAAAAAAACAAAAACCTCATGAAATCTCAAATCTATTAGGAATTTCCAAACCTTAAGATTATTTTAAGTTTTTAAATTTATTTTAAGTTTAAATAAAAATAAGAAAAGGAAGCATTACTATGTACACAACAAAACATTAGAGAGGATGCAATATAAAACATTTCCCTTTCAAGAAAACTTCTGTAATAAATGGTACACATAGTTTTCAAAGCTGCCCAGCTTTTACTCAGTTACTTTGTAGATTTCTTTTGCTCTCTGCTGTGAACTTTTTACTTTATTTCCCCCCCGTCCTTCCCACCTGCTACAATTAAGCAAGGACATATACATACATACACACATAAACACATACACACATATATGTGTATATATATACATATATATATACATACAGACACCTATATGTAGCCATCTATAAACATGCATATGTATACACATATACCTATATAGGCATACAGATATATACATAACACATATGTATATACGTATGTGTGTACATATATATGTGTATTTATCTGTGTATATATATATACTCATAAACATATATGTAAGACTATACTATACTTATTTCTACTATTTCTTTGTTTTCTCCAAGTATTTCCATGTTTTTCTAAATCAACCAGCTCATCATTTTCTATACTGCAGCAATATTCCAATCCAATCACATTCTATCTGAAAGATTGTCAATGAAAGTTTTCCCCTCAATTTTCTGTATGCTTTCTATTCTTGGCTGCCTAGGTTTTAATTATACAAGAAAATTTTCATTTAAAATAGTAACAATTATCCATTTTACACTTCAATAATCATCTATCCTTATAATATACTTTACAGTCTCATACTACTGAATCTGCTTCCTTTACATCTTTTTCCCCTGATTTCTTTGAAGTTCCTGACATTTTGTTCATCCAAATAAACTTTATTGCTATTTTTCTAACTCATTAAGATTTTTTTAGGAATTTATTTGGGATGGCATTGCATGAATAGATGGGTAAAATTGTCATTTTTCATTATATTTGATTTACCATGAACAACAAATATTACTTCAATTATTCACATCTAACTTTATTTGTATAAAAAGTGTTTTATGTTTATGTTCATGTAATGTCTGTCTCTCTTTTAGCAGTTATACTTTCAGGTATTTTATAACATCTAGTTATTTTAAATGGTCTAAAACAATAACGAATAATATGGCTGAGAGTGTAGTTTCCCTATTTTCTCTTTTGATTACATCTATTTTATCTTTAACTTCGTCTGAGATCATGATTACTGACCCTTTTAAAACATATATATACATATCTTATATATTAATATTAATAATTGTTAATATTAATAAAATTAATATATTATATACATACTATACATAGTATATAAATATAGATATATAGATATGTGTATACACACACACACACACACACACACACACACTAAATTCTACTCCTGACCCTAATTTTAATGTTTATGTGTATCTCTAAATTTCATAGTATGTCCTGAAGGCAGCACATTGTTGAAATCAAAATTTTAATCTATTAATTTCCATTTTATGGGTAAATTCAGCCCATTCACATTCTAAGCTATAAATACCTGCTGTGCAACTTTCTCTTTCCTAATTTTCTTTCCTGTCCTCACCATCTTCCTACCCCTCCTCACTCCTTTGCTTTACATCTACTTGCTACCTTGCCCTTCTATTCCTTACCCTACCCACCTGTCTATGAATCCCTCCCTTATTCTCTCCTCCCAACCCTATCCCCTTGCTTCTTGTTTATTTCTGAATTTAGAAGACTTTTATTCCTATATGTATATACATATATATGTGTATACATATATACACACTCACATATACACACATATATACATATGCACACATGTATGTATGTATTGTTCTCTCTTTAACCTATTCCTGATGATAATAAAGTTTCACCACTACCTGGCCTCCCCCCTACTAGCTTCTTCTATATCGTTTCCCCTATTTTGCCTCATTTATATAAAGTAATTGCTCCTTTTTACCTCTCTCTACAAAGTTTTATTATTTTTAGAATCGCCACATCACATTCAGCTCAGCACAAGTCTTTCCTTTAAACTACCCAAATAAAAATGATAGTCATAAAGAACTGATAGTATTGTCACAAATAAGTAAACAATTTCAACTTATTGAGTCGCTTATAACTGATCTTTAATGGGTGCCTCATATTTCTCCTGAATGTTATATATGTCAAATTTTCCCTTAAGTTCTGCTATTTTTGTCACAAATGCCTGAAAGTATTTCAGTTTGTTACATATCCATTTTCTTTTTCTAATTTGGAATTAAACTTAACTTTGCTGGGTAAATTACCCTTGGTCATAATCCCAGCTACTTTACTGTACAAAATATTATATTGTAAGACGTATAATCTTTCAACATTGTAGCTACTAGGCAGGTCTTCTGTAATGCTTATTGTAACTCCATGATATTTATTTTCCTTATTGCTTCCAATATTTTCTCCTTAACCTGAGAGCTTTGAAACTTGACTAAGATATTATTATAAGCAAGTTTTCCTCCTAGGATTTCTTTCAGGTAGTGATAGGTGGATTTTTTTTTTCTATTTCTGTTTTTCCTTCTTGTTCTAGAACTGTAGGACAATTTTCCTTGAAGTTTTTTTAATCTTATATCAAGACTTTTTTGGAATCATATATTTCAGATTGTATGACTGTTCTTATACTATTTGTCCTTGACCTGTTCTCCAGATCAATTACTTTTTCTGATGATATGTTTCATATTATCTTCTATGTTTTTTATTCTTTTCATTTTGTTTTATTATTTCTTTGTGTATTAGAATATCATTAGTTTCCCTTTGCCCAACTCTGGTTTTTAAAAAATTATTTTGTTCCTTAAATTTTTGATTCTCTATTTCAAATTGCTTGACTTTCTTTTCATAGTTTCCTTTACTTTTTTGCAATGCTCTTAATTTTTCTAATTTTTCCTCAATCGTTTGGTTTTTAAAATCTTTTTAAGTTCTTATAAGAAATTTTTTTTGCTCAGGACCACTTGACACTTCTCATTGAAAAAAAAATGTGACTTTTTTAGCTCCATTGTCCTCTCCTAAATATGAACCCAGATCTTCTCTTTACCGTAGTAGCTATCTATGGTTGGGTTTTCTCCTTTGTTACTTATTTTTATTCATTCATTCATTCATTTAGTAAGTTTTTAGTAACTATTTATGTGATCAAGTTCTAATCCAGAGGTATGGAGAATAATGAATGCTCTAAACCTCAGGTCCTTCTTACTATTATTTTCTGAAGTCTCAACCTTAGGTCTTCCTTAGCTCAGGTCCTTCTTACAATTATTTTCTATCCTAGGTCTCAACCTTAGCTCTTCCCTCTACTCCTAGATAATAGCTAGAGTCCCCACTCCTGAACAATGGTAATTCAAATGGGAAGATATTTGCCATTCATTAATAGGTCCATGTGACCTGCTTAAGTCTCATGGAAGCATAAGTCACATGAGTTTGAGTCACATGGTAGAAGGAGTTTGCTGAAGGGGTAGAGCAGGAAGAATAGAAAAGGAAGAGATGGAGCTAGAACAGAGCTGAGAGGAAGTGAGTCATGAGAGCAGTCAGAGCTAGGAAGAATGCAGGCTGCTGGCTAGTGTGAGTGAAAGAACTTGTTTGTGATGAGTTTAATGGGGCTGGTTTGTCGGGGAAAAGCTTGGGGATAGTGTTGTCCTCTGCATTGTTATTGTGTATAGATTTTCATTACTATGATGGATCTGACTTTCTGGTGTTTTGGTTCTGTCTTCCATGTGGAGAGCCTATTGCACTTCACAATTGTGCTGGGATATTCATGGTCAGTGTCGGTCCTATGAATTTTGTGTTGGTGCTATATCATACTATCCTGCAAATGATATTACTTCCTGTATTCCTCTCATGACTGCAAACTATAGCTGTCCTCTCTGCCCCGGAACTGAAACCAGGGACTCTGCTGTCCTGCAAGTGCCCATAGTCAACAGGACCCTTACCTCTCTGCTACTGCATTCACCAGGTATGTGCTAGTTCCTTGTCCCCACAGCCACAGCCCCAGTTGTGTCTGATCTGATCAGCGCAGCTGTGCTTGGGGAAACTTGACAATGGAAGATCCTTCAATCTTTTCCTACTCAGCTGTCAGACTCTCTGACATGAAACACTGTCTGGGACATGGAAGTTTCTAAGGTGGTGGCTGCCTCCCAACCCCAGCTGCCTCCAGGGCTTGTTGATTATTGATTCTGTGGTATTGATTTGGAGGTGACTGTACTTCATTCAGATCAACCTCTGCCCCTGGTGGTCAGGTCTTTCCTGAGGTCTTTTTAGGTTGTCTTAGAAGAACAACTGCTTTATCCTGCCTTTTGTTTCTTTCTGCTGCTCTACATTGCCTCTGAGGCAATGTTCTGTCTTTTTCTGTGAAGGAAATGTGGAGAGCCAAAATTTCTGACCTACTCTACCATCTCCCAAGAATCCTCCAAAGAAAATTATTACATAGAAGATATTGACTGGAGTTTATCTCTAGCAAAGGAGGAATGAGAAGATGTGGGCTTGTACTATAGCAGAAAACTTTGAGGTTAAGCATAAGGGAAAACTATAATCAGCAAAATTTATGAAATACCAACATGACTTACTACGAAACATATTTAAAACATTTAATTCAGAGGTCTTTAAAAGTAGGACAAATAACCATCTTATTCAAATATGCTGGTAGTCCCACCTTGAAAGGGTAATGCTCTTGATTACTTTCAAAAGTCCTTTCTTGTTCAAGGCTTTATGCTTTAAATTTGTACAAGGAAAACTAAAGTAGAATTTAGCATTACTATTTGAAACAAATGATGACCAGTATTAGACCTTGTTCCATAGTAAGGATTGAGTGTTATGCACCACAAATTCATCTACACCAAAGAAATAATTTCAGAAAGCACTATAAGGGCAACTACAAACCTTCTTGCTCTCACGAACATCTTAATTGAAATTAAGTGCATCTAGCATTGTGGTTCTTTCTTCATCTGAGGTTTGTATGAAGATTATCCATCTAAATCATACATCTTATCTTATTCTAGGAAAAGTCCTACTGTGCTCCATTATATTTCAGTCACTCAAACCTCAATGCATAACTAGAAAACATTTTAATAAATATAATAAAATTTTGTAAACATAATCAGTGAGGCTTAGCATCAAATCTCATTCACACAACCTCCAGGTTTTATATCCCCAATCATTTCATTCCACTCAACCCTTAGATTATTGATGGGAGAAGATGGGAACAGTCAGAGTTCTTGAAATCTCCTTGCCCCACTTTCACAAAAGACACAAAATTTGCAATTTGGAAATCATTTTCTCATGTTTCTGGCTGCTATTTCAGCTCTAATCTCCCTTAATTCTAATTTCTACTCTATTCGTGACTGTTCATTGCTCTACTTCATTACTCAGTTTACTGTATTCACTACCTGTGCATAGAGTTTGCGCTTGATTAAACAGGTGATCAGCAAATGAAAGTAGATGGAGGACTTCATTCTGATCACTTGCTCTTTTATCCTATGCATCTTTATACCAGGAATACAAAATTAGTTCCAGATTAGGAAAATGATAAAGGGAATTGACCAGATTATTAACAAGAAAAACAAATAAATATTATTATATCTATAGGTGTGAAAAAAAGCTTTTGGCAAGACACAATACCCATTCCCATTTTTAAAAAACACACTAGAAAGTAGAAAAATCAATTGATTTTGCCTTAACATGATAAGTATTCTATGGCTAAAACCACTAAAAATGATTTATAATGGAAATAAATGAAAAATCTTTCCAATAAGATCAGAAGTGTCCATTGTTAGCAGTATTATTTGATATAGTACTAGAAATGCTACTAAAATAATAAGACAAGAAAAAAGAAAGAGAGAATACAAACATAGGTAAAGAAAATTAAATTGATCAGTTTTTGCAGAAGATATGGTTGCATATTTAGGGAACCCTAAAGAGTTAACTAAAAAAAAAAATCTAAACAACAATTTGAGCAAAGCTGAAAAACATAAAATAAATTCATATACTTTATCATAATTTATATGTATAAACAACAGAAGATTGAAGAAATATTTTAAACGACTGTATATGGCATATCAAGAAATACATAAGAACTCTATGAGTACAACTACAAAATAGACCTTATAGAAATATACACATAAAGAACTGGATAACTAATTTCATATGGTTAGGCACAGTAAATATAATAAAATATTATCAGAAATAATTGTCTTATTTAATGCCATATAAGTTAAGCTGCCAAAGAATTACTAAGTTGTGTTACTAGTGGCTTTACCCATTTCAATTTTTTTTAAACCTGAGCACGATGAGAAAGTAGAAATTAAAACTTCTCTTTAGTTTCCAGCAAGATATGACTATAACCATTTTCTGTACTAGAAGGAGAAGAGTAACTTAACATTTAAAAAGTCATTTTCTAATTTCCTCCAAAACAAAAAAACAGATAAAAGACATCTGCAAATTTGGTGTGTCAAATAAATTGTTGTCTGTAGTGGCCAATGTGAGTAGTAAATTAAGGAGTGTCAGTATTATATCACATATATAACATTTAAAATGATTAATGAGCATGGCTTCTACAATGAGGAGAAAGATTTTTCTTTTATCAAGTGCTTACTATTATGGTTCCTCAGAATCTTATGTTTTCTATTGGGCAGCTCAGTGATGCAGTGGATAGAGCACCAGCGCAGGAGTCAGGAGGACCTGAGTTCAAATCTCACCTCAGACACTTGACACTCACTAGGTATGTGACCTTGGGCAAGTCACTTAACCCCAATTGCCTCATCCTGGGTCATCTTCAGTTGTCCTAATGAATATCTGGTCACTGGATTCAGATGGCTCTGGAGGAGAAGTGAGGCTGGTGACCTGCACAGCCCTCCCTCACTCAAAACAAAGTCAAGTGCAAGTCATGTCATCATTTCTCTGATGGATGTTCTTCTTTGGCAACAAAGGATGAACACACACACAAAATATGAAGTCAAGCTCACATTACTAACTCTTTCTCTGAGAAGATACTGGATTTATTTCAAGACTTGTCATGGGGGGGGGATTTATTCTCTCTCTCTCTCTCTCTCTCTCTCTCTCTCTCTCTCTCTCTCTCTCTCTCTCTATCTGTCTCTGTGTCTCTCTGACTTTGTGCGCATGTGTCCAGGGGGAACAGAAACAATGGACATAAATTGCAAAGAAAAAAATTTAATCTTGACATCAGGGTAAACGTACAAAAAATTAAAGCTGTCCAAATATAGAATGGAGGTAGGAGTAGGGGAAGTGGGCGGTAGGAAGATAAATTCCTTGTAATTAATTTAAAAAAAATAAGTATTTAATAACAATGACAACTGATTTGACAGCTAGGTATCTTAGGATTTGCTCAAGCTCCTTAAACAATCTCATAATTAGGATCACAGAGAAATGAAAATTTTTAAAAGTCTATCACTTTCTGTCTCTATTTCTGTGATTCTTTGCCATACTGTTGGACCATTTCAGACAAATTTCGTAAGATGAGTCATCAAACCCATCCATCACCAAAGTGATTTAACTTCATTGTCAAGAATTTATAAAACTAATTTTTGAAGCAGCCTCGGCAGAGTCTCTATAAATCATAGACATGTCTGCTGACAGTAAATATGCTAACTTATCTGTTCTAGAATTGTGATATCCCTCTATCCCAATAAACTTCTATTATGGTTCCAAATTTATAAAAGAGAATAAAAATAGATACAGAAAGATTTTGAGGTCAAATACTATTCCATATTATAAGCATGTATGTATATGTATGTACATATATCTACATACATATATACACACATATGAATAAATATATACAAATATATTTGTTCACTGTTGTGTGTACTCATGGTGTATGAAGAGAGTATAGGACCATGGCCATAGTTATAGATAATAGTCAAATTATAGATGTAGACTTAGAAAAGAATTTAAAGATCATTTTCTTCAACCTAGGAACAAACAAATTAAATCTTGTAAACCAGGTAAAGCAATTTTCCTACATAAATTTCCATGTTGCCTGGAAAATTTGAGACATGCAATGGTAAGTCTCTTCCATTAAAATCCTACTCTGATTCCTTATTATGGTGAGGATGTGACTGTGAGCTCTTGAAGGTTCTCCTATTCCAGTGCAGGCTCTGTAAGTTCTATCAAGCTGCAAGACCTTTGAGTTGAGAACCATTAATGAACTGTATGTAGAAGTAGCATCCAAGTTCTTTCTAGAGACTTATCACAAGGCCAATTACAAAAAGATGGATATATTAGAGCTCTTAAGAGATAGTCCAACAAGTTATCAAGGAGTTGCAGTTTATATTGCTAGAGACTGAACTGACAATGGCATGCTCGTAGATCCTTGGAGTAATAGCTTAACTTAGATCTTTAAATTACAAACCCAGGCATGCTTACTGAGATGACCTCTGAATTCACATATGTAGAGCATATTTAAAAATAAAAAACAAAAGCAAAAACAATTTTGTGGTGTTTTAGGAGTGGCACTTTTTAGATAGACTGTACTATTTTGAGGGGAGTGGGAGATGGTGATGCTGGACTGATTATCTTCCTCGTTGCCTAAGACATAAAAGGCCCAGACTGTGATGAGTTGGTGCCAAAAGTTTTGCTAGAGTTTCAGCTATGCTGTATGCAAGGCCTCCTTTATTCAGAATGAGCAGTTGTCATGATGCATGTGAAGCTATAGGGAAATAGATGTAGTCTGAATTAGTATTCTTTTTAAGCTGATGAGTTCCATGGAGTTTATCTTTTGTTATTTGTAAAGTCTGATTAAATCACATTTTATAGACTAAAAGTACCTAATTGCAAGCTAAATTTTTAGCCTAGATTGGTCTGAGTTAGATCTAATGCAGTAAAAGAATATGGATATATGTGTTTATGAACACTAACATGGGCATTTTATATATACATATACATATATATGGGTGTGTATGCACATATATATATATAAGTACATGCATATGTATATAGTGCATATATACATATGCATACATATATACACATATCTGTATGTGTGTATGTATATATACATATCCGTATGTGTGTATGTATATATGTATACATATGTGTGTTTTGTGTTATAATTATGTGATAATATGTATACTATATATAGCATGCATGCATATATAATGCAATACATTTCATAGCTGGGATTCAAATCCAGATCTTTAGATTCCAATCTAGCATGCTTTTCACTTCACCAACTGTGCTTCAAATCCACAGTTAAATTTTGCTAATAACTCCCAGAAAATAAAACAGCTTTAGCACATGTAAATTTGACATTTATATTATATATGACATATCTATATTTAGTCCTATAGAAATAGAGACAATAGGTTCCTGGTAAAATGACTAACATATATGCACATATACGTATGCATATATCTGCATAGATATTTACATGTATGCAAACAAATCTATACATGTGAACACGTACTTCTTGTGTAAATGTAAGCATATGTGTACAATATATAATATAGGCAATGCATATATACAGAATCTATGTGTATATGTGTGCATTCACATGTGAATGTGTGTATGTGTGTGTATTTAACCCAACAACACGATTCTTACTAGGGGAAAGTGTCTAATTTCCGATTAGAGGAAAAATATAAGGATTCTAAACACAAATCCAAATTTTAAGAGCTTTGAGAGATTTTTATATATGCAATCTATTTATCCACTGGGTCTGTATCTTTAGAATTAATTTGGCCTAATTGTTTTCTATTGAAGAGTTTTAGCAAATTATAGTTCCTTTCCTGAAATAATGTTTTGGTAGGACTCCCATGGTGATTTATTAGCTGCCAGAAGATATGATCTTGAGTAAGAAAACTCAGTAAAAGAAACATTTGGAAAGAAATCTTTCCTCGCTGCTTGGTACATTATTGCAATCTTGTAATGCTCTTTTCTGCTGTGTGCTTCCTGCCACTACAATTCAGAAATTCCATCAGATCGCCACTCAGTATCTGACTGTTCTTCCAGAAGTTATGTCCTCAGAGCTCCATCTCTTAGGCTTTGTATAGTGCTTAAGGTATGCGGAGAAGTCACACAAATATAAGGGAAAAGAAGGTACTCTCATGGAACAAAAGCCCTCAATGACCCTTAGATGCTTTTCCTAATGATGTAATGCTATACTATGACTTGTGAAGTGAAAATTATTGGAGAAGAATAGAAAATCAAGGCATGATTTGGGGGAAGGGGATTTCAAAGGGAAGTCTCAGAGCTAAGATATATAGATGAATAGATGTATAGATAGATACATCTATATCTTTTTATTTTATACACACAATCTTAACCTTTCCAAAGTGGACAAAGCAACATGCTTGGGGGAAATATATATTTGTGAACTTGGAGGAAAATGAAAATCTTTATCTACTTTTTAAAAACCCTATTAAAGCTTCACAGAAAGCCTTTTGATGGTGACTTTTTAAAAATTTATATTTTTTAAGACTTACAGAGTTGCCCCAAAGGATATGAACAGGCAGTTTTCAGAGAAAGAAATCAAAGCTATCTATAGTCATATGAAAAAATGCTCTACATCACTATTGATTAGAGAGATGCAAATCAAAACAACTCTGAGATAACACATCACACCTATCAAATTGGCTAACATGACAAAACAGGATGATGATAAACGTTGGAGCGGATGTGGCAGAGTTGGAACACTAATTCCTTGTTAATGGAGCTGTGAGGTGATCCACTTATTCTGGAGAGCAATTTGGAACTACGTCCAAAGGGCTACAAAAATATGTATACCCTTTGACCCAGCAATATCCCTTCTAGGACTGTATCCCCAAGAGATGCTAAAAATGGGAAAGGGTCCCTCATATACAAAAATATTTATAACTGCACTCTTTGTGGTGTCCAAAAACTGGAAATCAAGGGGATGCCCATCAATTGGGGAATGGTTGAATAAATTATGGTACATGAATGTAATGGAATACTATTGTGCTCTAAGAAATAATGAACAGGAAGACTTCAGAGAGACCTGGAAAGACTTATATGATCTGATGCTGAGCAAAAGGAGCAGAAGCAGGAGAACTTTGTGCGCAGCAATGACCAAAGTGTGCAATGGTTTTTTCTGGTAGACTTGCAGATTCATTGCAATGCAAGGACTTAAAAAAATTCCCAGTAGTCTTTTAAGGCAAAATGCCTTCCACATCCAGAGAAAGAACTACGGAATTCAATTGCAGAATGTAGCAGATCATTTTCTTTTGTATTACGTTTTGGTTTGTTATATGATTTCTCCCATTCATTTTAATTCTTCTTTGAAGCATTACTACAGTGAAAATGTATTTAAAAGGAAGGTATCTGTAGAACCTATATAAAATTGTATGCCATCTCGGGGAGGGAGGTGGGAGAAAGGGGGAAAAAAATCTAAGTTATATGGTAGTGATTGTAGAACACTGAAAATAAATAAAATTAATAAAATATGGACTTACACAGTTGTCAAATTGTAAGGAATATTTGGGAACATAGCACCTTAAAATATTTTATAATATAAAAATGTGAATTAAGAAAACTTCCTTTTCATAAGCCTTGCTCTTTATACTTTTCCCTTAACAACAAAACAGAGAGCAAAGACCCACACAATTAAGATAATAGGTTTAAAATTGCTGTTCATTTCATGGACAGCATGTACCAGGAAATATGTGTGTATTCATACATATATGTGCATTTATGTATATACATATTCATATATATGTATGTGTGAGTGTATGTGTATGTGTGTATATACATACACATATGTCTATGCATATATAACCCAAATTCACTTAGCCTTGATAACTTAAGACTATCTTTGTAAATCAAATGCCTAAACTCATAGCTATGTTCAAAACTGAGAAAAAAGTCCTTTGTTCAATGGAATACTCTGGCATCTAATGATAAGCTTTAAAGGCTTTCACCTTGGGGTCACTAATTCAAATCCATCAAAACTAGCAGTGACAGAAGATCACTAAAAACTGAAGGATGATCTGTGGCTGATGCTTTTTCTGAAATGAGTGGGAAGGTCAGTATCTGCACTATTAAAGGAGCTAAAAATTGACATTATTTGACCCAGTACTTGTTGATAATTGGAAGCCCTAGGATGGAATAGAGATAATGGTTGAAACACATTGGAAAATGATGGGGGGAAGATAATTCAAATAGTCATTACAGATTGATTTTTAATGATCTCCTATCTTGAAAGTAAGAAGATTAATTTACATATTGATCATATTATTATTTTTCATATTATTATTTTCTAAATCAAAAATTCTAATTCAAAAAACTTTCTAAAATACATCATTTGGGAAGCCTTTTAGCATTGGTAATGGGGAAATTATCTCTACTAATAGTGACTTATCACTGTTCTACAATTTATATTCTGAGCTGCCTGAGATATTAAAAAAGTTAAATGACTTGATCTGCTTTAAACATTGATGGAGGAGGCATTTGAATTCAGATCCTCTTGGTTACAATGCCAATTAATTAATTTGTTTGTTTGTGTATTTGTGTGTGTGTGTGTGTGTGTGTGTGTGTGGATTGTATGCATTGATACTTTGGAAACACACTTTGGAGAAGTATATTTGTTAAGAAATTTTTGTAGTAGGTTGATCAGCAAAACAATTATTAATTACAGTTGTGCCCCACCATAAAATGACCAAATTGATAACGAGACCTGGTTTGGTAGAGCAAGATTCATAAAATCAGAATATGAGGCCTGTGGGGGATCTTTTAGGTCATCTAGTTTAACCCCTGCATTTGACAGAGAATGGAACCATAGCAAAGGTACAACCTTTGGTGATGGATGCAAGTTAGAACTCTAAAGATATCCTCCCTCAAATAAACACTTATGTAAAGTCCTGCAACATGACGGATATTGCACTTCAAAGTCATGATGGATTAAGCATTTTTTTTTTTCTATTCTGGCCTGAGTAGTTAATAATGTCACTAACTTTGCTTGTAGGGGAAAATGCATTTGAAACTTCATATATCTATTTTAAAGTTGTTTTATATGTTAGTTTCTATCACATGAATAATTAAAAGCAATTTGCATCAACAAACACCTATTGAGTACCTAGCATAATGAACAAGGCATTGAGCTAGGCACTGATATGTCCCTGAGTTGAAGTAGTTTTCAATTTGCAAAAAAAATAAATAAATAAATAAATAAAAGGAAAGAAAAAAGAACAGAAAAAAGAAATCCTCTTTACTTGTATCTTTGGTTCCTAACCATCTTCTGTAGGAAATTGTCCCCTCAGTCATTCCCTTTATTTAATCCTCAAACTCCTCCTCCTACTAGCTCTTTCCCCACTCTCTTCAACTAAGTTTACATCTACCTACCCTTAAAAAAAAGACAAAACTGTACTTGAACATGCTATGACCTCTAGTTAAGACATATCCCATTTATTCATCTTTTGTTCATTCATTCAGTTACTTAGTCATTTGACAGTCAATCATTAAACATCTGTTTTATGGCTTTTACTGGATGCTAGTTGTACAAAGTAAAAAAAAAAAAATAGAAACATCCTTGATAGCAAAAATGTATATTTTGTTGAACACCAAGAGTGCGAGGGAATGGGACATGTATAGGGAAAAATATAAGAAATATGCAAAATACAAACTAACTAATTTAAAGAGGGCACTAGAAACTTTGGTGGAAGATTGTACCAGTCTAGCACTCTTGAATAAATGAAATCTAGAGATTGTACTAGGTACAGATGAGGAAGAAATTTATTCTAGGGATGATAACTTGTACAAAGGCATGTAAATGGAATATGAAATGCAGGCAACAGCAAGTTCCATTTTGTTTGAATTGCAGAGTTCTTGAAGGTCAGTAATGTGTACTAAACTTCAATGTATAGAGACTGAAGTCAGACTTTGAAGAACTTTAGATGTCAAATGTAGGCATTTTAATTTTATCCCATATTTAAGTGGATTGGAGGGGGGTACACTAGACCTTCTTACACACCAATCTATATTCTACCCACCAGTTCTACATTACAAACAGTTTGTTGGGCATCTTCTGGATCCAAGAGTTCACTATCAACATGTTCCAAACTCAACATATTAATGTTCTTATTCCTCCTTCAAATGTTTCTATTTCTTTTGATGGCACCATTCTCCTAGTCATTTATTTATAATGCTGAAGTCATCTTTGACTCTGCCCTCTTTCACTCATTGTACCTAGTCAGTTAGTAAATCTTATTAAATTGACCACAATCTCTCTGATACTTGTCTCATGTCCACTTATGAGACTACCACCCTTATTTAAACCCTCAAGAACTTTCAGTTTGCAGTGAACTAATAGTTTAGCTATCACTCTAGTTTATAAACCCTCCAACGTATTAATAAAACAATCAAAACAATGTCCTTAAAGCATTGCTCTTGTCATGACATCCTCATGCTCAGATCCCTTTCTCAATTCTTTTTTGCTCCATTAATAAAACTCGAACATCTTAAGCTTGAATTTAAAAATGCTCTGCAAGTTGTTTTCAATAAGCATTTCCAGGCTTATTTTTTATTATTACCTTTCATCTAGTTTATATTCAAAAGAAGTTGGTCTACCAATTGATCTATCAGTCTTGGAAGATGGGTTGAGGATGAGTTGAATCATTTTTGAAATTTCAAAATGGGATAACTAAATTTATTTCTGTGAATGAGTCTACATTTTTCTTGTCTTGAATTCCAAATACATACATGCATAAACACATATATGCATATACAAGTATAAGCATATATGCATGTGCATGTGTAAGTATATATGCATATACATGTATAATTATGCATGTATGCATATGTATTGTGTGTGTAAAACAGTAATAATAATATACATGGATTTAAGGACAATAAATTTATGAACATTAGAATTATGTTCTTAGATACTCAGTCTCCTCACTTTATCCTTTTGATGGAAGCTAAATATTATATGAATATGAAAAATAATTTGAATTCAATTAAACAAACATTTGTTAACTGTCTTCTATATATAGAGGATCATAATATACCTTGAGCAAAAGTTGAAATTTAAATAATACATACAAACACACACATATACATGTATATGTATGACTATATACACAGATTCTTACACAAAGAGATTAGTTTCATATATGATCTCATATGCATATACACATATACCTGTAAATATACACACGCAGTCTTACACATAGCAGCTAGTACATATATACATTATATATCTATAAACATATAAAATATAATCACATGTAAGTATAGGTGTATATCTACATGCATATGTAATATTTATTATATTATTTATATACACATATACATAGTCTTATATATAGGGGTTAGTTTTGTGCACAATTACATATATGCACATATTTACAAATGTATACACATACAGTAAAGTATTGAACATCTGTGTATATGGTGTATATGTATATGCATGCATATATGAAACTAATATTTAAGACTATAGACAATATGCAATGTGTATGCATGTGTATATGTATATACCTATGTGCATTTATACACATAT
Source organism: Notamacropus eugenii (assembly GCF_028372415.1). Taxonomy (NCBI): domain Eukaryota; kingdom Metazoa; phylum Chordata; class Mammalia; order Diprotodontia; family Macropodidae; genus Notamacropus; species Notamacropus eugenii. The sequence continues at coordinate 110,396,105 of NC_092878.1, forward strand.
GTGTTTTATTGTAAGACTCTGCTAGGTGCCAGGGGACATTAAAAAGGCAGGGTAGGGGAGGCAGTTTCCATCCTGAAGTAGCTTACAGAGTACAATAGGAAATATGTCATATACACAGTAAAATGTAATACAAGTGTGGTAAAAACAACAAAAAAATACAAACCTAATTATCTTGGAGAATTAGAAGAGGGAAAGGACATTTTCATAGGTGGGAAGGCATGATGAGAATTAGGCAAGAGCTCACAGTACCTGAAGTGAATCTTGGGAGAATTTTCACAAATTTCTCTGCAGAGGGAGTACCTATCAAATATGACTTTTAAATCCCAAAGATGCAGAGGAATAGCTATAACATGCACTGCCATACAGCCAAGCAGGATTAGAAATCTCTAATGGAGCATCTGAGTCAGTCACCAGGTGGCAAATTGCTTAAGCAGTTCCTATGCTATCTATTTACACATGAGCAGTATTCTCAAGCATTTAATAGAATGCAATATACTTTAACCATTAGATGCTAAGCAGTAAAGGCGAACTTAATCCTTTCAATGGTGGCTAGGGTCGACACCTTTTCCTTTTGGCAATGGAAAAAAAAAAATCTTTTCTTTGCTGCTTCAGCATCTGAATTGCTTGTTTAAAATCTCAGCTACCATTCTTCTTTGAAATATGTGTGAATATTTACACAAGCATATATGTATGTTTGTATATATCTATAACTCTATATCCGCCTGTCTGCCTACCTACCTCTGTTCTTGTAATCCCAAGGAATAATGAAGACATATTGTCAGTAAACGTTGTCAAATTCAAATACAAATCTGTTGACTACGCCTAAATAATGTTTCTTGTGCTACATATCAATTTAGAAACCAAAAATTAAGATCATCAGTGTTCTACTGTATTTTTCATTTATTTTGTTAATTCTTTCCCAATTACGTTTTAATCTGATTCAAACAATTTCATGGCTACATCCAGCCAGGGGACTATGGGTTTGATAAATTTGTTGTAAGCTACTGAGGTTTAATTTGTTTAAAACCAAAAAAAAATATACATACTTATTCATATGCAGCTACAATCCTCTGGATCTATGATAGGTCCCTTTGCTTTTTTTTTTTTATTCTTACAAAATGTGTATGTATGCATGCGTGCATGTGCGCGCGCTCGTGTGTGTGTGTGTGTGTGTATTGGTATTAGCACTTTACGAGGATAAGAAAACCATGTAATAACTTAATGGAATACATTGCCAACATTCAGCTCTGACCTATAACTAATCTTACTACCTTTTAACTTGAGACAATACTTCGTATTTGTGATTCTTTTAGTATTTTATGTCCGGGTGCCCCGAGAACTATTCCATTTTAATGCAGATCCCTCGACCCCAACAAAACATATTTACTCTCTTTCTATATTATCATCTGACCCCAAACACAGCACTTTACTATGGGAATGTCTTATAATCTACTTTACCTGTCCTATTGGTCTTTAATTCCCAGACTCTGGAGTGATCCATTATTACAAAGGCAAGGTAGTCAAACTTTGTCTGGGTTACAGAGGACAAAAGAAAGAAATAGGAGAAGAAAAGGCAATTTCAGGACTTGATCAATTTAGTTAGAAAGTGTAGGTAGGTGGTGAGGTATAATGTGAAACAATTTTGGAAAAAAAGTTTATTTGGACCATATTGTGGATCACATTACAACAGGCTGAAGAGCTAATATTCCACAAAGAGGAATCATTCAAGATTTTTTTTAAATGACAGTAAGGTGTGCCATGGACCAAGTCATACCTTAGCAAAATTAATTTCTTAGTTATGTCATTTAGTAGAGTTATGAATGGAGATATGGGGTACAAGAAGACATTTAGAGAAACTGTTAGAATCATCAAAGAGGACATGGAGTATAGTGGTGGAAACATGAGTGGGGGAAATGAGACTACTGGGGAAGATTTATACGCAAAGCTGATAGGAATTTGCAACTAAAAATAATTACTGAGTAATAATGATATGATTGAGTTGTTAATGGCTCACTAACAAGAGAGCTTTGGTAGAGTGTAAAGTTAAGTATAACGATATGGTTGTAAGGGAGAAAGAAAATGGTTGAACAATAGATAGATGGTGAAGACTGGGAGAAACTAATAAAAAAAAGAAATCGGGAGAATCAAGGGAACCATTTATTAAAAGCAATAACATTGTAAAAATTAGCAACTTTGGAAGTTTTAAGAACTGTGATAAATACAGTAGGCATCCATGATTGAAGGGAACCAGTGTAACATGATATCCATCATAGAGCTGTGAAAGAATTAGGATAGAGAATGAGATCTTTATATTTTCATACAGTCATTGAGGGAATTTATTCTGCTTGACTATGTATATTCATTTGTACCTCAAAGTACGAAGACATCTGTTTTCCTTTCCTTCTCCCATCAATACTTTGGGTATCAGGAGGAAGAGAAAATAGATATGATTTTAAGACATGAGGGAATTTATAGATGTGAAATGTTGCATGCATATGCAAATGGAGTCACAGTATTATTTTATTTAACTTTTTACTTTGTTTCAAGAGACCTCTCAAAAAGTAGAAACATTATGTAAATGTAAAAAATGTTACAAAAGTTTAAAAATTTAAAAAATGGAGTAGATTACTTTTTCAATGTGTTTAGAAATAAATAAAAATTAGTCCAGAAGGCATTAAGGCACAGATACAGTATTAGATTGAATATTTAAAAGAATAATGAAATTGACATCAGCAAGCCCTGATGTCAAATCCTGACTTAGACATGAATCAGCTCTGTCACTGTTGAACAAGTCCTTTATCCTCTCTAAATTTCAGTTTGCCTGTCTGTAAAAATGGGAATAATGGCACATACCCTTCATGGTTGTTGTGACTATCAAATAGCATATACAACTACACACACACATATGTATATATATACACACAGTGCATATGGGTGTGTACACACATACACACATATTTTATTTCACAAACCTCCAAGTAGTGTATAACTGTTGACTAAAAGCACTGTGGTCTAATGGACAGCACTGGCCTCAGAGACAGGAATATCTTGGTTCAGGTCAAGTTCTGTTTGACAAATACTGTATGGGCCTAGATAAGTCACTTAGTTTCTCACTCATGTCAAGTCAATCATTTATAAAACAGCTATCTGCCATGCAGTGTGCTAAGTGTAGAGGATACAAGGAAAAAAATGATAAAAAAAACAAAAACAAAAAACAGCTTCTGGTCTCCAGTCTAATGAAGGGGGTAGGTGGGAATACAGGCAAAAAACTACGTACAAACAAAATATCTACAGGATAAATGACAACATATCTTCAATAGAAGGCAATACCAGTAGGAGAACTGAGAAATGCTTCTTGTAGAAGGTAGAACTTTAGCTGAAATTTGAAGCTGTCACGGAAATCAGGAGGTACAGATGAGGAGGGAGACTGCCAAGTAAAATGAACTGAAATGTGAGATGGCATGATGGAAATGGATGTTCTAGCAATAACCAATAGAGCATGTCATTGGACTGTAGAGTTACATGGGTGGAAAGGGTGGCTGTTTAAGGTGAATTAAGACTGAAAATATGAGAAGGGGGAAGCAGGACATGAAAGGCTTCAAAAGCCAAAGAATTTTCTGTCATTTGCCATCTCAGAAAGAAAGGCCATCAGAGATTGAGAACTAGAAGGTACTTCAGAGTCCACTTAGTACAAACCTCACAATTTCTAGATGAGGAAAAGGAAGCATCCCAATGTTAACTGACTCTAAGAATGTGAGTTACAGGTCTTCATGAAGTTACATGATCTATATTAATGGATGAATTTTCCATATGAGGAGTTCTCTATGCAAATGAAATCACAGATCCAAAAAGTCACAAACAAAACAAAACAAAGCCATGCACACAAAAAATCTTAACAATATTTAATGATAGAAATTATGCCAGTCTTTGTGTAAATAAAACGGTGCCCAGCACATTTTCTTGCACAATGCACATGCTTACCATGTATTTCTTGGATAGGTTGGAGTTGAATTGTTTCCCTTGGACGGACTTTACTTGACGTGGAGTCTTTTAGTCTTCTCAACTCTTGGGTTTTGCAGACCCAAGACCCAAATTTTGCAGTCTACCGAGCAGACACAGTAAAGGAAAAGGCAGGATTACTTTTGCTCACCAGTGTAAAATCAGACACCACCTACAAAAATAAATAAATAAATAAATAAAGAGAAGCAAAGTTCATTGGCACTCTGCCCTACACAAGATAATAAACATTTACTAAGTACCTACTATGTTCCAGCTTCTGTGCTAAGCACTGAAGAGCTCACAATCTAATAAAAGAACTTTAACCCAAATCTTGAGAAGACTTATTTGAAAACCCACCAGAAGCATCTTTTTTTTTTTCCCCAGCATCTATACAAGTCTCCAGAACTGCTACTCTTTATCCTTCTGACTTAATTGGATGCAATATCACACATTCTGAATTTCAAACTATTTGTCAGATCTAAACATCAGTAGAGTTTTTCCCTTTTGCTGCAATACATGCAATCTTTTTGCAATACATGCAATCTTTTATAGCGTCATCAGTTTTGAATGTGATAACAAGAAGCCACATCCTTGAACAAGGCTCATGACTTTTTTGTGATCAGTTTTTTCTAAGACCAATTTTTCAAGCTATCTCTAAATGGAGACTCATCTAGTTATTACGCCAGCCACCCCAAACATATGGAAAGTGACACATTGCTGATTTTAATTATGATATTGCCAAGGATGGCTAGGCAGGCAGGCTCCTAAAAATTCAATTACACAATGTTGTTGTTTTTTTAATGACACATAAAATTATAAACTACATCATTTACAACTTATTAAAAATGTTTATTAATGTTAACAAGAAAAGAACAACACATTTGAATGCTTCAGTGTCCATTTTGAAATCCCCTTGGGTAAGTCACTTAACCCTGCTTGCTTCAATTTCTTCATCTGTAAAATGAGTTTGAGAAGGAAATGGCAAACTACTCCAGTACCTTTGCCAAGACAACAGCAAATGGGGTTACAAAGTGTCGAACATGACTTTAACAACTGAACAACAAGAGTATAGTGTTTGATTATGTTTGTTTCTGTCTTTAATAATTTATATGACTTCATTTTTTAAAATTTTAATAATTTATTTTTTCCATATTAATGATCCATAATGCTCTAATGTTACAATATGTTTAACTATCTCTGATCATCTGAATTTCTTTACAGAATTTTATGTTTATAAAATGTTGAGATTAATGTTTTTAAGCAATGCTGCAATTAATATTTTTGTGCAGATAGGTCTTTTAAAAGTCTATAAAGTCTTTAAGGTAAAGTCCCTGGAGGATATTGGTCTGTCAAAGAGTAGAAAATGCCCTTATAACATTTCCTTTATATTGCATCTTTGTTTTCCCAAAATATTTCACGTATTCCGAGCTTTACAGCATCGAAATAGAGTACTTATTTTTTACAACACTGTTAAAATTGAATTTTATAGTTTTAGACTATTTCTGCCATTTTAATGACTGAAAGATGTTATGTTAGAGTTGTTTTAATGTGTATTTTATGGTATTAGAGAATTTGGATGGTTATTCAGGTGATTATTGGTGATTTGTATTTCTTCTTTTGAGAAGGCTATTTCATAACTGAATTTTGGAGTAATGTATCTTAATCTCTCTCTCTCTCTCTTCTTCTTCTTCTTCTTCTTCTTCTTCTTCTTCTTCTTCTTCTTCTCTCCATATACACACACACATACATGCATACATACAAGTATATGCATATTATAAATTGCAGATATAAAATTTGAATAAAATTTTTGCAAAAAGTTTTACACCTATTTATTTGTGTTTCAGATACATTTCTGTATTCATGCATTTTTTTCCCTAAGTTGATCCATTTTGTCTTTTATAATTTTATTTTGAACATGTATATTTTCTCTACACAATTTTAGTAGACATATCATTCCCTTTCTTACAGATTTGTGCTTTTTAGATTTAGATCATTTAATTACTTGGGATTAAATTTTTGTGTATACCTATATGTATGTATACATACATATACATATGCAAATACATATACATCTATACATATATAAAACTCTCCTCTCTAGTCCTCCCTCCCTTCTCCTTCTCTCCTCCTCTCTTCTCCATTCCTTCTTTGAACCTGCCTTTTAATTTTTCTAATAGTTTTATTTAATTTGCCTCTAATGTTGAGTTAGCAATTTTGTTTCATTTAGCTATTTCCCCTAATTTTTCAATTTAACAACAGATACTTTATTTTACATATCTCTGCCTTATGTTACAATTTGGTAACTGGCAATGTAGGAACCCTTTCTCCCCCTCTCCCAATGAATCTTCTCCAAAATTTTGTTCATTTATTCTTTTGGAAATGGCATCATTTTGGTCGAGCCAAGATGGTGGAGTAAAAGCAGGGACTTCCTTGAGTTCTCCCCTGAAACCTATCCAAATACCTGTTGAATGATTCTAAACAAATTATAGAACGCAGAACCCACAAAATGATGGAGTGGATCAAATCTCCAGCCCAAGATAGCCTGGGAGGTCCACAAGAAGTGTCTATGTCACCAGACTGGGAGCGGAGCAGAATGCAGACCAGAGTGAGCCATACCAGCACAGACAGGGCTGAAGAAGACCTCTTGGGACTGAATCACTAATGGATGTGGCAGTTTCCTGATTTGTCAACCCACAAAGTTCCAAAGAGAGCATAGAAGTTCATTTGGAAAACTGTGGGACCTAGTCTGGCTGACGTTTGGCCCCAGTCCTGGTGGTGGTAACAATGGCAGCAGCAGCAGTAGCAGCAGCAGATGCAGCAGTAGTTACTTCTGGAGCACTGGGGCCACAGACAGTGAGGGAACAAGTGGTTGATACAAAACTCCTGAAGGCTGGGACAGTACACCCACACCCATCCCACTAGAAGCTGAGTGCTACCTTGAGAAAGTGTTAGAAAGTCAAATAATTGGCTTTGGAACACGAGCAAACAACCTAAAAAAACAAACAAACAAAAAAAACCCTTAGACTACAGAATCTTATTTTGGTAACGAAGAAGATCAAAATTTAAAACTGGAAGAAGACAACAAAATTAAAATGCCTGCATCAAAAGCCTCCAAGAAAAATATTAATTGTTCATAGATTGTGGAAGAGCTCAAAAAGGATTTTGAAAATCAAGTATGATAAGTGGAGGGAAAGAATGGGAAAAAAATGACGGTGATGCAAGAAAATCATGGAAATTGAGTCAACAGCTTAATAAAGGGGATCCCCGGAGATAGTGAAAAAAATCAAAGCTTAAAAATAGACTAACCCAAATAGCAAAAGAGGTTCAAAAACCTAATGAGAAGAAGAATGCCTTAAAAAGCAGAATTGGCCAAATAGAAAAGGTGATCCAAGAGCTCACTGAAGAAAATAATTCCTTCAAAATTAGAATGGAGCAAATGGAGACTTTATGAGACAGCAAGAAATTAAAAAAAAAAAAAACATAACCAAAACAATGAAAAAAAAAAAGAAAACAATGTGAACTATCTCATTGGAAAAACCACTGACCTGGAAAATAGGTCCCCAAAATATAATTTAAAAATCACTGGACCACCGGAAAGCTATGATCAGACAGAATCTAGACATCATCTTTCAAGAAATTACCAAGAAAACTAAACTAATATTTTAGAACCAGAGGGTAAAATAGGAATTGAAATAATCTACTGATTGCCTCTTAAAAGAGATCCCAAAAGGAAATCTCCTAGGAATATTGTAACCAAATGTCAGAGTTCCCAAGTCAAGGAAAAAAATTATTACAAGCAGCTAGAAAGAAACAATAGGAGTGTTGTGAAAACACAATTAAGATAACACAAGATCTAGCAGCTTCTAGCCTAAGGGATAAAAGGGCTTGGAATATGATATCCTGGAGATCAGAGAAGCTAGGAATAAAACTGATAATCACCTACCCAGCAAAACTGAGTATAATTATTCAGCAGGGAAAGTGAAATTGCAATGAAATAGAAGACTTTCAAGCATTCTTGCCAAAAAAGCCAGAGCTGAATAGAAAATTTGACATTCAGATACAAGAATGAAGAGAAGCATGAGGAGGTAAACAAGAAAGATAACTCATAAATGACTTATTAAACTTGAACTATTTACATTCCTAAATGGAAAGATAATATTTTTAACTCATGAGATCTTGCTTAATATTAGGGTAGTTGGAGGAAAGATAGATAGATAGATAGATAGATAGATAGATAGATAGATAGATAGATAGATAGATAGATAGATAGATAGATAGTACAAGGTGAGTTGACTATAAAGGGATGATACTTAAAAATAAAATTAAGGGATGAGAGAGGAATATGTTGGAAGAAGGAGAAAGGGAGAGAAAGAATGGGGTAAATTATCTCACATAAAAGAGGCAAGAAAAAGCTTTTACAATGGAGGGAAAAAGAGGAGTGAAGAGGGAATGAGTGAACCTTACAATCCATGGATTTGGCTTACAGAGAGAATAACATACACACTTAATTGGGTATTTTCTCCTACAGGAAAGTAAAGGGGAAGGGGATCAAGGAAGGTGATAGAAAGGAATGCAGACTAAGGAAGGGACAGCAGAAGCAAACGTTTTTGAAAAGGAACAGGGTCAAATTTGAAATAGAATAAGTGAGGGACTGGATAGGATGGAGGGAAATACAGTCTTTTACAACATGAATATTATGGAAGTGTTTTGCATAACTACACGTGTTACCTATATTGAATTGGTTACCTTCTCAGTGAGGGTGGGTGCAGAGTGAAGAAGGAATAAAATTTGAAACTCAAAGTTTTAAAACAAAATTTTAAAAATTGTTTTTACCTGCAACTGGAAAATAAGCTATATAGGTAATGGGGTATAGAAATCTATCTTGCCCTACAATAAAGCAAGGGGGAAAGGAATGGGGAAGGGTGATAAAAGGAAGGGCAGAGGGGTTGTCAGAATGCTTGTCACATCAGAGTGGGAGAGAAGAAAGATGGGGAGAAAATCTGGAACTCAAAATCTTATGGAAATTAGTGTTGCAAACTAAAAATAAATAAATGAATTTAAAAAAGAAAATTAGAAAAAAGGGAAGAAAAAACTGACTTTGGTAGTTTAAAGGGGTTTCTTGTCACAAAAGAATTTCCGTGAATGGTATTTACAAATTAATCTGATGCATATTGCTGTGTTCACAATAAATGAATATAAACAACAAAAAGTATATCATTTTACCTCAAATTATTGGCACTTTGATTATTATTTCATGAAACTGATTTAATAAGATTTAATTATACATATATACATATATACACTCTATTGTCTCAATACAGTCATGTATATCAGATATCTCTCAAAAAATTCATCACTTTTTAATTTCTGTTTACGTTGTCTTATGCATGTCTTTGTAGATCAATGTTATTGTCCAAGTATTTGATATAATTTGTGATTATTTTTGGTAGTATTTCTCTTCCTAAAAGTTTCTTCTAGGATTGGTCAACAATACATAGAGATAATTTGCTCCTTGGATTAGTAATTTGAGTTTTCTTTTTTCTTTCTTTTCCTATATTTAATAATTGACCATTAGTGTAATATCTTTTCAAAAGCAGCTCTTTTATTTATCAGTTTGATCATCCTTTTATTATCTTTTATTGGCTTCTCATTTTATTGGAATGATTTCCTTCATTGTAATTCCTTTCTTTTGCATTATTTTTTATTTTTTCTCCATGCAAACTACTCAATAATCATTTTCTAGTTTGTTCATATATAAGTTCAGGTATATACATTTGTCACTGAATACTACATTGGTTAGAATCCATAAATATGATGTGTTGTATTTATATTGTCATTATAAGTTTGAAATAATTTATATTATCATTTTAAGTATGAAACAGAGCCAAGATGGTGGAATAAGTGGTGAACTGCTATTGAGTCATCTCCAAACAACCATAAAATAGCTCCCCAAAACAAATCCTGGAACAGAAGAACTAGCAAAAGGATGCAGTACAACAATCTTTTAGCCTGAGAAATTTAAAGTTCAGCAAGAATGGTCTGTCTCATTAGAATAAAAAGCAAGTACATTCCAGGATAGGAAGCATCCCAGCAAGCCACCCGCAAACCCCACCTCAGCAAACCAACAGAAGATCCTGAGCCCCAGTGTTGTGGAGCAGGCAAATCCCAATACCATGAATCCCTCACTTCTCCCACCTGCATGCATTGGCATAGCCAGGGGAGCCAGCAGATTCCAGTTTGGAGAACCCCCATGAGCTTCACTGTAACCCTGGGCAAACTGTCATCCTCAGGCTGCCAGACCTCTATGTGTTTCTTCAGAGTTCCAGGCAAATAGGCAGCCTCCAGTGGCCAGACCACCATGTCCTGCAGTTTAGCCTCAGAGAAATGAAAAAAACACCTCACCATCCTCAGCACACAGATAAGCTGCCAGACACCTATAATGTCCAGCAGCACCACCCACGCCACTCCCTAACCCTTCAGAGCAGCACCAGACACAAGGGTCCCTCATGGGCCTCAGGATAACATCAGTGAAACACCAGGTAAATAACCAGGGACTACAGTCTCTGATTCAAGAAATCAAGAGAGTGCCCCTTCCATCCTAGAAGCAGAGCTCAAGCTTAAAAGAAAAGAAAAGGGCAAAAAAAAAAGATTAATAAATGAACAATAAAAGAGAATCTGACCATAAACAGGGAAGACCCAGATAAGCTCAGAATAGGACCACAATATCAAAAAACCTGTGGTTAAAACCACAAAGAAAAATGGGAAGTAACCTAAAGCTTAGAAAGAATTTATGGAAGAGCTTAAAAAGGAGCTTAAAAATTACATCAGAAGTTCAGTTAGGTGACATGGTGGATAGAGCACCAGCTCTGGTGTCAAGAGCTCCTGAGTTCAAATTCAGCATCAGACATTTGACACTAACTGTGTGACTCTGGGCAAATCACTTAACCCTGATTGCCTCACCCACAATAACATCATATGAGAAAGGCAGAAGAAAAATTTGGAAAAGAAGCAAGAGTGATGCAAGAGAATTATGTGTAAAAAAAGTCAACTGCTTGGATAAAGAAAACTGCTTAAAAAGTAGAATTGGTCAAATTTAAAAAGAAGTGCAAAAGATAATGGGGGGAAATAACTTTTTAAAAGTTCAGATTGGGCAAGTGGAAGCTAATGCCTCTATGAGATACCATGAATCAATCAAATTCAAGAGAATGAAACAAATAGAAGACATTATAAAATACCTCCTGAAAAAAAGAAACTGACCTGGAAAATAGACCCAGGACAGATATTGCCAGAATCAATGGACTACCTGAAAGACATAATTGAAAGGAGGACCTGGAATGCATCTTTCAAGAAATTATCAAGAAAAACTGCCCTGAAATCTTGAAACCAGAGGGCAAAATAGGCATTGAAAGAATCTATCAATGACGTCAGGAAAGAGATCCCAAAATAAAAACTCCAAGTAACATTATAGCCAAATTATAGAACTGTCAGGTCAAGGAAGCAATACTGCAAGTGGACAGAAAGAAACAACTCAAATCTTGGGGAACCAAAATCGGAATTACATAGGCCTTAGCAACTGCAACATTAAAGGACCTGGGGTCATGGAACAACTTATTCTGGAAGGCAAAGGAGTAAGCATAATACTTCAATGGAAAAAAAAAATGGTCATTCAATTAAATAGAAGAATTTCAAGCTTTCATAAAGAGAAAATCAGAATTTATCAATTACAAAAGAAAATCTCCAAAGTCACACTAAAGAGAAGCAAAAAAAGGGGAAAAAGAGAAAATAAAATATAAGGAACTCAATGGATCTGAACTCATCTACATGGGAAAATGAAGCTTGTAATTCTTTTTTTTTTTCCTGTAAGAAATCAATGTTTACTTTCCCTCAATATTTGTCTAACACTATTAGAGCATCTGGGGTAGAACTTAAGACCCCTATATAGCAGTTCCTACCTACTCTGTGGTCTGAGCAGTAAGAGCCACAGACAGTTCTCAATATCTGGCTAAATACTTTAATTTTCAGTAAGGAACTGCTGAATGGGCACAACTGGCACCTGTACTACCTCAGACCAATCAACCACCTCCAGTTGAATAGCAATGAATTCTGGGGTGGGTGCAGTCCATTCACCCTGAAACTCCTCCTTTGTCACTGACTTCTCAGCTGTGGCCTGCTCTTCCTTTTCAATCTCCTCTGGATCCCTGTAGAAGTAAAGATCAGGCATAACCTCTCATAGGCATTCACTGGAGATGTTGCCATGCATACGTAGAAATTCATGGGCCAGCATCCACCACATCAGACCCACTGAGTGAGCTCCCTTGTTATTACATGGAATAGCAATGTCCACATAGCTAAGTGAGAAGTCTGAGTTGCACAGTGCAATTGTTGAGAAGTTAACATATGATGCTTCAGTCAGAGACTGGTGATCTCCTGGAGGTTCAGTGACCACCATGAGGCAAAGCTCCCTTAAAGCTGCCTGGATCTGGTTAGTGACTGTGCCAATGTGAAATATCCAGCAATAGGTGTGGCACCAGTGGCAGCAGCAAATTTCAGAACAGCTCACTGACTAGGATTCCTTGATGAGAAGACATTGACATTAGCAGGGTTTTCAAGGGTCACAATGGCATGAGGTACAAGCAGAAGCTTTTCCCAAGTTCTCTTCAAGTTAGTGATGTAGACACCATCACTTTTGCTTTCACAGATATGCTGTTCCATCTGAAAGTCCAAACTGGTGGCACCTCAATCAGCTCCTATAGGAAGGAATTTGAGGAAACCCTCCTACTTCATCTGCAAGACATCTAGAGCTCCAGACATTGAGAAAGTTTCCCTTTAATGCTGTGATGGAAAGAGAGAACACCATATGGAACCCTCTTTGGGGTAGTGTGAAAAGGACAATACTTGCAATTCTTAAAACTTGTACCATCAATAGTATAGATAGAGAAAAAATACATAGACAGAGTGTATCAGGTGAATTTGACGAAAGGACATAAAAAATAACTAAGGGATAAGAAAAAGGAGTATACTGGGTGCAGAAGGAAGAAAGAGGTAGAATGGGATAAATTATTTTACATGAAGAGGAGTTGAGGAGAAGATGGGGTGGGGGAAGATGGGCATCACTTGATCCTTATCCTCATATATATTGGCTCAAAGAGGGAATAATATACAGAATGAGTTGAATATAGAAATCTGTCTTAACAGACAGAAAATTATGTAGGGAGGAGATTAAGTAAAGGGTTTTGAGAAGGGTGAAGAACTGACAGAAGATAGGGCAGAATGGGGGATGTGGTAGACAGAAGCAAAACATGTTTGTGGAGAGAGAAAAAATTCTAGCTGGAGTTCTCATGAGGATATTGTAATCATTCCATTATATTTCTCCTCTAAATATTTTGCCTTGGCTTCTTCTAAACCACAATAGTTTTTCACAGTGTCAGATGTTTTCTTTTATTATCTCTTATTCCTTTGAGATATTTGTAAACAGCTACATGAATATTTTTATAGCTTTATTTATTTGGGATCAGTTTATTGCTCATTTTGAGAGGATTTCAACTTTCTTATAGCTTCAATAAACCATCTACTTGACTGCATTTAGATGATATCAACAGATATTTTTTCTAATGTGATTATTTTAGTATTCAAGGAGCTTATAAATATTTTAATTGTTATAGATTGCAAACATTTTGTTGTTGTTGCTTAGCTCTTTCTTTGTGACCCCATTTTGGGTTTTCTTAGCAAAGATACTGGAGGGTTTTTCATTTTCTTCTCCAGCTCATTTTACAGATGAGGAAGATGAGGCAGAGAGACTTAAATGACTTGCCTGGAATCACATCTCTAGTATCTGAGGCTGGAGTTGAATTCAGGTCTTCCTGACTCCAGGCCTGGAACTCCATCCATTGCACAACCTAACTGCCCCAACTATGAACATGCATTCTGAGGATAGGTTAGTTGTGACAAAGTGATCATATTCATGGATTTGTGTCTAAATTTTAAATATTTTATAACAAATCATTTTGGAAAAAACGTAATCCTCTTTTTGCATGTTATTAATTATAGAATGACAGTATTCATGACTCAAATATTACTTTAACAAAAAGTTGCATTAGGCCCCAGAAGGTTTTTGAGGAACACAAGATACAAGTTTCAAAAACACAAAATTATCATTATTATCAAGGAAAGTTATGTAACAATAAAAAATACAAAAATAGGACAGCTGTATTATGAAGTGGATTCTCCCTGCTGGAATATGGTTATGAAGAGGCTTTTGGGACAGCGGGAAGCTTTTCTCTAGGCATAACCTTGGGTAGATGACCCCCAAGTCCCTTCCTCATCTAAAAGTCAAGTTAAAAAGTCACCAAATATTTATTAAATGACTGTCATGTATTAAGCACTATGCTTAAGGGCTAGGGTTAAAAGAAAGTTCTGCTTTACTCTCAAGAAACTCAGTCTAAAGGGGCAGAAAACATGCAAACAATTATGTACAAACAATATATATACAAGACAAACTGGAGACAATCTCAGAAGAAAGGCACTAGCATTAAGGGAACTAAGGAGTAACTTCTTACTGAAGTTGAAATTTAGCTGAATGATCTTTGCCTCCAACATCCTCTGTCTTCATACTTAGTGATATAATATGTAAAATAAGGCAATAAGATGATCCCTAAGAGCTTGCCCAGCTCTAAATCCTCCAAAGCAATAGGATGAAAATCCTCAATTTGTGAGAGAGAAGGGATGAATTTCACTTTTATCGATAGAAGAAAAGATGACTCTTGAAGAATCTAAAGCATATAAAAAATTGGCAGGGAGACATGCTCAGAGTACTTAATTATGTACAAACTGTAGTTAATGAGCCCATTCTTATTTCCCCCATGAAAAGGAGTTCTTGTGAGATGTCAATTTTCAGTGAAAGTCAAAGCTTTCTTTATTCTATGTCCCACTATTAAAATCAAAAACAAAACTAGATTCACCTGATTGACATAACTGATGAGGTACATTGTACTATTTTCCATCATTGATTATAGAAACAAACCAATAGATGCAGGTTGAGTTTTGTTTTGTTTTGTTTTGTTTTTACATTAAAACTTTTTCCTCATCGGAAAATTCACATTTAAGAAACCCCTGTAACCAATGAAAAATCAGATCAAGTTCAATGTAAGAGAATTCCATAGGGCAAATATTTTTTTTTCTTTTTCCTCCTCTGGTGACTATTAAAATCAGTAATATTTTTACTAGTGATGACTTGTCCTTCATGACTTGGAACTAAATTACTCTGCTAATAATACATTATTCCTATCTTTACAGGCAAAATCTTTACACTCAAGAAAGTACATGTCATGTTGTTTGTTTGTTTGCTTAGGGATCTAGTTTCCTCTCAAATATAGTTAGACATTAACATATCTCATAAATTCATTTTTAATACTATGGAGTTATTTCCCTTTCCTCCATGTACTAGCAGAAGTCCTATATACTTTCTCTGACTCCTCTTTGGGTAACTCCAGATCATCTGTTAAATAGTTCTTTATTCCTAGGTTACATAAATTTACAACATTGTAGACAGTGTGCTGAATTTTCATTAGTAGAGAGCATGTGCTCTAAACCAGAAATGTCAAACACAGTCCTACAACACTTCTAAGTATGATACAAATCAGATTAAAATTTAATTAGGAAGGAGTGGAACCAAGATATAGTAAAAGCAGGAATTTGCTTGAGCTTTCCCCCAAAACAATTCCAAATACCTGTAAAAATTGCCCCTAAATAAATTCTAGTGCTACAGAACACAAAAGTGACAGAGTGAAACAAATTTCCAGCCCAAGACAATCTGTAAGGTCGACAGGAAATGCGTATTTCACTAGTCCAAGAGAGGAGCACAATCCAGTACAAAAGGTGCTGGCACAGACTGGGCACAATAGCAAGCCAGGAAAGACCTTAGGGAAATGAATCACTGGCAGCTGTGGTGGGTTCCAGACTTCCCTAACAACAAACACCAAAGCCAAATTAAAAGGTCACTAGGAAAGAACTGTTGGACCTGGGTGAGAAAGGAGTACAGTTCTGCCCTAAACTCAGGGCTATGGTGGCAGAAAAGAGTGCTTGTGGTCATTCACACACCAATGTACAGGACAGGAGAGAAGCAAACACCTATCCCTTGATCAAACCACCTTGGAAAAACTGAAAATATACGGGTCCCTAGAAATATTTTGAAAACAACTGCACAAAACTTCTGAAGCTTGTGACAGTACACCTCCATACACACATAAGAAGCAGAGTCATAACTTAACAGAAACTTAAAAAGTCAAATAATTGGCTAGGAAAATGATCAAACAGTGGGGAGAATACCTCAGACTACAGAATCTTATTTTGGTCAAAAGAAGATCAACAAACACAACCAGAAAAAGACAACAAAGTTCAAACTCCTAAATCCAAAATCTTCAAAAATGTGAATTAGTCTTGGGCCATAGAAGAGCTCAAAAAGGATTTTGAAAACCATGTAAAAGAAATAGAAGAAAAACTGGGAAGGGAAATGAAAGTGATACAAGAAAATCATAAAAAAATGAGCCAATAGCTTTTTGAAGGAGAACCCAAAAACAGTGGAGAAAATAAGACCTTAAAAAATAGACTAACCCAAATGGCAAAAAAGTTCCAAAAAGCCATTGAGGAAAAGGATGCCTTAACAAGAACTGACCAAATGGAATAGGAAGTCCAAAAGCATATGGAAGAAAATAATTCCTTCAAAATCAGAATGGAGCAAATGAAAGATAATAACTCTAGGAGAAATCAAAAAATTTTAAAATAAACCAACAGAAGGAAGAAGATAGACAGTTAAGTGAAATATCTCATTGGAAAGCCTTGGAAAATAGATTTAGGAGAAATAATTTAAAAATTATTGGCTTATGTGAAAGCCATGATAAAGAAAAAGAGCCTAGACATCATCTTCCAAGAAATTATCAAGGAAAACTGACTTGATGTTCTAAAACCATAGTGTAAAATAGATATTGAAAACATCCACCAATCACCTCCTGAAAGAGATCCAATAAGGAAAACTCCTAGGAATATTGTGGTCAAATTCCATTGTTCCCAGGTCAAGGAGAAAGTATTGCAAGCAGCCAGAATGAAACAAGTCAAGTATCATGCAAACACAATCAGGATAACACAAGATTTAGCATCTTCTACATTCATGGATCAGAGGGCTTGAAATATGATATTCTGGAGGTCAAAGGAGCTCAGGATTAAAACCAAGAATCACTTACCCAGCAAAACTGAATATAATACTTCAGGGGAAGAAAATGAACATTCATGGAAATAGGGGATGTTTAAGCATTCTTGATGAAAAGACCAGAGCTGAATAAAGTAATTGTCTTTCAAATATAGGATTCAAGAGAAGCATGAAAAAGTAAACATGAAAGTGTGTGTGTGTGTGTGTGTGTGTATTTGTGTGTGTGTGTGTGTACACAGAGGGCACAGGGTGATTTGAATATGAAAGGATAATATATAAAAATAAAATTCTGGGATGAGAGAGAGATGTACTAGGAGAAGGAGAAATGGAGAGGTAGACGGGGATAATTTATTTCATATAAAAGAAGCAAGAAAAAGCTTTTGCAACAGAGGGCAAAAAAGGGGGAGGTGAAAGGGAATGAGTGAACCTTACTCTCATCAGATTTGGCTTAAGGAAGTAATAACACACACATGTAATTGGGTATGAAAATTTATCTTATCCTACAAGTAAGTAGCGGGAGGGGATAAAATAAAGGAGATGATAGAAAAAAAAGGGCACATTGAGAGAGGGATTAATCAGAAACAAACACTTTTGAGGAGGGACAGGGTCAAAGGAGAAAACAGAATAAATGGGGGACAGGACAGGATGAAGGGAAATATAGTTCTTCACACCATGATTATTATGGAAGTGTTTTGAATTATTAGATGTATATAACATATTGGTTTGCTTTTCTTTGCAATAAGCATGGGTGGGGAGGGAGAGAGGAAGGGAGAGAATTTGGAACTCAAGATTTTAAAAAGAATGTTAAAATTGTCTTTACATACAACTGGAAAATAGGATATACAGGCAATGAGGTATAGAAATCTGTTTTGGAGTGGTGGTGATAGAAGGGAGGGCAGATTGAGGAAGGGGTAATCAGAACACACAACATTTTGGGGTGGGGGAGAGGAGAGCTAGGGAAAAAATTTGGAACTCAAAATCTTGTGCAAGTGAATACTGAAAACCAAAAATAAATTAGTTAATAAAAAAAATTAATTGAATCTGATAAGAATAAAATTCACTCTCTCCCTCTCACTTGCTCCTTCTTCCCCTCCATTGTGAAAATTTTTCTTGCCTCTTTTATGTAAGAAATAATTGACTCCATTCTATTTCTCCCTTTCTACTTCTGCCAACATATTCCTCTCTCACCCCTTAATTTTATTTTGTAATCATCCCTTCATATTCAACTCACCCTATGCCCTCTGCATATATATTTGTATGTATGTGTATATATATATATATATATATATATATATATATATATATATATATATGCCAGGCCTAGAGGCCTGTGGGCTACCCGAGTCTTCTTACCTCACCTCCCGAGGTCTTCGGTTGGCCAAACCGGATGCTCGTATGAGAGAAAGGACGTTCCAGAGTCAAACAAGGGTTGAGCTTTATTTCAGGGTCTCGGTTACAAGTGCAGGGGATTCTTCCTTAGGAGGGAAAGAGAATCTCCCAAGGAGGCAAAGATCTTACAATAAGAGATTGGAAGTAGAAGTACAAGCGGGGAGAGAGGGGGAGGGGAGAGAAGGAGAAGAGGAAAAGCGGAGCCTTGTGTCCTCTTTGGCTCCTCACGTACTAAGAGAGCTTTCAGGCTTCCCTGATCCTACTTAACTCTCCAGTCGCATAGTTTGCATCTAAATACCGTGCTGTTAGATAACAATAGTGTGCCCAGATCCGGGACAATCTCGAGGGCGGGGAGATCTCTCTCCCATCACGTTTCTCACGGGAAGAGGTGGAAATACACGAGATAGCTCGGTTCACCTCGATTCCCAGCCGTTTCCTGGGGGGGTCTCGTGAGAGCTCTAAGATTTAGAAGTTCTCACCTTTACCCGCCCGAGACTGTCCACACGGAATTGAGCTTCCAACCCCAACATATATATATATATATATATATATATATATATATATAATCCCTCCAAATACTTTAATACAGAAAAAAAAAACTGTCAAGCATTGCAAATATCTTTACATATAACAGTATAAACAGATGAACTTTTGTTAGTCCCTTAAGATTTCTCTTCCTGGTGTACCTTTTATGCTTCTCTTGATTCTTGTATTTGAAAGTCAAATTTTCTATTCAGCTCTGGTCTTTGCATCAAGAATGCTTGAAAGTCCTGTATTTTATTAAATGTTCATTTTTTCCCCTGAAGTATTATACTCAGTTTTGCTGGGTCGGTTAATATTGATTTTAATCCTAGATCCTTTGACCTTCATAATATCATATTCCAAGCCTTCTGATCCCTTAATGTAACAGCTGCTAGATTTTGTGTTATCCTGATACAATTTCCACAATACTTGAATTGTTTCTTTCTGGCTGCTTGCAATATTTTTCCTTGACCTGGAAATTCTGGAATTTGACTACAATATTCCTAGGAGTTTTCCTTTGGAGATTTCTTTCACTAGGTGATCAGAGGATTCTTCCAATATCTGTTTTACTCTCTGGTTCTAGTATACGAGGGCAATTTTCCTTGATAATTTCTTGAAAGATGATGTCTAGGTCCTTTTCTTGATCATAGCTTTCAGATATTCTGATAATTTTGAAACTGTCTCTTCTGGATGTATTTTCCATGTCAGTTGATTTTCCAATGAGATATTTCATAGCGTCTTCTTTTTTTTTATTATTCTTTTGGTTTTGTTTTATAATTTCTCAATTTTTTATAAAGTCAGTAGCTTCCATCTTCTTGATTCTAATTTTTAAGGAATTATTTTCTTCAGTGAGCTTTTGAAACTCCTTTTCCATTTGGCCAATTATGGTTTTTAAAGTAGTCCTGTCCTCATTGGCTTTTTGGATCTCTTTTGTCATTTGGGTTAGTCCATTTTTTAAAGTGTTATTTTCTTCAGCATTTTGTTGGATTCCCTTTAGCAAACAGATGACTCATTTTTCATGATTTTCTTCATTGATTTTCATGCATTTCTTGCATGTCACTTCCCAATTTTTTCTCTATTCCTCTTATTTGATTTTCAGAAGTCTTTTTGAGCTCTTTCATGGTTTGAAGCCAATTTTTATTTTTCTTGGAGGCTTTGGATATAGGAGGTCTTACTTTCTTGTCTTCTTTTTTAGTTGCATGTTTTGATCTTCCTTGTCACAAAAGTAAGATTCTATAGTCTCATTTTTTTCCTGGTTTTTGATCATTTCCTCAGCCGATTATTTGACTTTTGAGCTCTTTGTTAAGGTAGTTTTCTGCTTCTAGTAGGGGTGTGGAAATGTACTGTCAGTTTCTGTATTCCCCCACAATTTGTGGGCCTAGAGTTACAGAGACAGTTGCTGCCACTGCAGCTTACCCAGGCTTCTCAACCCCCTCTGCTGCCCTGAGGCTGGGGCCAGATCATGCTACTCTCTCACACAAGTACAACAGGTTTTTTCCACTGATCTTCCAAGTTATCAGCGTTTTGGGGTTGAGAAGTCTGGAAATCACCACAGCTCCCAGTGATTCAGTACACCTAAGTCCTGCTCAGGCCCCATCTTTGCTTCTGTGGACCATGCTGGACTGTGCTCTGCTCCTAACTCAGCAGGATAGACATTTCCTGTTGACCTTTGAGGCTGTCTTGGACTAGGGTTTTACACATACATATGTACATATATACCTTCATACACACACATACATATATGTGTGTATGTACATACATGTGTGTGTATGTATATATATGTGTATATATATATATATATATATATATATATATATATATTCCCTCTAACTACCTTAATACTGAGAGAGGTCTCATGAGTTATAAATATCATCTTTTATGTAGGAATGTAAACAGTTCAATATTAATAAGTCTCTTATAATTTCTCTTTCCTGTTTACTTTTTCATGTTTCTCTTGATTCTTGTATTTCAAAGTCAAATTTTCTAGTCAGCTCTTGTCTTGGCAACATGAACTCTTGGAAGTTCTCTACTTCATTGAAATTCCCTTTTTTACCCCTGAAGAATTATATTCAGTTTTGCTGGCTAGATGATTCTTGGTTTTAATCCTAGCTCCTTTGATCTCCAGAATATCATAGTTCTAACTATCAAATCCCTTAGTGTAGAAACTGCTAAATCCTGTTTGACACCATTGCTGTAAACTATATCCACCACCCAACATCAGAGGACATTTTGACAACTGCAAGGCACTCTCTGATTCTACGAGTTTAGCTGTCTCTCTTTCCTCTCTCCTCTTTGGTCTACCTCCCTTCAATGCTAAAAGAACAAGCCTTATTTTTTAATGATTTGATAAGGATTCAACTAACCAAATGACAGCTCAATTGTAATCTTATTCCAAGGAAAAGCCTTTTTTCCTCTTGGTCCAGCTGTATTTTAGTTGAAGTCATTTGCAAAGGCATTAATGTATGCAACTTTTAAAAATTATATTAGAAGGGAATTTAAAAATTTTTTTTCAATATACACACATCATCTCCCTCCCCCTTGAGCCTTCTCATTCCAAGTCCAATCTCTTCTTTAACAATGATGCCCAAATGCGGGATTTCCTCTGATTTTCTTCTCTCATGAGAAGCTAGTAGGAAATCTACTTTGGGGATTTCCCACTCAGCAAAAATTCCCACAAAATTCTGGGAATCATGAACTATAGAGATGACACAGAAACATAGGGTTTATCTGTCTGAAGGAAGAGATATTTGGGCTTTACAACCAGTCTGGATTAGGCACAATTATTCATTTCCGTGACCCTACTCTCCTCTTCTATTCACTGGCTCTCTTCTATTACCTTATCTACTTGGGTCTCTACTTCCCTTTTCTTAACCAATACTGGGGATTTCTTCAATAGGGCACAAAAAGTTGGTTTTTAAGTAGCCTTCAATTAGTATAGAGGAAAGGATGCATAGCAAACCCCACCCTTTAACAAGGTACAATTTTCTTATCTATCTCTTCACGAGTGATGTTCATGTTCTTGGCTCCAAATCCCTGCATTTGGTTCACTTGGGTCTGTTACTCATCTTGGTAAATTTCATCAGAAATAATTATGTCAGGTGATAGGAACCACTATATGTGTCATGTTCAATGGTGAACCTGAAAGCAGAATCAAAAGCTTCATAATGTGTTACTTCATATCTACTATTATATCTGGATGCTAACCTACCTCATACCTAAAATATTAATTTGGGTAAATATGGGTATTCAATGAAATCTCAGAATTTTTCATGAGAAACCTGGAAAGTTACCCAATGTTGATAAATTAGAAGCTAACAGAGAAAAATGAGTAAAGGAAACATCATCTGATTATTTATCTTCCTTCTTCTGTAAATAGCACCTTGGAACTTTTCATACCATCCTTCAACTGGTCTTATGTGTTACTGAAATTAGATTCATATTAGATATTTGATGGTACTGCTGAGAATGACTGCTGTTGTTTTGTTTTGTTTTTTTTCTTTTTTGGTTAGCTTATTTGATTCTTTCAACAAGCATTCATTAAAGTCAAACCATGTATACTGTGCTAGATTCTCGGGAAGATACAAAAATGAATGACATGTTTCATGTCATCTAGGATATGAAAAGTCTACTTAATAAAATGGTTATAAGATCTACATATATAAAAAACATGCAAAATAAAATGTTGTAAGTGAATAAGAAAAATTACAAATTGTGAGCTATAATTATATATGAGGAAAAAATCACTTCCATCTTGGGGGCAGGAGGGATTCAAGGAATTAATTGGGGTGGTAGAAGTGACATTTGAGTTGAGCCTTGAAAAACAGGGAAGATTTTATCTTCTGGAAATAGAAAAAGAGATACCGTAAGCAATATGACAAAGTGAAAAAAAATAAGATGATAATCAAGTTTATAAAGGACATGAGAAGAAGAAGCAATTGATAAATTTGCAATTGTACTTGGTAGCTAGATTTTGAAACATCTTGAATGCCAAGCTATATTTTGTAGGCAATAGGGAAATACTGAAGGTTTCTGATTAATATAATGAGAGTAATGTATTTGAAAGATTAATCTGGCATTGGCATATAGTATGAATTGGAATTCGGAAAAGCTAGGATCAAGGAATTGTTTGGAAGGTATTAAAATAATCCAGGGAAGAGGTAATGGAAACCTCAAGTTGGGTAATGGCAATAGGGATGATAAAAAGGGAGGGGCATTATTCCTATCTCCTCAACCTACTTCATGTATTGGATTTATTTATTCATTAGATTGTCCTTTCCAAAGAGAATCTCTGGTTTGCACATAAACTGTCCATGGGATCATGGAAAGGTTAACAATTATTAATTGAGTTAGCAGTACACTTTTAAAGAGATACCATTATATACACACACTCATCTGAGGGGTACAAAGGGGGCAAAAGCTGACTGCAACACATTACAGTTGAATTATAGAGAAGAAGAGTAAAGGGGGCCATAAGAGAAAAAACATGACAAAAAAGGGGAAAAATAATTTAGTCAAGGGTGTAGACCAAGGGACACTGATAGTCAGCTTATTTGTTATATTGCCACTTAAAAACTCAACCCACAGGTGCGGAATGCAGTCCAGCATAGGAAGTGCAGCCCAGCAGGGACAGTACTTAGAACAGGTTTCAGGGAGCCACTAGCAGCAGCAGTTCCCAGATTGCTCAACTGACAAGCGCCACAGACAGCTTCAAAGTTTAGTGGGAGGGCTCCTTCACCCAGGAGAGGAGAGCATGGTCTAGACCATCAGGAGCAGGCACTGCAGTGACAGTTAATTTTGGACCCTCCACCTACGGACCTTGGGGGAATTGAGCCACTGATCTGAATCTCAGCCCTGATCTTGTCCCTGGGGTGAGGAGGAGCTCTGGTGTGGTGGAGCTGGAGGTGGCTGTGGTGAGGAAATTCTAATTGAAGATTCTGATCAGAAAAGTTTCTGACTGCTCCCAGACCAGGATGCATGCCAGAAAAGGAATAAACTGCTTTCCACTGATTGTGCCCACTTGGAGGAACTAAGAACTTACAGATGCCCAGAGCATACCCTCCTCTTGACAAAGGATTCAAAAGTGAAGTAACTGGCTGGGAAAAGCCCAAAAAAGGGAGAAGAAATAAGAGTATAGAACGTTACTTTCTTGGTGAAGAGGTATTTTCTTCCATCCTTTCAAATAAAGAAGAACAAGCATAACATCAGAGAAAGACAAAGCTTCTCTGTCCAAAACCTCCAAAATAAATATGCAATGGTCTTATGTCATGGTAGAACTCAAAATGGATTTTGAAAATCAAGTAAGAGAGGTGGAGGAAAAATTGGGAAGAGAAATGAGAGCAATGCAAGAAAATCGTGAAAAGTGAGTCAAAAGGTTGCTAACAGACACACACACACACACAAACACACACAAATACTGAAGAAAATAACACCTTTCAAAACAAGTTAACTCAATGGGCAAAAGAGGTCCAAAAAGCCAATGAGGAGTAGAATGCTTTAAAAAGAAGAATTAGTCAAATGGAAAAGGAGGTTCAAAAACTCACTGAAGAAAATAGTTCTTTAAAAACTAGAATGGAGCAGATGGAAGCTAATGACTTTATGAGAAACCAAAAAATTACCAAACAAAACAAAAAGAATGAAAAAATCGAAGATAAATGTGAAATATCTCATTGGTAAAACAACTGACCTGTAAAATAAATCCAGGAGATACAGCTCAAAAATTATTGGGATACATGAAAGCCATGAACAAAAAAAAGAGCTTAGGCATCATCTTTCATAAAATTATTAAGGAAAACTGTCCTGATACTCTAGAACCAGGGAGCAAAATAAATATTGAAAGAATACACAGATCACCTCCTGAAAGAGATCTGAAAAGATGTTGTAGCCAAATTCCAGAGTTCCTAGGTCAAGGAGAAAATATTGCAAACAGCTGGAAAGAAACAATTTGAGTACTGTGGAAATACAATCAGGATAACACAGGATCCGGCAGCTTCTACATTAAGGGATCAAAGGGCTTGGAATATGATATTTCAGAAGTCAAAGGAACTAGGACTGAAACCAAGAATCATCTACCCAGCAAAACAGTACAATACTTCAGGGGGAAAAAAATAGTCATTCAATGATATAGAGGACTTTCAAGTATTCTTGATGAAAAGATCAGAACTGAATAGAAAATTTGACTTTCAAACACAAGAATCAAAAGAAGCATGAAAAGGTAAACAGGAAAGACAAATCATAAAGGACTTCCTAAAGTTGAACTGTTTATATTCCTATATAGAAAGATAACATTTATAACTCTTGAGACTTTTCTCAATATTTGGGTAGGTGCAGGTATTACACACATATATTTATGCACATATGTATATTTATATACATATACACATATATATTTATGTATGTATGCATATGTATGTATGTATACATATATATATGATCACAGGGTGAGTTCAATAAGAAGAGATGTTGCCTAAAAAAATAAAATTAAGGATTGAGAGAGTAATATATTGGGAGGAGAAAGGGAGAAATGGAATGGGGCAAATTTTCACTCATAAAAGAGGCAAGAAAAACCTCTTTCAATGGAGGAGAAATGGGAGGAGGTGAGTAGTTAAAAGTGAAGCTTACTCTCTTCACATTTGACTTAAGGAGGGAATAACATGTTCACTAAAATTTGGTATGAAAATCTCTTACAGTACAGGAAAGTAGGGGAGTAGGGGACAAATAGGGTGAAGGGTATGATAGAAGGGAGGGCAAATGGGAGAAAAGTAATTAGATGTAAACACTTTTGGGCAGGGACAAGATCAAAAGAGAGAATAAAATAAATGGGGGGCACAATAGGATGAAGGTAAATATAGTCTCTCACAAAATGATTATTAAGGAAGCCTTTTTCAAAACTACCCATATACAGTGAATTGCTTGCCTTCCCAGTGAGGATGGGTGGGGAGGGAGGGAGGAACAGAAATTGCAAGGCAAAGTATTAGGAATAAATGTTGAGAACTGTTTTTGCATAGAAATGGGAAATAAGAAATACAGGTGATAGGGTATAGAAATCTATCTTGCCCTACAGGAAAAGAGAGAAGATGGGGATAAGGGCAAGGAAGGGTGTGATAGAAGGGAGGGCATATTGAGAGAAGGGTTAATCAGAATTCAAAGTGTTACAGTGTGGTGGGAGGGGAGAGATGGGGAGAAAATTTGGATCTCAAAATTTCGTGGAAATGAATGCTGAAAGCTAAAAATACATAAACATTTAAAAAACTACAACTCACTTATACACAATGTGCACATGCACACGTGTACATATATACATAAACACACAAATATCACCTATAAATAAATACCTCTCTATACATTTTCCCATAAGGAGGCTATTTGATCTGTTGGGTACTCTCTCTCTTACTCCTTCTCTCTCTATATATAATCATACATGTATATTTGTTTATATTTGTATATACATATACATATTGTGCACATATGTTTATGAATGCAGATACAATGTATCACTTATAAACTTATAAACACCTCTGTAAATATATGTGCATATATGTGTATGTGTGTTTGTGTGTATATATACATACATACATTATATATCTGTGTGTGTGTATATATATATATATATATATATATATATATATATATATATATGTATGTATAATGTATGAACATGTTTAAATGTGTGTATAGCACCCAAAACATCAGTTGGGCTTCCTAAGGAAAATTTATAGAAAAGTAGCTAGGTGGCTCATTGAGGAGAGTGTTGGACTTGTAATAACAAAGAACTGAATTCAAACTGTACCTCAAACACTTACTAGTTTGTGATCCTGGGTAAGTCAATTATCCTCTCTGAGCACCAATTTCCTCACAAGTAAAATTGGGTTAACAATGACACCTACCTTATAAAATTGTTGTGACGATGAAAGAGATAACCTGCAAGGCACCTTGTAAATCTCAATGTGCTATATAAAATTCAAGCAAAAGAAAATTCACCAAGATTCTGTCTTGTAATTTTTTGTTTCTTTTTTATTCCACTAAAACATATTGTGATAATTTCTCATTATATGGAGTTGACTCTGGGTTTTTGAGACTACTCTAATGGAGCATGTGCCCTCTCACTGTACAGTGAAGACGTTCTGATTGCAGAGCCAGTAAAATTCTTTATGTCTGTTATAAGACCAGTCAGCTAAATTATTTCATGAATGAACTTTTCTCCAGGTTGCTCACAGGTGATAGATTCTTTAGCCATGGAAACTTTCAAAGATCAGCTACCAAGCCAAAGAAGAGTTAAAAATCTGTATGAGTAACCTTATGAAATTATACATCCTTGAATTTTCAAGGTACATTTTATGTCTCCTCTTTTTATTAAGGAGACCTTTCAGAGGTTTGCTGCCATCAATCTCTTGTATCCTAAACACTATCAGATTTTTTGTTAAATTTCAACTTGAATTTTACTTATCTTCATCATTTTGTTCATTTGTCCATCAGTATATATATATATATATATGAATCAGTGATACGAGTACCTTCAATATTCAGTCTCGTACCGAAAACTAGGATCCTCTGCTTAATTAATCAGAATTCATCAAGAATCACAGTACATCCATAGTACTGGAGAAGTATGAGAGAACTACTAATTTCATAAGTACTAGAAACATTAATTTGCCACAATTTTTGTAAATCCTGTAGATGATATCCCTAGAACTATATTTATTGACCTTAGGTACTCTTCTCAGAACTCCATTGCTGGTCCTATGATTGTGTTCAGAAATCTTGTCTGCATTCCTAATTCCTGAATTTATGGAAACATGGAAAAAATATTCTAATTTTCTCACAATCATGAGAGGTCAAATACATTACAGAATATATCTCTTATTTTTCTATTAATTAACTTACAATTTTGCTTTAATAAATATAGATAATTTTGTTTAAGTAAGAATGTTTGAAGCCTTTTAACCAAATATTTTACCTTTTAAGATCAATTATTTTTAATGTTATGCCTTAGAGATCAACCTTCTAAGTTTTGTGTTTGCAGATGAGAAAAATCAACAAAGAAATGAGAAGTGACTTATCTAAACCTCTAGACTGCAAGTCTATTTTTTTTCCACTACATTATACTGCTCCATGAGTGAAAACTGTCACCTTACTTGTTCCAAACACTGAGACAACGCTTCAGTCTGGACTCTAGCCCTCCCAGCATTGAAGATGTCCATGTTGACTATAAACTCTTAATTTGTGTGTTAGCACTTTAATTTTGAATTGCATAAAATTGCCCCTCATCTTTCTCTTTATAGCTAACATCCTGTAGGGTGAGGTCAGGCTGGATGAACTCACATTGCAGTGTCTTCATTGGTGAAGACTAGGTTGCTTTGTGGAGCCAAATTCACCTTTAAAAGCAATTATTGAAAGTTATGTAGAGAGGTCAGAGTCCTTGATTTCAAATGAATTTTCTAGTGTCATTTTTCACATTCTATCTCCAGTGTATCATTTATTGAACTCTTTTTACAAATATACTTTTGTCAAGCAATTGCTAAGAAGTCTATTTTAACCCCCTCAATGTTTTTTACCCGTTTTTTCCTTAGCTAACATCAGACAGGATCATTGTTAAAGGATTTCATCCAATTATTTGTCCATGAATGACCTGCCAAGGAGCCTAGAATCATAATACTGGAACATTCCTAATCCTAGACAAAACATATGTGAAGGTTGATGAGGTAGACTGTGCTTACTGCCTTGAATTGTTGGTACTCCAACATTCTCTATATACCCACATCCTCTGAGCATGTAAAACTGCTTTGAAAGCATTTGACCGACCCTAGTGCTCTTTCGGAGAACACTCCTATGTATCATTGCTCTTTCCCACAATTACTGAAATCAAAGGAAATCATCAGAAAATGCTAAAGAGATTTGTCCCAGAACTAAAGTATAACAGCTGCCATATTTTCTAGTTCTCCTATTCCATGTGGCCATGACCCTGGTTTTTAAGGCCAAGGTCTCAGCAGTAGAAATGACAGTGGCTGCAATCACTTCCTTTGCTCCCAGGAATTTTGTCGTTTTGCCCACTAGCAAACATGACTTTAACCATAGTTCTCTATGGGTTTGAGCTCTTGAGACCAGGCATTATATATATATGCACAGATGAAGGATGAGAGCAGACATTAGGGCCAAGGATAGAAACAAAGCCAGAGGTCAGAAGCCAGCTGGCTTCCTGGATACTATTCTAGTCAGTCAGCTTCTGCATCTTTTCTGGATAGCTCCTAGATAAACACAAGGCACCCTAGCCAAAGCCACTGGGATAGTATCCAAATGACTGTTGAAGAGATCCAACTCTGTGATCAGTCAGTTAGTGTCAAATTCTTGGGAAAAGATTAATTTTTCCATATCTCCAAATGCAAGAGTAAGAAATAAAATCTTTCCATTAGAAACACATCTATTATTTTCCATACTATTGTACTTCACACGTGATATGACTTCTATTACAGTATTTTGTTTTGATTTTTTTTTATTTTTAAGAGACACATATAATATTGAAAACAGTATGCCTATATTGGGAATTAGTTTGAAGTAGGGATTAACTTATCTTCTTCACATGTACACTTCTGATATTTTTACCCTCAAAAAATATTGCAACCTTCAAAAATTTTGGGAAATGAAAATATTTCAGTGGCTTAGATACATATACTGATCTCATTTACTTTGTAATGATCAATATTTTCATCTGCTTATTTGACTGTTAATTTTTTAACCATTTTATCTTCGGGAATTTTTTTTTTCCATTCTCAGAAATTGGTCATTGTTGAAGATGCTGGCTTTAATTAGAGACTGAGATGTCTCTCTTGTAATCTGAATGACTTCTTATTATATTGATATTTATGTGTACATATATATGCATATATATGTTCCTTTTGATATTGGAAAAGTAGAAATTTTCTTCATGATTTATTTTTGAATGATTTAATTGTACTTTTCCTTCTAGATATTTTTTAAAAGAAATTAAAATTTTCTAGAGTGTTGGAAAGGAAAGACATTTCCTTTTTGTATGGTATCACCACCAGCTGTATTTAGTAAAACTCCATGACCCTTGGAGAAGATTGCTCCCATTGGCACCTTTTACATATAGGAAGACTCCAAGAAATTCTTGTATTTGTGAGGGCAGTCTGGATGTAATGAAACAGACAGATGCACCATGAGCTTGCTTTCCTTAATCAAATATGGTCTATGATTCCCTGATTAACATAGGGCTTAAGAAGACTTAAGAAAACTAGAAATGTAAAAATATCAGTAAGTTAAATAATAGTTAAGCCACAGTTTGTTAACAATTTAATGGCTTATGTACTGTAGTACGCCTAGTCAAAGTAATAGAAATATATTTGATGGTGGGGTATAGAATAGGGGTGTTGATCTGTTGACAATGGAACGTTTCCTATGAACTCAAATAATTGTAGAGTTTTGAGGTATCAGTCTTTCTTTTTTCTTTGACTATTCCTACCTAGCATAGTACATAAAGATGAACTTTAATGGGTGAAAAACAAAAAAGAAAAAAAAAGCAACAGAAGTCTAATATAGGAATTCTTTCATTTAAATGGAGTAGATACTTATTAGACCACGGTTCATTATAAACATACTGTCTCCACACCATTGGGCCCACTTATATTCCCTATAGCCTTCTAACTCAAAGCACCGTCCCTCCCATCACTCCTCTACATGTGTTGTTTACCTCATGAGAATATAAGCTTCCTGAGGACAGAGACCTCCTTTTATTTGCATTTCCAGTGTTTTTCATAATGCTTTGCATATAGTAAGCACTCAGTAAATTTCATTCATTCATTCATTCATTCATTTATTCATTCATTCATTCATTCACAGGCACATTTTTAACATAGAAAACATATTTTGATAGCATATTTTAATTTTTAACTATAAAATGTTTATCAAATCATAATAACACACACAAAAGCCACAACAAAACCAAAGCAAATCCAACAAAACTTTCTGTGAAAATTTAAATTCATGAATTCTTTTGTGAGTACGCCTTGTTACTATTCCACTCCCTCTGAGAGCAAGAAATGCTATGTATGTATTAGCCATTAAAACATTCTGCAAATGTTGCTATTTCCTCTTATAAATCCTTCACCAATAACTTGAGGCAATGAGATGTTAAGTGCAAGCTTAACAATTCCAGGGCCTCTAATGCTTCTTATGAAAATTTCTATCCTAACCTCTTGATCCGTGATTATGCTTTTTATGAATGTTGCTCGTGCATAATATTCATCATATTCACCTATTAAAGAACAGAAGAGCTGTTGTTTAATCATTTTTCATAAAGTAGGCCAGATAGATCAAGCTGTCAGATCCAGCTTTGGAATGATCATATTATAAGTACCAAAGTCAAAATTGATCTTCCTTATAATTGAGTAGTTAAAACTACATTTAAAGTTGTATGTACACACACACACACACACACACACACACATATATATAAATATACATATATATATATGTATATTTATATGTGTGCATTTGCTTCTGTATCCTATTTTTAGAATCATAACCATAAAGGAAAGAATTCAAGTTGGTTTTCATTTTTTGGATATTGTCAGTAGGTTTGATTCAGACATTGATATAGTCCTGAGAGAGGTAAAAATAATGCTCCTGGGTCATGCTTTCTGTTATAATCAAGTAATTGAGTTCATGGCTACATACTGGGATCTAAGAGAAGCAGGGCTGAGTGTAAGAGAAATTGGCCAGCAGCCCTTGTTAATGAAATTTCACTGAATATTCTAGTTCTGATTAACTTCCCCCATTTCTGTATTCTTACCATACATGACCCATACCACCCACTTTTGCAATTAATTCACACTCCTTCTATTGTTTGCTAAATATTCTAGACAGATAAGTTTTCTTTTCACAGCTAAAGTATAAACTCCTTATGGGCAAATTTTACATCTTGTGCTTTCAGATTCTTCCAGAACCCTTTAATAATAAGCATATAAGAGGCTTTTGATAATCATAAAGGTTACAGTTACATAGTTCATTCCAGTTTTTATAAAGCACTTCTGCCAAAATATGTAGAGTTAATTATTTTATAGAAAGCTGACCTTGAAGCCAAGATAATCTAGGTCAGTCATGTGTTGAAAAACGTTTAACAAGCAACTCTTAGGGAGGTACAAATGTATGCATGATATACTTTTAAAGTTATTCCACATTATTAATGTTTTTCATCACTTTCTTAAATCTAGATGGTCAAAAAATAACAAATCAAACCCCAATTTGTTACATTTGTCATTTTCCAAAGCATAAATCCTCATATCGAAAATTTAGCAGTCAGTTCTTGTGAGTCAGTGAGATCTGGCTCTAGCACTTCCCTGGTATAAATTCAAGCCCTAACTCTGACACACGCCATTTACAGGAAACTGAGAAAATCATTTGACCTTATACTGTTCTAGACATCTTTCTAAAACTATGCATGCCAGAGAGAATGAAGACCTGTGTTGGGAGAGGGAATTTCATCACTTGGGCAATTTGTATACCAATGAAATCTCAGGTCTATTCCCTAAACCTACTCTTTCTTCCAACAGTTGTGTAAAGTAGATAATACAAATTATTTCCCCACTTTCATAGATGAGAAACATGCAAAGAAATAATGTGGCTTGCCGAAGTTCACAGTAATTATGTGACAGAGTCAGGATTCAATCCTTTGTCTTTTCTATTTCAGTGTCATTTCTCTTTTAGATATAGAATGTGTTTAATAAAGACACTAACAGTCCAGTTTTGCATGTACTAGTTCTGTAGGAGGAAAAGAGAAACATCTGAAGCTGTGGGAAGTAGACTCCTCTCTATTGACTAATTTCACTTAATCCTATAGAGGGTTTCTCTTCATGGTTACAAGGATTTCAGAATATAGCAAAGAAAGCTTTACAAATCTCTTTAATGTACATTTAGACATCTTTATTTCTCTAACTAGGTTACCCTCTCTCTTTAAACTTCATGTTCCTGAACTGTAGTCTAAATTGCAGACTCTTGCACTATTATTGAAAGCATAGAACATGTAGGTGATTTTAATTTTTAATTTCTAAGTAGAAAGTTGCTGTTTCAACTGCGTCACCCTTCCAAATATACTGGAAGTTTGACAAAAAAAGTAACAAGATGAGGTCTTAGAGAAAACATCAAGCCTATGGTCAGTCATGTTGGTTGTGTCCTAGCAGGCACTGCAACCATTTCAGTGAAATAGTTCAAATCAATAAGTCACCAGGGTGATTATTGAGTGTTTGTTCTCTGTTATACAACATCTGTAATTTGCAAAGTTGAGTTTGATATAATCATTTTTCAAAGAAAATATGATTTTGATTTTTTTTAAAGTCCCAGACAATGTAATTATCACTTTCATTTTGAAAAACTATTTTTTTTTTAAATGTAAAAAGAACTATCTACAGAACAAAGGCCAAGATTCTTCTCCCCAAGATAGCTTTCAAAAAAGTGAGGAAAAGTTAACTTAAGGAAGCAATCTTTTAGATTTTCTGTCTTGTTAATGCCTGTCACTGTATTTCTTATTTATGATGGTCTCAGTACCCAAGTTGATCTCCTCATCTACTTGATATACTGCTTTATTTTCTTGATACAGCTGCTGACAGAGAGTTGATGGATTCAGTATATAGTGAAACACATATTTTTCAACTCACACAATCAGTGAATTTGTTTTGCTTGATTGTGCACATTTTATATGAGGTTTTTTATTTCCTTTCCCCCTTCCAATTGAGTGGGAAGTTGGAGGAAGAGAAAATGGATGTTTATTAATTAAAATATATTTTAAATTAAAAAAAGTGTAGGAAATTATTTTCAGAACTTTGGCTATGGGAAGAGTTCATGATCAAACATTGGCTTTGGTTGTATAAAAATTTTAAAGCTGATATGCAATCCAAATTTTCGTTTTATCTTCCATGATCTTCTCCATCCTTTGATTGATCATGAACTCTTACCGTTTAAGTATGTCTTATTTATAAGATATATGAGAATGTAATTCATATTTATGACATAAAGAACAATTGCATAACTGATAAATGATTAAAGGACATAATCAGCTAATTTTTTTTAAAAAAGAAATCCAAGACATTAGTGCCCATATGGAAAAATGCTTCAGATCATTAATAATTAAGTAAATGCAAATTAAAGCAATTCTATGATTCCTCCTCACAATTATCAGGTTGACAAAGCTGACAAATGAGGAAAATAACAAATGCTCAAGGAACTTTATGAAAATGGACATATTGGATAGAATCATGAATTGATCAAATTATTTAGCAAAGCAGTCTGGAAGTATTCCCCCAAAGTTACTAATTGTGTATACCTCTGACCCAGCAATACCACCATTAAGACTATATTCTGAAGGGATCAAGGGAAGAGGAAAATATTCTTTTTTTCCCCCAAAATAATACAGCAGCAGAGTGTATATGTGTGAGTGTTTGTGTGTTTGTGGCAAAGACATGGAAAGTGAGAGTACCTATATGTTTTGGAAAAGATAAATAAATTATAAGATATGATTCTAATAAGTACTGTTCTGATACTAGAAATAATGAGATTGTTTCTGATAAACTGGGAAGACTTCTATGAACTGATGCACAGTGAAATAAGCAGATTCAATAGATAAATTTATCCCATAACAACAACATTTAAATGACAAATAATTAAAAAAAAACAAAACAAAACTTAACTTTGATCAATGTAATCACTAATGACATTTCTAGAAGACTATCAATGGAATATTACCTACTTGGTGACAGAGGTGATAGAGTCACGGTGTAGATTGAAAAATGCATATGTTTTTGACTTAGTTGTTGGAGAAATTAGTTTTCTTGGATCATAAATATTTTTTCTCCCTTCCTATTTTTTCCTTTGTTCATTTGTTCATTCATTCATCCTTCCTTCCTGTTAAGCAAAACAAACAACTACACTGTACAAGTGTGACAAAATGTGCATCATTTCAAATCTATAATTCCCCAGTTTTGCAATGAAAGGAAGAAGATATGCTTTGTCACTTCTTTAGGGTAAATTGGTTCATATAATCAGTGTTTAAATTTATCTTTTGTGGTTATTAGATATGCTGTCTTCTGCCTTTGTACTTACTTAAATATATCATTTCATCCAAGTCTTCCCATGGTTTTATTGTTTGCTTAGTTTTTATATTCCTCATTGAAATGAGGAATGGTATGGTAATAGTGTATTACTTTCACATACCACAATTTCTTTAGCTGTTTTTGAGGTCATGACCATCAAGTTTGCTTCCAGAGTTTTGCTACCACAAAAATAGTACTTCTGTAATTGTTTCAGGTTATGGGGGACCTCTCTCTTCCCTGCTGCTAGATGGACAACCTAGCAAAATATTTTCCCCCAAAATATTCTAAATTGTCTTCCACAATCGTGAGCCAAATCAAGCTTCACTAAGAGTACAGTTTGTCTGTCTTCTAACAGGCTTTCCACAATAGACTATTCCTGGTTTTCATCATTTTTGCTAAATTTCTGGTTATAGGGAAAACCTCAGAATTGTTTACTTTTCATTCTCTTATTACAAATGATTTCATACAATTTTTTCATATGGATGTTAAAGAAAAGTCCTTTTATCACTTATTTAATGGCCATTGTTCTTTTGTGGTGGTGTTAATTCTTTTTATAGCTTAGATTTTTTTTTTTAATCAGAAATAGTCTCCATAAAAGTCTCCCCTACTCCATGGATACTTCATCTTCTTATATTATCTATGTTGATTATTTTTGTCCAAAAGTCTTCTAATTTCAGATTGTCTTTTCTTCTCTTTATTACATATTTGGTTAAGAGTTCTAGCTGAATTGTAATTTAAAAAAATAACTACTTTTTAACATAGAGTTCAAATAACTATTTGTGACTGATTCTGATATATAAAATAGTTTTCTAAAGCTATCTTTCTTTATCTTCCTATATATAATTCTCTTTTTCAGGGTGATGTTCTCATCAGTGAATTCTTTTTTTATAGTTTTAAAATCATTGGCCAGTTTTTCTTTTATATCCTTCTTCAGACGTTCCAGGTAATCTAGTTGTGCTTGCGAGAAATTCATAGTCCCATCTGAGGTTTCAGATGGAAGTAGTCTCAGCTCTAACCTCTTTGGTGTTTGTGTTTTGGTCCTTATCCCCATAGAAATATTCTATGGTTTTTTCACTTGTCGTCTGCTTTTTCCGATTCATGATGTTGGCTGAGTGTTGTAGCTTTTGGTTCTTTCAGTCAGAAGGTACAGATCTTTAAGTTGAGCTGATGTGTGTCTAGGCTAAAAGCAGGCTTTTGCTTTTTGTTTCCCCGATCAACCCTGGGGTTGGCTTGTTAGGTATGTGGGAGGGGTGGTCTGTCCTCAGGATATCTCCTCAGCTGACTTGAGGCAAAGGCAAGGTCAGGGGATGGTGATCCCAGCTTCCCTATTGTCTTCCCTTTTCCCCTGGAGGGCTGGGGCACGCCTAGAAGCTAACGCGTGTTCCCGCCCCTCCTGGGGCTCGTCTCCCAGCTCTGAGGCTTGCCTGGGTCTCAGTGCGAATTTTCTCTGCCCTGGGTCATCTGTCCCTCCAGCCGTCTCCGCTACCGTAGGAAGAATCCCCCTTTGCCACTTTTCCAGCCTCTGGTGTTATGAGACCACCCGCCCCCTTCTGCTGTTCCCGCTGATCCAGGATTAATCTGGGGAAGAATTTTATGGTTCCCTCACGGTCATCAGGGGGGAGGAGAGAGCACTTACTGATCACTCTGCCATCCCACTTCCTGGAAGTTCAAGTAGTGACCCACCGAAGTCCGTCTTCAGGCTGAAGATTTCAAGGGCTGCTGCGCTGATGTCTGGCACTCAGCGGCTCTCATCGGCTCGGCCTGGCTTATCTCCTGCTCCGCTGGTCTCGCCCGCCACTCTCGGGCTCCTCTGGTCCCCTCCGCCCTGCCGCGCTGACCGCGCTGTGCGCCGGGGTCTTACCCCCGCGGAACAGATCCCTCCCGTGGACCCTCCGGTCCAGCCTGGGCTCCGAATCTGTCAAAATCCGTCACCCACTGGATTCTACACCTCCAAAGTCTGGTCAGACTCTCCCCCCAGAGATATCCAGAGGAGTTTTTCCAGGAGCTTGGGTGAGTCGTTGCTTTCACTCCACCATCTTGGCTCCGCCCCCCTATATAATTCTCTACCCTCCTTTAATGTAATGAACGTTGAAAATCTGGAGTTTGGAATCACTCTTACCTAAATATATGAGTAAAAATACATTTTTTTAAATCTAAGTTTTCAACATTCATTTCCACAAATTTTTGAGTTCCAAATTTTCTCCCCATCTCTCCCCTCCCCCTACCCCAAAACTCTGAGCATTCTAATTACTTCTATCACCAATCAGCCCTCCCTTCTAACATCCCTCCCTTCCCTTATCCCCATCTGCTTTTTTGCCCTGTAGGGCAAAATAAATTTCTATACCCCATTACCTGTATTTATTTCCCAGTTGTACGCAAGAACAATACTCAACAGTTGCTCCTAAAACTTTGAGTTCCAACTTCTCTTCCTTCCTCCCTCCCCACCCATCCCAATTGGGAAGGCAAGCAATTCAATATCAGCCATATATGTGTGGTTTTGCAAATGACTTCCATAATAGTCATGTTGTGTAAAAGTAACTGTATTTCCCTCCATCTTGTCCTGACCCCATTTCTTCTATTCTCTCTTTTGTCCTTGTCCCTCCCCAAGAGTATTGACTTCTAATTGCTTCCTCCTCCCACTGCCCTCCCTTCCATCATCCCCCCACCCTGCTTATTCCCTTCCCCCCACTTTCCTGTATTGTAAGATAGGTTATCATACCAAAATGAATTTTCATTTTATTCCTTCCTTGAGTCAAATGTGATGAGAGTAAGCTTCATATTTTCTCTCTTATTTCCCCTTTTTTTCTCTCCATTGAAAAGTCTTTTACTTGCCTCTTTTATGAGAGATAATTTGCCCCATTCCATTTCTCCCTTTTTCCTCCCAATATGTTCCTCTCTCACTGCTTAATTTCATTTTTTTTAGATATGATCCCATCCTCTTCAACTCACCCTGTGTTCTCTGTCTCTCTCTGTGTGTGTATGTAATCCCACCAACTACCCAGATACTGAAAAAAGTTTCAAGAGTTACAAATATTGTCTTTCCATGTAGAAATGTAAACAGTTCAACTTTAGTAAGTCCCTTATGATTTCTCTTTGCTGTTTACCTTTACATACTTCCCTTGATTCTTGTGTTTGAAAGTCAAATTTTCTTTTCAGTTCTGATCTTTTCATCAAGAATGTTTCAAAGTGCTTTATTTCATTGAAAGACCATTTTTTCCCCTGAAGTATTATATTCATTTTGGCTGGGTAGGTGATTCTTGGTTTTAGTCCTAGTT
Source organism: Notamacropus eugenii (assembly GCF_028372415.1). Taxonomy (NCBI): domain Eukaryota; kingdom Metazoa; phylum Chordata; class Mammalia; order Diprotodontia; family Macropodidae; genus Notamacropus; species Notamacropus eugenii. The sequence continues at coordinate 110,434,585 of NC_092878.1, forward strand.
CCTTTGACTTCTGGAATATCATATTCCACACCCTTCAATCCCTTAATGTTGAAGCTGCTAGATCTTGTGTTATCCTGATTGTATTTCCACAGTACTCAAATTGTTTCTTTCTAGCTGCTTGCAATATTTTCTCCTTGACCTGGAAACTCTGGAATTTGGCTACAATATTCCTGGGAGTTTCTCTTTTTGGATCTCTTTCAGGAGGTGATTAGTGGACTTTTGCAATATTTATTTTGCCCCTTGGTTCTAGAATCTCAGGGCAGTTTTCCTTGATAATTTCATGAAAGATGATGTCTAGACTCTTTTTTTGGTCATGGCTTTCAGGTAGTCCCATAATTTTTAAATTGTCTCTCCTGGATCTATTCTCCAGGTCAGTTGTTTTTCCAATGAGATATTTCACATTATCTTCCATTTTTTCATTCTTTTGGTTTTGTTTTATGATTTCTTGGTTTCTCATAGTTGTCAGCCTCCATCTGTTCCATTCTAATTTTGAAAGAATTGTTTTTTCCATGAGCTTTTGAACCTCCATCCTGTCACTGACCTTTGGCGCCCATAGGTTGAGGGATCTGCAAGCCACTGCTGCTGCTGCAACTGGGAATTCTGCCCTCAGGCCTGCTCACGTCCTCCTCCCAAAGCTGTGCTGCACAGCCAAGGCTGGGCTGTGCTCTGCTCTGTGTCCCATGTGACAGATGTTTCTCATCGGCCTTTCAGGTCACCCTGGCCTGGAAATCTCCTCCACTCTGTTGTTCTCCACTTCTGCTGCTGTAGAATTTGTTGAGAGTCTTTCTTTACAGGTATTTTATGGGCTATGTGGGGAGAGCAAGTAAACGTACATCATTCTACTCCACCATCTTGGCTCTGCTCCTTGTAAAAATACATTTTAGAATTAGTTTGATAACTTATTTTAATCATACCTCATGTGACTATTATCCTAAGTATCATGTGACATTCTCTTGTCAGATTAGTTTTAAAAAAAATGTTCTGTTCCATAAATTAAAGAACATCTCAAAATATTCATGTAAATGATACTGAATAAACATTTATTCCTTTTCCCCTGAGAAACTGTTGTAGTTGAAAGCACTTCTAAATTCTGTCTTTCCCCCACAATATGGAAATTTTACTTCATTGAAACGTTGTGCATATTTTTTCTCCTTGAGTAGCATATGTATGACGAAGAACCAATTTTGACTGCGTATGCAAATTTTCTTTATTTTACTTCTTATAAGAATAGTTTATTTAGTGCTTTCTTTCAGTACCTTGAATTTTTTTGTGCTGTGGCTCTACATGATGAACAGCATTGCCCATGCTTGACCAGTGTCATTCCAAGCCTTCAGGGTGAGGATTATGCATGAAGATACTGACAAGGTTGTATTGAACTGGAGTTTATGGAAGAATAATGGCTTTTAGCACCAGGCATTCCTACATTAATTCTCTTATATGAATTGTTCACTTTGTTTAGAGTCAGAGCTTCATGCACAGGTCTATGATAATTTGTGTGTGTGTGGGGGTGATGTTCTTTATCTTCCCATAGAAATATACCCCTATCATCCCTCATGAGTATGGAGAGAATGATGGTTTGGTTCTATCAGGAATGTAAGTAGGTAAGGGCAATTGATCTTACTTCAACATGATGTTAGTGGTAGCAGTTGCTAGTCTGCCTTAAATTAGTCTATCCAACCATGTGTCTTACTATGGTAGATTTCGGATACCACTTTCCCATCTTCTTTCCCCACCCTCATATCTATTACAGTGGGAAAAAAAACAATTTTGAGGATATATTACACAAAAGGTGATAGGTTACACTGGTTACTGGATTTATATCTGGAGGAGGCTTAATCTACATTGTCATTTTATAGAAAGAGGACGTTGAGGTCAGACTTTGGAACCAAATATTATTATGGGCATTAGTAAGGAAACATGATAAAAATGAAAAGAAATGAAAATTCCTTGCTATCTATAATCTATATGTAGAGATCTATAAGTGATACTGAAATGTAGTCAATCTCATGTCTCATTTTAATAGACAATAAACTAAAGGGAATGGAAATTAGTAGTCTATATTACTTGTTACTGATAAAATTGATCAACTTTACTCCTTGTTTCATTGTTTTATTTTTAATATTTATATTTTGTCATCATATTTTAACATTTATATTTTACATTTTAATAGCTTTATTTTTTTATATTATAATAGTTTTGCTTATATGTTTTGCAGTTTATGCTCTTAAAATTGTTAAAAGCTTAAATGAACTGGGAGAGACTCTGTGAGATCATTTAGTTAAATCCAGATTTGGACAGATAAACTAGAAACTACCTTTTCCCTCTTTCAACTCTTTCATTTCCTTCTATTTCCTCCTTCCTTTGTTCTTTCTCTTCTTTAAAAAAAAATTCCTTGTAAATAAAACAGTATTTGTTTTTTTACGTGTGATCTATAACAATCAACATTTTAAAGCACCCACAAGGTGAAGAACCTGGGACCCTGAGGCCATATATGGTCCTCTAGGTCCTCAAGGGCAGCCCTTTGACCAATTTCAAACTTCACAGAACAAACCCCTTTAATAAAAGGACTTGCACTCTGTCAAAAGGTCACCCCCAAGGATCTAGAAGGCCACGTGTAGCTTCTAGACCACAGGCTCCCACCCCTGGAAGTGATGGGGTGAGGAGACTTGAACCCCTAAAAGGAAAAGGCCATGTCTTTGAAAGCAACCCAGTCCCTGAATTTTCCCATGTATTTCAGCAGCCCAGATTGCTAAGATCTTGCCCAAGGCATCTGGCCCATTTCAGTTTACTCCATACTTGACTATGGCCTCTGAGTGCTCTTGGCCCATCCCAGATCACTTAATACTCTTTTCACTAATGCACCTGGACCATCTCAGACTACTTTATCCCTTTCACTATTTTACCCAGCCCACCCCAGTTTATTTACCATTCCTTAATTCCATCCAAATCTTTTCACTGTCTCTTTCTTGTGTATAAGTATCAGTCTCACCCCCATTAATTTGCAAAATCCCTAAGAGTCTAACCCTAACTGGAAGATGGTTTAAGTACATAAATTCTTTTCAGGAACATACCACCCTGACATTTCAGCGTTCCCAGAAACCTCAAACCATATCAGAAGCACAGGGGGCCAGAAAAAATGAAATAATCCTTGCTATCAAGGAGCTAATATTTTATTTGAGGATAAGGAAGAGTAAATCGACATATAAAATATGTAGAATGATTACAAAATAAATACAAGGTTATTATGTGCATTCAATTTCTTTTGTAAAGTTACATAAATTGTCTACTTTGTAAAATACATCAATGCGCTTAAAGATCATTATTAACTATTTCTTCATTATACTTTTAAATCTTAAACGAAAAAGCACTTAGAGTAGTACCTGGATCATACTGGCAATTAACAAATGCTATTTATTAAAATATGTCCTAGCATTCTCAGGACAAAAGAGGTTGTACAAGACTGTTCTGTGATCAAAAATGATTTCTCTATCTCTTGTATGTAATTAAGATCTATCTTAGCTTTGTTAGGATGCCACTCAGGGTTCAGAGTTATTTTTCTGAGCTTTGAACCTGTTCTTAAGCATAAAAAAATCTAGGTTTTAATGTTTAAAACCTCTGCATTGTGTTATGTAACATCAGCTAACTGACATATGATCTTGGTGAAAATATATATATATATTTCCTGCAATAGAAACATAAGGAGTTCAAAAGACAATTTACAACCACACCAGTGATTCAACTAGGGAAATCAACTTTCTATACCTTTGCAGTGCCTGTGATTGAATGTCTTGTGATGCTGATTTTTGAAACTAATCATCTTAGTTGTGGAGAAGCAGTATAGAGAACAAAGAAAAATGTAGACTAGAAAGAAGCTCAAAGAAACAGATACACTTTGAAAGTTACAAGTTGAACTTAGAAATAAGAACAAATTGTACATAAAAGAGATCTACAATTTCATGAACAATCCTATTTTTATGTCCTACAATGTATATAAAATTACTCATTTTATTTGGTATTTGATAAGTTCAAAATAAAAAAAAAATAAGTGTGGAAATTGAGGAATAAATTTATAGCCACACTGAAGTAGCTTAATAGAATACTATAAACTGAGACAGTATCTTGCAGCCAGAAGAACTCTTGCGCATGTAATCTTGAGTTTGAACTTTTGGTCATCGTCCTACGTGAGCTTCAAAAGTCTGGTGTTTCCTTCTTCAGGATTCAGAGTCAAGAGGTTGGACTTTGTGTCTGTTTTCTAGGAGAGCAAATATCTCTCTGTCTGACCACTTTTTTCATTTTTAAAATTAAATTAATTTTATTTTGAACTTAAGTAATAAAACATTTATTTCCATAACATAGTAGAATATGAAAAAAGACAATTGTATGTGCAGCTGTAAATCTATTATTTAGAACTTATTATTCCTTTTAAATATAAAATAAAGTTATTATATAACTATTTTTTCCTCTTTTTCTCCCTCATGACTTTCATTTTTTATTAATTAATTGATATCTTTGCACATTTCTTTCTTTATTTGTTCATTGTCTTTCCATAGTCAGTGAAAGGAATCTAAGTGACATCAAGAAAAATTAGTCATTCATCAGTGATGAGACAAGACCCCTAGCTTTTGAATTCAACAAGTACTTAAACATTAGAAGTTGTTCCTTTTCTTGGCATTGTTAGTCATTCTATCAATAAGCACTTATTAAGTACCTACTTTGGTCCTGGAACTATTATAATCTCTGTGATACAAAGAAAAGATAAATACTGTTTCAGCTTTAAAGGAGCACACAGTTTAATGTGGGGTGACAATTTTTTTTTTAAATGCAAGATATATACTAGAAAAATTAAGATAATCATCAGAAGAAAGGCACTAGCTTTAAGGAAGATCATGAAAGATTTTCTATAGAAGATGATATTCTAGCTGGGGCTTGAAGGAAGGTGAGAGGCAGAGATGAGGTGAGAGAGTATTCTAGGTATGATGCGGCAACCAATGAAAATGTCTGGATTCTGGAAATGGAGAGCTTTGTTCAAGGAACAGCAAAGTGTGCCAGTTTTACCACACAGTAAGTGGTAGTGGGGGGGGGGGCGGGGCTGGGAAGGGGGAGGAAAAGTTGTTAGAAGATTGGAAATATAAAGGGAAGGGTAGGAAATGAAAGATTAGAATTTAGTATAATGACAGGGAAGAAATTATTGACAGAGAGAATGTCCCTTGGTTAATTGTTTACCTGTTTCCTGTGCGTTTTTAAGCTATATGTAATATGACTGCTTACAGGGCAATTGTGTGGCAGATTAAATAGTTGAGGGCCTGAAATCAGAAAGACTCAAAACTCCTGCTTTCAAATCTAGCCTCAGACACTTACTAGTTATGTGAACATAGCATGGTCACTTAACCCTGTTTGCCTCAGTTTCCTTGTCTATAAAATGAGCTTGAGAGGGAAATGACAAACCACTGCAGTATCTTTGCCAAGAAAACCCCAAATGGGTTCATGAAGAGTCAGACACAACTGAACATCAACTACAAAATTATCATTAGTTATTCTTAGACAAGGAATACTGTTTTAAGAGGCCATACTCAAATGCTCTGCCTTTGGTACAGCTGGATTATGCATTTATAAATCTCATTGGCATGCTAATAATGCTGGCGATGTAGATAGCACTCAGAATCAGATGAGTATACATTTTACCCCATCACATCCTACTTGAATTTGGAAGGAAGCAGGATCTTATTGGAACAGAGAATGTTTCAAGATGATTGAAGAGTTTAGATAAGGATCTATATTCTCTTGGGCTCCTTTCAATAATTTGAAAGTCATCCACCATTACTCATTTATATGTGTTAATTTTTGTTTGCTCCAAAGTGATTCATACCCTGCAAGTGAATGTTATTTTGAGATTAATGACATAAATACCCAATTTAATATCACATACAAATGAGTTGCTATGCTAAATAAATGTTAATAATTAAGTTGGCTTTTTGTAGAAAATGTAGAGAAAAGGGATGTGATGCAGCTGTCTCCTAATTCCACTGTGATAAAAAAAAATGATTTAAATGATTACAGAAAATGTCGTGAATATGGCATTTACATGCTTCCTTACAGTCCCTAGGGATTGTATAAGGATTGCTACAGCTAATGATTCAGGGATATAACAATTCCTCCTCTTCTTCCTCTTCTCTTTCCTTCTCTTTACTTTTCTTCCTTCCTTTCTCTTCCTTCTCCCCTCCCTTTTCTCCTTTCCTTTCTCTCCTTTTCCCTCCATAGTCTCTCCACATGTTCCCTCTCCTTTCTTCTCATTCTCTCTCACTTTCTCTTCTCTTCCTTCTCCATTTTCACTTCCCTTTCTACTTCTCTTTCTCTTTCACCTGTCATTCTTTTTCTTCTTCTTTCTCCTCCTCCTTTTCATCTTCTCCATCTTCCTTGTCCTCCTCAGAACATGGTGATATCGTGAAAAATTCATTAGACATATTATTTCATATTAATTTTCAAAGATTATAATAAAACTCAATAATCATCCTGCTTTTAGGCACAGACAATTGACCTGTCAGTCAAGTAGGGACCAATTGTTGCTGTGAATATTCACTGAAACTCAACCAGAACTATACTAATGTTAATATATTGAATCATATAATTGAAAATATAATGTAATTGAACTGGAAAAGATGTTAGACACCATTAGATCAAACTTTATATTTTACAGATCAGGAAATTGATACAAGAGAAGTTATATAACATACTCAGGGTCACACAAATAATTAAAGAATTAAACGAGATTTAAATTCAGGTCCTCTGACCCCAAATTTATTGTCTTTGTACAAACCTTGATTTTCCTATCCATATGAATTGAAGAAAGAAAATGTGCTTGGGGGATACATGCAGTACTCAGTCCTAGATATTTTGACCAATCAAGGAATGAAGAAGAGCCTTCTCTCTGTATCTGTACGTTTCTCTGTCTCTTTCTTATTTATGGAACTGGATAGAAAGCCTCCACATACCTTCAAGTAAAACATAAGTCACTCTCTAGCTCTCCGGAACACTGAAACTCGATTCAAAGCTTAGATAAAAACAGGCACCCCTTACCCTGAAGATAGCCCTTCATAAATTTTATTTTCTTTCTTTGGACTGGATGAGAATGTATAAAAGGATTTTATCTTACATAGGTTCTTTCCTACACTAGACTCTGGAAAGTCTTCACTCAAGTGCCCTGGGGCATGTGCACATGTCACACTCATACACCTCATGAAAGTGAAAGGGGAGGGAAGGACACTGTAATCACTTCCTTCCCCATCCTTTACCCTCCCATGGGAGTAGAAACTTTGCCTTGGTTTAGGTTGTGGCAATGTGGCCCTGGTAGAATGACCTAATGGTAGGAAGGCTGTTGTTAAAGATGTAGGAACCTCCAAAGAATGAGGCAAAGGGAGCTGGGGGTGGGCATGTAGAATGTAGGATAAAGGTGTAGAAGAAGGAGCGCCTCAGAACCACCTCAGCTGCCAACAGTGGTCCTCAAGCCTCCTCTTTGAGACTTGTAAATAAATATTTTAAAATGGATGGTGGTAGTAACAGACTCCCTCACAGCACAGCACAGCACAGCTTTGACAACTTCCTTAAATTTCTCAACTCAGAACCCCTGGTTCTTCTCTAGATAACATTTCAGGGCTTACTTGCACATACTTTCTCACTCTCTTATCTTCATTGGCTCAGGACTGGTATACCTGATTCCAGATTAAGGCCATTGTGTCAACACTGGACTCCTTGCTAAAGTATTTAGGTGCCCAATGGTGATGCAGTATATACAATCACTAGACCTGGAGTCAGGAAGACCCAACTTCACCTTGATAAGTCATTACTTCTTTAAACCTCACTTGCCTTATCTGTAAAATGGAGATAATAATCAACTAACCTCCCAAGGTTGTTGTGAGGATAAAGAAATAATAATTTGTAAAGCAGAACACCCCAAAGAAAAAGAAAAGTAAGAAAGCAAAATGGCTGTCTGATATTTTCCTGAGAAAAGAGGTGTTTTGAGCTACTGCCTAACATGTACACAATCCTAAACTCCCTTTCTGTTACTCCCTCCTCTTCCTCTCTCCTCTCCTTTCTGAAGCCCAGCACTACACTCTTTTACTCCAATCTCCCTTCTCCATCTCCAGACTCCCTCCCCAACTGAACCTACCTCCCATTCCTTTTTCCCAACCCAACTCACTAAGCCTATTCTATACCCCAAGCCATAAATTCAATCCTTCTACCCTGGATTTAAGCCAGTGGTTAAGAAAGAGCTGTACAAACAATGGAATTAATTAGTCCTGAAGTGGTAAGCTCCTGAAGTGTTGAAGCAAAATTATGGAGATCTTAGGTTAAAGGTGGTAGAAAAGCAATTTTTGCATTGGGTTGAGTGAGCTGCCCTTTAGTGTTTCATACTGGAGCTAGACCCTTTGAAGGTAGAGTCTTCATTTTGTCCTTGTATCCAGTAATAGCTAGGAAATAAATATTATTCTGACATACCCTAGACTCTGGGTAGGAAACAAATTGACACAAATTTGATCAGTTGACTTAATAAAATAGAAATCATCACAGTAAATTTTTATGTGATCAAACATTAAGGTTAGGGAAGTCATTATGACAATCAGGAACTTGTTCCAGTTAACTGATTGGTGCATTTTCTTTCAGGTCAGTACATCAAGGGTATATGATGTTTTCATTGTGGGAAGACCCTTGACCAACAAAGAGCAGAACAGTATATAATGTTTTTTTTGGTTTTTTTTTTTTTTTTGGAAAGCAATCAAGGTTAAGTGACTTAACCAGGGTCACACAGCTAGGAAGTGTCAAGTGTCTGAGACCAGATTTGATCTTGACTTTAGGGCCAGTACTTTATTTATTAAACCACCTAGCTCCCCCTTAATGTAAATCTTAAAGAAGTGTTTGAAGCTTAGTGAATTTAAGCGGCTTTTGCAAGGTTACAAGTGAGTCATTGAAGGTAGAATTTGAACTCAGGTGTTTCTGAATTCTGAGTTGAACACTTTATTAACTAAGCAATGCCTCTTTATTTCATAAACAGTTCAAAAATGGAAATAATGTACTTTTTCACTTGAGTTCCTCCTACGGAAAAACTAAACATGTTTGTTAAGCACTGAGAATCTTGAATAAAAATAATAACACTTTATACTTACTGTATATAAATCTGATCAAGACAGGGATCATAGATTATTCTTAACCCTCCCCCTAGGTCCTGATATTTGTACTATTCCTTTACCCCATTGATCAACCCCAACATCTTTCTAGTACCATGTGTAGATTTTGGTTTACATTGCAAAGATAGGAAGGAATACAGAAACTAAGAAAGAAAGCAGCACTCAGAACCTTATAAAATTTTTGTTTTGTTGTGTGCATTTATTTGGATCACATTTTTTTTCTAAAAGTAATTGGAATTATAGAAAAGAATAGTTTCTTTGAGAAATGTATATGAACTACATGTGACATACTTTCAAAAAGTACCCAACAACTTAGTGTTCCTGTTTTAATCTCCTCAATTACGAATTTAAAAAATTCCAAATGTTTTAATTCAGGTTTTTTTCATTAATCAGTTTTCTCCTGTCTTGATCATGCATATGATATTTTAAGAAATGAAGATTATATAGGATGTCTATTTATCTTGCCTAAAATAGTCACAAAAATTGACATTTAGTGTTATTCACTAAATAAATAGCAAGGAAATTGTCTCTATAATTTTAGAATAGTTATTTTCCATCTTGGAACTAAAGTCTCCTGTTCATTGGTATTCTTATCCATTTTACTTGGTTTGCTAGAAAATGATGTAATGTTATATTCCACGGAAGGTAGAGGACACAGTGTCATTTTTGGAAATAGTCTCCTTATTTTTCAGTTTCCAAGTAATTTTATTCAGAATTTTGTGGTTACTTTTCTTGAACCAATGAATACCATACGTAATGGAAAAAAAATGACTGCTTTCTCTCCCCTGCTGTCTTTACCTGGGGAGTGAAGAATGGAAGTCAATCCACTGAGCCATTTCAGGCTGATGGGGAGTGGGTCCCCCAAATTTTATACAGTATACTTCTCAACTACCTTTTGCGATAGAGGTATTTGGCTGCTGGGAATGGGAGACCAACTAACTGTAAACAATCAAGGGTTGGATTAGTGTTTCAGAGTAAAGGAAGGGGACACAAGGGCATAAACCTATCCTGAAGAAAAGGTGTCTAAATGTTCACAGCTTCTTTTGCCTCAAAAATTAACATTTTCAAAGTCAAAGAAAAAAGAAAAAACTGACAATGGTGTCCATCCCCTGTCCCCTCCTCCCTGCCTCCCCCCACCAGCTTCTTATTCCCCCATCCCAGAGAGCAGAGCCCTGTGTGGAATCAGGTGGGAAAGCCCCTCAGATGAAGCCAATCACACTGAAAAACATCTTCTCAATGGAATTTTTATATAAGGTTTCAATGTCTCAAAGGATTCTCTTGTTTTCCTCTATCACCATGTTGATGGCCACACTCTTAGGACCACAGTGCCCACTATGGTCATTTTTATGAATATAATTTTCCCATTTGGTGGAAAAATCACAATTAACCATAGATACTTGCTGAACATCAATGCCTTTAGCCAATAGGTGAGTCAGTGGTAATGAGCAACCAACTGAAAATTCCCTCATGTTTAAATCTCATTCTTTTTGGTCCATGTTTCCATTGCAGAGACACCAAGGTTACAGGCATATATTTTCTCAGTGAGCCAACCCAATTTTTGTCAGGTAATGATGAAGATAATAGTTTGGGAAATAGTGTTTCAGATAGATAATACTAGGTATCTAGCTTACACTACTCTCATTCCACATTTATGTAAAAATGACAAATGCCTTCCAATGTCAACTTTTCCTTCTTAACTAGAATGCTGATGTGATTTGATCATTTCCAGCACATCTGAATGGACGTGACTGACAGGAGTACTACCTGAGTATTGGCACTGAGTTCTGGAATATGTCATAGATCTGGTCCTTAAAATTGCAACTCATTATTTCATCTGCTTCATCAAGAACATTTTGATGTATTTAGGAGATAGGTATCACTTGCCTGGAGTGTCCACAATGATGTGGGGATCATCCATCTGCAGCTTCTAAATCTTATCCTGAATATTTGTTTCTCCAGGGTAGGCGGGATGAGGCACCTATGGAGTCTCCCATTGCCATTGCTACCTTTTGTCTCTGTTGAGCTAGTTCTCTAGTGAGTATCTAAACTAAGGCCTTTGTGGCTTTTAAGTCCAGTTCAATCTGTTGAAAAATGAAAGTGGCAAAGATAGCAGTCTGTCTGGTCCCAGACTGGACTCGAACAATCATATGAAAACCCTTGACATAAGAAAGAATTTCATGTTACTGAATTTGCTTCTTAAAACTGTAGGCACATAGGCCATGAAGAGACGATTCTGAGAGGTTAATATCATCAAAGCTATCTACAATCTCATTCCAGTTACTCTCAGTGACACCATCAGGGTCTACAATTATCTTTGGATCAGGAATCGTGACTCACAGATATGATTCTGGGAAGTCTGGAAGTAGCCTCCTTTATTATATGTGTGATTCATAGTTGAGATGTTATCAAGATGCTGAGCTCCTTGAGGCAGGGACAGTCTTTTGTTCTTCTTTGCATCCCCAGGGATTAGCACAGTGCCTGCCACATAATAGGTAACTAATAAATGCTTAATCATGGATTGGCCCATGATGACCAAGTGAAACCAGTCAGTTTCAGTTCCTTTATCACCTTCATGTATTTCCCACGATACATAACACAAGGAATCAGAAGACCTTTAAAATCAGGTTCTGCCATTTATTTTCTGCTGCTTCTTTGTCCATTGTTCAGTTTCTTTCTCTATAAAATGAGGGACTTGGAGCAGATTAAGCTCCAAATCTATCATCTTATGAGTGGGCAGAATTGGGAAATGTGTCATAGAAACTAGAGAAAATAGCTCCCTTCTCAAATAACTAGCAAGTACTTTGAAGTCAATAGGAAAAAAAAATCCTTGACAATCTTCCTTTAAGGACATCTAAATATTAAAGTATCATAGTTGAAATGGGTAGCTAGGAAGTACAGGTGGGAAAGTGCTATACCTAGAATCAGGAAGTCCTGAGTTCATATCCAGCCTCAGGAACTTAAATAGCTGTGTGACCCTGGATCCCTTAAATTTTCCTCTCTCAGCTTCAGTTTCCTCATCTGTAAAATGGGGATAATAACATTTACCTTTCAGGGTTGTTGTGAGAATAAAAAGAGATAATGTTTGTAAGTCCCTTGGCAAACTTAAAAGACCTACATAAGTGATAGCTACTATTATTATCATCTGTGTTATATGTTCAAATTGGGTTTTTATTATGACTTTATTAACCACATTCAAATCTTGGCTCAAATAAGACTTTTTTTTAAATCTATTCCTTATATGGAAAGATACTTCTTCCTATAAGTGATTTCTCTGAAAAATCTTGACATAGAAATGACTTCGGCTCATCTCCCTAATAGAATAAAAGCTTTTTGAAAGCAGAGGCTATTTGCTTATTGTTTGTGTGTGTGTGTGTGTGTGTGTGTGTGTGTGTGTGTGTGTTCCTAGCACCTAGCCGTCAGTCATTAGGCATTTAATAAGCATCTGCTCTGTGTTAGACCTTGTGCTAAGACCTGAAGACACAGACAAAGGCAAAAGACAGTTTCTGTTCTCAAGAAGCTCATGTTTTAATGGGGATGGAGAAGACATGCAAATGACTATGTATAAAAATGTTATAAATAATACACTTCGGAGTTATTCAGCAGAAGGAATTAGCAGCACTAGTATTAAGGGGGATTTGAAAAGGCTTCTTGTAGAAGGTGTGATTTTAGTTGAAAACTGAAGGAAGTCAGTTGAGCAGAGATAAAGAGGGAGAGAATTACAGGCATGGGAGGCAACCAATAAAAAAAAAAAAGTCTGGATTTGGGAGGTGGAATGCCTTGTGTAAGGAACAGCAAGGAGGCCGTGTCACAGATTTGCAGACTACATGGAAATAAGCAAGATGTAAAAAGACTGGAAAAGTAGAAAGGGTCCAGATTGCAAAGGGATTTCAATGCCAAATAGATAGTTTTATACTGATCACGGGGCCACTGGAGTTGGTAGAAAGGTGGGAGGAGGGACAATTGCCCTGGTCAGACTTACAGTTTAGGAATATCAGCTGAGTCGACTGGAAAGTGGAGAGAATGGTATGGAGGCCAACTATAGGTTAATAAAATAGTCTAGGACAAAAGGACTGCAGTATAATAGTACCAGTGTCAGAGGAAAGAAGGAGTTATATACAAGAGGAGGGAAGGAGGTATATACAAGATACAAAGGTAATTAATATCAATAGAATTTGGCAATAAATTGAATAAGAGATGTGTATGTATTGTGTGTATACATGTATGCATGTGTGAAAGAGAGTAAAAAGTAGAGAATAACATCTAGGTTATGAGTCTGCATGGGTGGTAGGAAGGAGTATCTTCTATGATAATAGAGAAGTTTGGAAGGGGAAAAACTATGGAAAGGACAAGTTTCAGACTTGTTGAGCTTAAGATGTCTATGGATCATCTAATTTGAGACTTCCAACAAGTAATTGGAGATGCAGAACAGTAGATGAAGAGAGAGGTTAGGACTGAATAGGTAGATTTGAAAATCATTAGCATAGAGATGAAAATTGAATCTAAGGGAGTTGATGAATCAAAAGAGTCTGTAAAATATTAGGGCCCTAATGAATGCCTGGTGATTGATTGACTTATTGATTCATCTCTATCTAACTTAAAATTGTCAGAGTTTTTGCCTTGATGATCAGCTGTATAATTGCTCCCCCCATCCCCAGTCACTGTGCCATAACCTCAGCTCTACAAGAATACCCGAAGAAACTATCTCTGACCCCCTGCACCTGTTGTCTCATCTACCAGCTCAAGAAGAAGTGAGTCATTGCATTTACTGTTAATAATGGTTTGAGGAAGGAGGAATTAGAGTTCTTATTAAGTGAGATTGGTAGTTACTTCCAGTAGTCTCTGTGATGGGTCATCAAAAGTCTAGTTAAGTTATTAGCAAATAGGCTCTTTATGACCAAGGACTTTTCTGGCACATGTAGATCCTTAATATATGGTTCTTGGCTTGATTAGTTACCTCAGATAGAAAGTTTAGCATTTATCATAGAAAATGATGTATTAACTTTAATTAGTTTCATATCCCTTAATGTTCTCATAGAAAGAAGAAGATCAGAATTAGAAAACCTGGGTTTGAATCCCACCTTTGTTACTCCCTAGCTGTGTAATGTCAGGGTCATAGGATTTGAGAATTGGAAGGGAACTCATTGGTTAGTTAGTCCAACTAGAACACTGAAGGAAATTAGACCAAAACCATTCCTGGGAATTGTTTGTTCCAGCCTCTAACTACCAACCTCCAAGAAGCAGGAACACATACCTCTCAAGGTATCCCAATCTACTTAAACTCTCTGGATCTCAGTTTCCATATATGTAAAATGAGGAGGTGGACTAGATAATTTCTAAGGTCTTTTCCAGTTCTACAACTATAATCCTTTGCTTCTTATTATCCCTGGAGTTCCCTAAGAGCAAGGACTCTCCTTGCAACCCCAGTGCAGCACAATGCCTGGCAGACAGCATGCTTTTATTAAATATTAGTTGAATGATTCTAATTGTCTGATATAACTCCTATACTTTACTGAGGAAATCACATGGCCTCTCTGGGCCTTGATGATTTCTAAGGTGACATTCAGTTTTCAGTCTTTTCCTACTGTTAATCTAGTCCAAGCATCTGATTCCACAGATAAGAAAACTGAAGTCCAGAGAAGGGAAAGAACTAGTTCACAAATCTAGTAAGCAGCAAACTTGGAATTTCAACCTGATTCTTCCATATCCAGTGCCTCCAATTCAATTCTTTCTCCCGCATCAGGCAATAATATTAAGTAATAATAGAACTCCTAAACACATTTGGTGTTCTTTGCCTTTTCCTTTGACATAGTTCTCATGTCCCTCCTTACTTGGCTGAGAGTGATTAGTGAGTGTACCCCATAACTCAATGCATAGAACAGAGAGAGCTTATCAATTTTAGTCATGTTGACAGCAGTGTCCATGGTGACTGAGTATTGATGAGCTGCAGATAAGTGACTAACTTTCCCTCTTCCTCCTGGGATATGTCCCTATCATAGTATGCAGCTGCCTTCTAAAAAGGCAGTTTATAAGTACTGATGTGAGGAATAGCTAGCTATCTAAAGGAAAATTAAATCTCACACTAAGAAAAGACCTAATATGAATTAAGCTCACAATCAGCAATAACAATGGCAGTCACAGTCATTAGCGATAATTTTAAATTTGTTCTGTTCAGCATTTGGATCCACTTCTTTCTGAGGAGATTAGCAAAGATCAACTTTATGCATGGCAGTTTAAGCCCTCTTTATGTGGGCACAATATGTAGGCAGCTATTTGGTGGAGATAACAAAAAATAACAAAAAAAAAATGTGGTTATGTAAACCCTTGAAGTTATGGGCTTTAGGACTAGGTAAATGCTTTATTTTCTACCATGGAAAAGAAATGTTGCTTCCCGAGAGGATTTTTGGCAGTGTTAGTTCTTCCGTGGAATATGAGTTTGCCATCTAAAGAGAATTGTTTTCATCCTTTCTTTCGTTTCACTGATAATGCCTGACTCCTAGTCTTAAAAGAATCTAAAGCTTGTCTTATATTTTGCAGAAATTCTGGATTGCATGAGTAATTCCTTGGCCAGATAGTAGAATTGATGGAAAATACTAAATATTGAAATTGTTTCTAGCATTCCAGATCTAGAAATGTAAAAAAAATTAAAAAACACTTAAAGGTTATTAAGTCCAACCTTCCCATTTTTGCAGAAGAGTAAGATGTCCCAGAAAGGTAAATAACTTGTACAAGATTAAGCCGATAGATAACGTCTAAAGTAGGTTTTGAACCCAAATTCTCTGACTTCAGATATCTGTCCATTTTGGCAACTGGATGTTAGTGTTAACTTAGAGTATTTCCTATTAGGTAAAAGAAAGGGGGTGGGTGGGGAGCAAGAAAAGGCTCTATCTGATTCTGTATGATTTGTTCATATCCGCAGGGGCTTAAATATTTGCTTTCTTTTGAACAATATATTTATTATTAAAGTTCAATAAAACAAATTAAATTGCTTCACACCTTTTTACAATAAATTAAATTAATTTTACTTAATACAAAAATGGTTTCAATTTTTCAAGTCTATATAAGGTATCTGATCTCATTCATGCTTTTTTCTTATAGTAAATTTATTATGTCTTATATTTTCTCATTTTTGTAATGTTACATCATTTCACACTTTTTACCCATAATTCTTTATTTTCCTTATATTGATCAGTCTTGATTGCATCCCATTCTATCAAATTACTATAGTCTATGTCTAGACATTTGTTGTGATTAAATGTTTAGGTTCCTTCCTATTTATTTATTTTTTTCAAAGAAAAATAATGTTTTCCCGAAAATCTTTGAACAGACAACTTTTGTTTGGGTTTGTTTTCTGATAACACTTTCAGGATACATCTCCCAAAATGGAACTTTTGAATAAAATGATATGCTTAGTTTTTCTTAACTTTCACAAGCAGATCAATCTCTTTAAAAATGTTACAATTTCAACAGCAATTAATGAATATATGTATTTCCCTACAAATTCCATTAGCATTGTTTCACTAATTTCAATTGTCTGCCAGTCAGACAAGTATTAAGTTTTACCACGCAGCCATTTTACTTTAAATTTCCATGATTCCAAATGCAGTTGAGAACTCTTTAATTGATGACTACATTCCTATGTCTGCTATTGAGAAATTTTGGTTTATATTCTCTGACCATTTACTGACTATGGACTAGGAATTAACTTAAAAAGTACAATAGCTACACACACACATTCACACATATTTCTATATATACATAGATGCATATATGTGCACAGATGTATATGTATGCATATGTGTCTTTTTAAAGATTTAACTAACATATTTGCCATAGTTTCCCAGTGTTCCTTTTAAGTTCACCATGTGTTGTAGATATGTTAATGCAAGCAGACACATTTGTATGCTTCTGTTAATTCTTTTTATTCATTTAATAGATATTTCATCTTCTTTCCACAATTTAGATGTTTCTCATTTTCCATCTTTTTATCATTCTTTCTTTATGTTGATGATTTTACTTTATTAAATGAATAGTATGTTTGTACCAAATCCCAATCAGGTAATTTGTGTCAGTGACTATAGTCCTTTGGAATTCACATATGAATTTTGTAAAAAATATGAATATATTTCTATTGGAATCTTTTCTTCCATGATTATGAATAGATTTTGAGTTACTGAAGTTTTGGAATAAAGGTGATTCTAACTGAAACATTACTAATTCCTCCCTAAACCCAGATTTATGTAGAGATTTCATTTATAATAATTTACATGTAGTTCTGAATTCACTTTTTAAAAATCTACTATCACTAGTCAGGATTCTATTATTTCAAATACTTAAAAACCTTGCCTTTTTCCTGCATCTTGTATAATTAATGGTGTCCTTATATATATGATTTATTAGATTTTAGTCTTTTCACAGCTGGGCTTTTCTGGAAAAATTTACATTTCTCCTCCCATCTATAATCCAGGCATCCTGGCCTCCTTATTGTTCCTCTTATGCAAAAGTCTACCTTTCATCTCCATATCTTTGTACTTGCTGTCCTCCATGTATGAAATATCTTCCCTTTTCATCTCTATCTGGCTTCTTTCCATACTCAACTCAAGTACCATCTCTTTAGGGACCCTTTCTAAGTCTCCAACTGCTAATTGCTTACCCTCTAAGGTTACTTTCCATTTTATGTTTCTTGTATGTACTTATTTTTGTGCATATTACATTCCTCCTTAGAATATAAGTCTTTTTGGGCCTGGGGCTGTTTTTGATTTCTTTGTATTGCCAGCACTTAGCTATCTTGACAATGGAGCACACTTTTTTTGGATTATTGATTTAAGTTATCTTGATCAAATGTTTTTATTTCAGTTTACTTTTCCTTCTGTTATTGTAAAAATCAGGCATATTGCTCACTTCTCCATGCCTGTTATTTAGGGTCACTGAAATATATCACAAACATAAACATATATGCTATAAATATGCAATTAAATATGTATGCATGTAAATATGTAATGACTATGTGTCGACATGAGCATATTTGTTTAATTACATAAAAGTATATTTATTCACATTTATGTTACTTTTTATAAAATATATACTAAGTATATATTTCATATGTATACTTTAGTATATATATAATAGTATACAAAATAGTATACAATAGTATACAAAAATATATACAAAAATATATAAAGAACAACAAATATTGTTGTTGTTTGATTTTCCTTCTTAAAAAGAACCATGATATCATGGAGGTGATGTCATATTTCTTACAGTGATAAAAATACTTCACATACAAGTTATGATTGACGTGAGCAGGCATGTCCCTGGAGATCAGGTGTGGGGAAGTGAGTAGTATTTATATTCAAAGAGTTGCAATCTTCTTGAACTTATTGGTACTATATAAGTAAAACTCTGATTATCCTAGTTTAGTACAGCCCTAGGATTGTCATGGCACAGTTCATTCTCATTATAAATTGGAATAGGTAGTGGTTGTGTACTTTTCAGTCCCATTTAGCTCAAGATACCTACATGAATGTGAATGTTAAAATTTTCTCCTCAAACATCATTTGCTGCTTAGCCTGGTATCCTCTATGGACAATAAGAGTATACATTTGGGGTTTTCATTCTTGGCTACTAGGAGTGAACATTTATGATATGGATAGAGGAAACAACATAGCTTGTGGGATAATCACAATGATATTAAGACATAAAGATACAAACACACATACACATATACATATATAAAACTATTTTATCATAAGAATGTCTTTCTACCTTTAGAGCTCAAAATAAAAAACAATATTAATGATAACAATATTAATAACTCAAAAGCATATAGTTCTCTTAATGTTTGTTTATAAATATCTTTATTGGAAGACAGAATCAAGATGGTGGAGTAGAAGGACAGACCTGTAGAAGCTCCGCCCCCCCATAACCCATAAAATACCTGTAAAAATGGCTCTAAACAAATTCTAGAGCTGCAGAAGCTACAAAACGACAGAGTGAAAAAGATTTCCAGCCCAAGGCAGCCTGGAAGGCTGACAGGAAAGGTCTATCATACTGGGTATGGAGCAGAGAGCAGCCCAGCTTTGCCCACATGGTGCAGCAGGGACAGGACTGGAGCAGGCTAGCAGCAGTAGTTCTCAGATTTATCAGTCCACAAAAGTCAGACAACTTCAAAGGTCAGTGACAAAGGTCTTTCACCTGGGTGAAAGGGGAACATGGTATGTCCCTGCTAGCAGCAGCCACTGCAGTGGCAGCATCCATTTTTGGAGCCCTTTGTTTAAAGACCCTAAGGATATTGAGTGGCTTATCTGGGTCTCAGCCTTGAGTGGCAGTCCTGGGATGAGGAAGAGCACTGGTGTGGTGGAGCTGGTAGCGGCTCTGGAGAAGGAATCCTACTTCCAGATCCTGGGCAGAGGAGTTCTTGTGGTTGCTCCCAGATGAGAGTACAGACTATTCTTCTCCCTCGATTGTGCCACCTTGGAGAAACTGAGAACTTACAGGTCTCCAGAGTATACCCTCCTCTTGACAAAGGACTCAAAAGTCAAGTAACTCTCTGGGAAAATGCCCCAAAAAAGGGAAAAAAAAATAAGAATATAGAAGGCTACTTTCTTGGTGAATGGGTATTTTCTTCCATCCTTTTAGATAGGGAAGAACAATGCATACCATCAGAGGAATACCTAAAAGTCAAGGTTTCTCCATCCAAAACCTCCAAAACAAATATGCAATGGTCTCAGGGCATGGAAGAACTCAAACAGGATTTTGAAAATCAAGTAAGAGAGGTGGAGGAAAAATTGAGAAGAGAAATCAGAGTGATGCAAGAAAATCATGAAAAGTGAGTCAACAGTTTGCTACAGAAGACCCAAAAAATGCTGAACAAAATAACTTTATTGAGTAATGATTGACTTTATATACTGCCTTAAACTTTGGAAAGCATTATATATATGTGTGTGTGTATGCACACACATATATATATATACATACATACATACATACATTTACATATGTGTGTATATATATATATATATATATATATATATATATATATATATATATATATAGAGAGAGAGAGAGAGAGAGAGAGAGAGAGAGAGAGAGAGAGAGAGAGAGAGAGAGAGAGAGAGGGAGAGCCTCAGAATAACCTTGTAAGAGAGGAATTACTACCTCTACTATACAAGTGAAAAAATTGATCTCAAAGGAGTTAGGTGATTTATCCTTATTTATGTAGAGTTAGTAAGTATCAGAGGCAGGATTTTAATCTGTTTTCCTAATTCCAAGTCTAGCCCACAATACTTGCCCATGTGACATGCATTCTATGAACTACTTATATTCAGTTTCTTTATGTTTATCTGCTATATGGACAGAGAACAGTCTTACAACATCTATGTGACTCTATGTTAGAGACAAAGGATAAATTGCATGGCTTGTTTTATCCATTTTGGGCCTTCTTTATCTTCCTTCTTCTTTTGATGATCAGGTATCATCCTAATTATGTATTTCATAGGGTCATTATCAAAATCCATCAGGGAAATATTCTTTGATAAAACACTGAGATTGTTGACCTGTGCATAAGCGTGCTTTCAAAATCCACAATACAAGATGAGCTATGATTCGTGGGTGGGGCATCATTATTTTTTGCCCCCTCAGACAATCTGGGCAAGAAAGAGTCCCTAACAGATGACAGCTTTGCACATGTTTCTCATCTTCCCTGAATCTGATCATTATCTCATTCTCTGGGGATGAAAGCAGCTTGGACAATATGATAACACTTATGGTAGCTTTGTTCATTTTTGAATGCCAGGAAAATCTTGAATGATTTTCATCTGAAAATTTGCCAAAGCATCCACAGAAGCCTTCATCATACCTATTCAAATCCCTATAATCACACCATTATAGCAACCATTTTGGAGTACTTGATAAGTTGATTTTAAATTTTGCTTTGGGAAGAATCTTGATTGGGAAGTTTTCATTTTTTAAGTTAATTATATATTCTTATCAGAAAATGTTTTTAATTAGTCAAGATTTGGGCCAATCATTCAGTGCTCTCCAAAGCCAAATTATTTAGTTTGAGATTGAAATAAAGAAAACAATCACCCCAAAACAATGTATAATGATACAATATGGTAGAAACATTTGGAAAATAACAGTTTGAAAACTCTGGAGTTTAGAATAATTGCAATTTGGGGTGGGGGAGTCTGTCAACTTGAGCATAGTTTCTTAACTTCATATTTTAAGTTCTTTAAACATTTTAAAAATATTTTTCCTCTAATTCATTTCAGGGAATTCTTATTAGACTTTTTTTTTTGCCACTAAAACACCTTTCATTCTAGTTATGATGAAAGAACCAGGCCTAGAGCTGAGAAGACCCATTTTCAAATCCTGTCTCAGATACCTACTTTCTGTCTGACCCTCATCAAGTACCTTGACCTCTGTTGGCCTCAATTACTTCTTATGTAGGAGGGGGATCATAATAGTACCTATCTCCCTACATTGTTGTAATAATCAAATAATATAAATGACTTCAAAACTTTCAAGGTCTTGCTCTGGTCAAAAAATAGACCCCAAACTGAAGCCAAAGCATCTGTTCACTACTCACTGTCCCTTCACCCCCAAGATAGTTTCTTTCCAGGGGTATTAAATAAAACACTATTTTTGTTACAATTTTGGTAAATCTTTGACTCCAGATAATAATGCTTTTATACATGACTCAGGGATGTGGGGAATTCTTTCAGCCACTTAAGCCAGACTTCCTGTCTGGCATCACTCCTCTTTATCAATTCCTTTAAAAATCTCCGCACATTTAGTCTAAGGCCATGGACTGAGTGATTGAGATGTCAGCTTTCCTAGTAAATGCATCAAGGCCAAATAGGGAAGGATGGTTTAGAAATAGTTCCCTCCACCTGTTAATTTTTGTTAACTAAAAGAGAGGATTTTTAAAACTTAGCTTTACTTTTTGTTCCTACACTACATTTGTTTCCAAATGTCTTTCTTTCTGTCCCATATACAGAGAACTATTTATTGTAAATAATAATAAAAGAGGAAGAAAAAAATTACTTTGTCAAAACTAACAGTCATATCATCTGAGTCTGAGGGTAAATACAACGTGCCGCATCTATATTTCTCCACTTTTGCAAAGAAGGATTGAACTAAGTGTCTCATTTCTTCCTCAGGGCCAAGTTTGATCATTGTAGCTACATACAATTCAGGTTTTATTTTTGTTGTAGCTTCCATTTGTGTTGTTGTCATTTTGCATATTGTTTTCTTGTTCAATAATTTTTCAGTTGTGTCTGATACTTCATGACTCACTTGAGGTTTGTTTGGCAGAGATACTGGAGTGCTTTGTCATTTCCTTTTGTAACTCATTTTACAGATAAGGAAGTGAGTTTGAATGCCTTGCCCAGGGTCACATAGCTAGTAACTATCTGGGACCATATTTGAATTCAGGAAGATGAGTCTTCCTGACTTTACACCTGGTACTGTATCCACTGTGCCACCTAGCTGTCTTTTATATTGGTTCACGGAAATCTTCCCATGCCTATCTGCACTTTACACACTCATAATTTCTGACATTACAGTAATATTCCATTAAACTCAAAGTGTCAAACAATAATACAGTGATAAGAAGACCCTCTTGAGACAGCATCATGAATTTCTGTCTTCCGACAATTCTATTTGTTGGGCAAATACCATATAACAAATTCCCTTCAGTATCTCAGGAGACACCTGGATGGAGTCCAAGAGAGACTTTCCTTTTATGCAATTCTCAATAGCAAATTGTATAAGAATAGTGTGGCATTGCAGAACAAATTCTAGAGCAGGAGTTAAAGGACCTGAGTTTAAATCCCAGCGGTGATGTTCACTAGCTTTGTGACCTTGCTCTGGTCATTGAATCTTTCAAAGCTACAGTTTTTCCAGGTCAGATGGAGGAAATTATCTAGAGGACCTTTTAGGTCCTTCCTAGCTTTCAATCTATGATCCAAGTTCCAGTGTATACATTATGAGACTAAATCTAGCAATTATGCAAATTTAGAAAGAAGTTTATTTTGCAAAGGAAGTGTTCTTAAGCAAATGTCTAGACAGGTTTCTTATTGGCATTATTCTAGCTCAGAAATTCTGAGAAGGGAAGTGGCTCCCCTGCTGTCACAGAATGAAAAGTGTCTTTTTTCCAGGAGGTGACTCTCTTTCAGAGTACATGACATATGGGTTCCATTGTTGAGCCATTTGGAGCCCAAGATAAAATAGAACACTTGAATTCTCTATGTACTATTTTTCTTTGGATGCTACTACAGACTTTCTCATATAACTTCTCTCCAAGAAGAAAAACTGGGGCGAGATGTTCAAGATTGGCAAATTCCATTTTGGAAACTTTCTGATATTAGATTTTGTCTTTCTTTTTTTTATGAGAAGGATTGATGGTGAAGGTAGTGGTAGTGGTGGGGAAGTTTACTTTATTTAATAATTTTTTTAATGGGAACTATTTTTATTTTAACTTCTGGGACAGCTAGGTGGTACAGTGGATAGATTGCCAGGACTAAAGCCAAGAAGATTCATCTCTCTGAGTTCAATTCTGACCTCAGATACTTAATAGCTGTGTGATCCTTGTCAAGTCACATAACCTTGTTTGCCTCAGTTTCCCATGTTTAAAATGAGAAGGAGAAGAAAATGACAACTTTAGTATGTCTTCCAAGAAAATTCCAAATGAGGCCACAAAGTGTCAGACACTCCTCAAAAAATGACTGAACAGCAAATGTTAAATGTTGGAATTTATAAATAAATATTTTGAAATTCACAAAGTCAGTTTATGAACTTAGTATTTAGTCTTGGTGGTAAAATCTATTCCCTTCATATCTATCAGAAGATAAGGAATTGAGGAATCAGGATGGCATAGAAACAAGAGCATTGACTTTGCAGACAGAGGCTCAGGGTTCAAATCCTTTCTCAGTCCCTTGCTATTTCTTTGACCTTAGGTAGGTCAATTAAATTTGTTGGGCTTCTACCAAAATGAGGGGGTTAAATTACCTGACCTCTGAGGTGTCTTCCAGCTCAGGATTTCTGATCTTCTGACTAAGAAAACAGAGTACTACAGTAGTTATTTTTTTGCATTTTTCTCCTGATGCTGAAAATGTTATAAAATGAGAGGAGAGCAGAGTTTTAAAATACCGCTTTATATTCATTGCCACTCCCTCTCTCCATTTCTGTATGTAACTATACATATATGATCTGTATATATCATGTGAATAATATGTATGCATAACATGTCTAATATATGTAATAAAAATGCACCAAAAGGAGATTTTTCACTTCTATTCCTCTGCTCAGGTGGTAAGGAACACTAGTTATACTTTTTGTGTGATTGGGCCTATGGAGTGCTCCACTTCAGTCACAGAAGGAGAAAATCAACCTATTATTTTTAGAAATCTTTCTCTGATAGCCCCTGTCACAAAACCATGGTAAACGTTAAATGGGCTTTAACAGCCTCCTTACACAGACCTGGCTACTTCCCTCTTCTCTAGCACACATTATTGATGTGCACCTGCCTGTACACTGGCAGCCTATTAAGGCGCATCCTCAGAGACTTTAAATTCAGCCCTCTGTTTTATGGTTAGAAAGGATGATGCACTATCCTAGTTTCCCAGTATTGGCCCCTCTGTTCTATATGGCAGATTTCTGTTGTTGTTTTGACATAATCTGCATCACCATAATCACTGTCTCAAGAGGGTTCATTAGGGAGTTGGCTACCTATGAAAACTATGGCATTTCTACTGGGTGAGAGGGATTTATGCCTCCTGTTCTGGATGAATTACACCCCAGAGTAGTGAAAGAACTTATAGATGTGATTGGTGAATTACTGTCAGTGACCTCTGAGGAAAACTAGAGAATGGGAAATGTTCCTATCCTAGTCCTCAGCAGCAGCTGTGAGATTTAAAGTGATGTCACAAAAGATTCAGACTAACCAGGAGTGCATAAAATGACTGGCTCTCTATTATGGCATATTTTAATTTACACAAAGGGAGGCTCAAGACCTAAAACAAAACAGCTGTGAATGGGGAGGAAGGCCAATAAAGGACAGGACTTTAGACAAAAGGCTCACCGTTGACTCTCAGGGGCTAGGATGATTATAATTAGGTCAGTCTCAGTTGTACGAAAGTGGTAGTAGATAAAATTGTGCCTCCTAGTCACTTAGGTGGCACAGTGGATAGAACACTGGATTTTGAGTCAAGAAGAACAGAGTTTGAATCCTTATTAGCTGTGTTACAATTGTTGTTCAGTTGTGTCCAACTCTTTGTGACCCCATTTGGTGTTTTTGTGGCAAAGATACTGGAGTGGTTTGCCATTTGCTATTCCAGTTTTACAGATGGGAAAACTGAGACAAATAAGGTTAAGTGACTTGCCCAGGGTCACATAGCTAAATTAGTAAATGTCAGAATGCAGATTTAAACTCAATTCTCCCTGAGTCCAGGCCTGACATTCTATCCACTGATCCACCTAGCTCACCCTTCTGTGACCCTAGGCAAGTCATTTAGAGTTCTGAGGATGAGATGAAATAATACATATAATGTGCTATAAAACTCATAGTGCTAATAAATGCTAGCTACAATTCTTATTTTTATTCTAGATGCTGTAAATGCTACTGAGAGTTAAAGATCTTCCCCATCCATTGATGGGTCTGCCCTTTAAGGGAAATTGGATTGGGGAGGCCCACACATTTTCTTCATTTCTAATGAGGCTCTGGTTCTCAAGGGCTGTGATACCCTCTGGCATGGGCTTGATTAAAATGATTGTTGACCACTCAAAAGTTGTCTTTCCCTTAAGAAAAACAGATCTAAGAGTGTCTGCAGCAGGCCCTCCTGTGTATAACGGGGTCCTTGCTGATATAGATGGCATAGGAATTAGCACCTGAATCCTAAGTGAAATGGTCATTAGACCTCAGGAGGGGGAAGAAAATTGTCAATGATGATCATGTTTGAAGAGGCTGCCTCTGAACTTGGCATATCTTTCAACTCTCTCTCAATTTTGGCAATAACCAGAATTTATAAGTTGACCTCATCTCAATATCCTTGAGATTCAGTGAGGCACCTGAAGGTCATGTGCTTTATGGGTAGGGAAACAAATTTGTGTATAGCAACATTTAGTTGGTTTTCCATCCATGACTTTAAGAGTAGGGAGATTTTAGGTATCATTTGGGGGTAAATACAGGTTTATATTTTTTGAAGAATGAAAATTTCCCTAAAAGGGAAAGGAGAGGAAGTATGTTCAGAGTCAAGCATAGAGTCTTCCTGGTAAAAAGTGAGGCTTTTAGTTTTCAGCGAGGCCCATTGAGCCAGCATTCTTGGACTATCATAGTAATGAAAGATGGAGGATATGTTTAGTTTTCCCAGTGATCCCATTTTTAGGGCTATTATTTAGACAAAGGATTAGATTTTATTCTGTATAGATCAGAAAGAAGAAAGAATTCTCTCCCCACTGCTGTTCCCCATGGAAAGAAAAGACATCAGGATTTTTATTTATTATAAAGAAATTCCTGTTAATAAATCTATATCAAAATGGAATGCCATGCTTTGTAAGTTAGTGAATATCTCATTACTGGAAGGTCCTGTGTGAGCTTTTCTCAGGAAGATTTCAAAGCACGGGTTTTTAACCTGGGAGTCTGTGAATTTGTTATCTATTTCTATGTCTACACCTACATCTACATCTAAGATTACATTGATATATAGAGAGATAACTATGTTTCATTCGGTTGGTTTCCTTTGTATTTAATTTTTTGTGGTTTTAAAAACATGATTTCCAGAAGGAATGCATCAATTTCTCCAGACTTCCAGAGGAGTCCATGGCATAAAAATGGTCAAGGACCCTTGTTGAAGAGGGACTTCATACAGCACATAAGAATTAAATTAATTAATCTTCGAATTGGCTATCATTTCTGTGGTTCTGATTCTGTGCTTTTGATAAAATAATACAAGAAATTAAGAGATATGTCTTTACTATGCATTTGTGACTAGAAGGGAAGAAAATATTTTACCTTAGGCAGGGAAGTCTCCATTACTGAACACTGCTCCTTTCACAAGATGGTCACATACTCAATCTAAACTCCAACAGTCACTCGTCAGTCTTCATTTTTTGAACTGGGAAGGATTAGTGTAGCAAGAATGCCTGCTTCTGCCATCAGAAGTGCTTCCATAACATCTGGCTCTGTCTAGTTAGGTTTTCAGAAAACAACTGTTGCAATCTTTGTCTCTGATAGGAGCAACATCTTAACACTTTCACCCATAGTGTTTTTTTCCCCTTTAAAAGATATTGAAATATTTAAAAAAAAATATTTGGCTCAAGAAAACAAAGAAAGGGAGCAAGCATTCATTAAGTACCTACTATGTGCCAGGCAAAGTGCCAAGCTCTTTATAAAGTATCTTATTTGATCCTTACAACAACCCTAGGAAGTAGGTGCTATTATTATTATTTTTAGTTTTATTTTACATTTGAGGAAACTGAGGCAGGCAGAGGTTGTGACTTTCCCAGAGTAATACAGCTAGTAAGTTTCTGAGGCTGAGTTTGAATTTCAGGCTTCCTGAATACAGGCTCAGTTCCCTATTCACTAAGCCATTTAGCTGCAGAGGATCAGATGCTCAGGCTGCAGATTTCACTTCCTCATCACCTGAATCCAAAGAAGCTGAGATCATTGTCCAAGGAATCCTGATACTTGGCTGGTGAATTTGGATGAGTAACTCACATAAGATAGCAGGACTCAAATAAATCAACTAAAGGTACTTGGACCGACTGTCCTTATTGAATAGCCTTCCCCTGCTATGGCTAAGTAAGTATCTTTTTTGTCAACTGTTGAAGGACCTATGAGTGTCTAATTTTTGTTGTGTAATACTGAACCTAACCTACTGGGAGATTGTGTTGAGTCAGATCTTACCCAGAGCAATTGGCACAGACTTTTTCAGGATTGGAATAAGATGGGATTATTGAAACTGAAGGTGGGCAATATATAGGATCATGAACTTTCTGGTAGCATCTTTGTGCTTCTAGAAATGAAGGTTGTTTAATTCTCCTTAATTGTGATAAAAATGTATCACAGGACATCTAGCTCCATTGGGCCTTCTTGCCTCATAATTTGAGCCACTTCCAAGTCATACTAGACTATCTCTTCAGGACTCTGTTTCCCTTCAAAGTAATCTGCAGGGATTTATTTTGGAAGATAGACAAAGAGATTTCGCCCCCGTTGGCAAAGGACAAATTCAGAAGAACCAGCTCTAGTTGGTACTGGATACCTCTGTAGTGGACATCACTGCCCATTTGGCTAGATGTCTTTCTAAAAGGATATTACTAGCTTCAAGGGAGCTATTCATATTTGTGTAAACTGTTTGTTTTTGATTGTCTTTTGGGAAATAATAATGCTTAACCAGATACCCCCTGTCCTATAAATGTTTATGTTCAGTCAGTGAAGGGGGAATAAGGAACCCCAACAATGAGGTAATGCAAACCAAAGCAGATCCCTGGAACTTTAAAATTGTTTAACAATTATGTTGAGGAAAGTGTTTGAATTTTGTTTTGTTTTGTTTGTTTTATTTTGACATCAAAGAGACCAACTACAGATGTGCCATGTGGATTGTTTTGATTCTTTAGTTGAGTCTGTTAGGGGAAACATTTGAAAGGACAATGCTAAATTCTCCCCAGGACCCCAGAGACATTTCTCAAATTGAGGCTATGGTAAATGTGCTAACTGTACCACATTTAATTAGTTGAGAACCATTAGGGGTGCTTCATTAGTTTAAAAAGTTCCCATTCTGCAATAGAATTATCCTCTCTCTGGAGCATCCATTGAGGGACCCTTGCCACAGAGCTCAGACCCTGGGATCCTTTCTCCAACTCCAGGAAAAAAAGGATACAAGTATTGGCTTAGAGAAGTCCCTGGTGTGTGTGTGTGTGTGTGTGTGTGTGTGTATTGTTTTGTATCATTCTCCTACCATAGGAAAGCAGAGTCAGACCTCAGCCATAGAAGGACCCAAATACTCCTAAGAAATACAGGAGGCCAGAGTAATCCTGTGTAGGGGAAGTGTTGGACTGTGAGACTGGGGCAGAGTTGGGCTCCACTCTTGTCATGCCAAGAGGGCTCAGGCCTAAGCACCATAGTTTAACAGTGTCCCAACATAGGACAGAAGAGCTCAGTCCCCATTAGTGGCACTTCTCTTGCCCCAGGCAGAAGTGGTAGTGTTAGATCTTGACAGAATGGGCAATCCCTAGCAGCAGCAGACAGTAGAAAGTTTTAGGCAGAGGCAGAGAAAGTTGGACACTTGATGGAGAGAAGAAAAAGACTGGCTCCCAGCAGCAGTGGTGCAAGAGTGGGCACTGGTACATGCAGGAGCAAAAGGGAGACCATGGAAACCCATTGCTGGTTGTAATGTAAACCTGAGTATCTCTTTCATATTGCTGTCTATACAAGACATAATGATCACTGTACAAATCCTTCTCAGGAAAGCCTTAGAGGACCAATGACAGGCATTGTTAGGATGGAGTTTGCTTTCTGGCTACAAGGAAGGGTTGAAAGTATCTAACCAGCCTTCATGAAAGAATGAGAGCAGTTCTTCAAAGACTGTCACACTGGGCAAAGATTTTGTATTCTCTCTTTCTCCCAATGATGCTCTCATAGAGGGAGAGGTCCTGATTGGTAGAGCAGCACAGACTTGGTGGATGATGGTTCAGGGCAATTCTCCCAGCCTGTGATGTGCATCAGGGATCTGAAGGAAGCATCACCTTGGCTGGTGTTCCTAGTGCAGCTTCTGATAATAGGGACCTTTTTACATTGAATGACCCATTGTGAACTGCAAAGATTTGGCATCAGTCACCAGATGTACTTGAGTTTTTAGCTCTAGTCTTTGGTTATTCCTGGGACTATCTCAGGTTCAATCACTCATTTAGAAACCTCTTACATTGTTTGTTTTGTTTTTACAGTTATTCCTTCCACATTATAACTTTTCCTATCATGGTTTCAATATATTGCATGTTGGCATGAGAAATTAAATGGGAGTTTGGGGAGAGTTTTGCAGAAGCCACAGGTGACATGCAAAGGTCAGCACACTACACAGAACCAAAGACTTAATTCAAATTTCACAATAAGGTAGTGTAAATACCTCATAAAAGAAAAAAAAAAGAAAAGAAATTCAGACTTCTTCTCTAATACAAAGGGAGGGCAAAAAATTTCATGTGAATTTTCCAGATCAATTGGGGGCCGGGGGGCCATGCCCCCAACCTCCATGAGGTAGAAGGGATAACTGTATCATGTTTCCATTTTAGTTTTCTTTTCTTCTTTTTTTTCTGTTCCTCCTATATCAAACTTCTTTAGTACATGACAAATCCCTTAAGCTGTCAGATCCCTAAACAATGCTGTGAGACAATATGGTACACATTAGTCACAGATTTGCTTTGATAAAGAGAATTTACATATCAGAAGTTCCACATACTGATGAAACTACAGGTCCAGATCGAACAGCCAAAAACAATAATTTAGTGTGTCTGTTTGGTTAGGCAAGTGGTTAAATAACTGCTGAGTCATATACCTAGTAAGTATCAGGTATCTAGGGCTGAATATGAACTCGGGTCCTTCTGACTCCAGGGCGGGTGCTCTGGCCATTGTGCCACCTAGCAACCTCTGTTAACTTCTGATAGAATGTATGGCTCACTTTAAAAAAAATCTATAAATTAAATTGCTAAAGTGGAAATGAGATATATAGATTATTTGTTTTACTTATAGATTTTGTGAAATGATTTCTTCTTATACTACCTAAATAATTATGATAATAATTAAGAAAGAAGGAAGGAAGGAAGGAAGGAAGGAAGGAAGGAAGGAAGGAAGGAAGGAAGGAAGGGAGGAAGGGAGGGAGGGAGGAAGGGAGAGAGAAGAAGAAATGAAACAAAGAACAATTGTGTGTTTGTGTGTGTGTGTGATAGATGGTTCTGGTTGCTCTCAGAGTATTTTCTTTTAAAAATATTAAGTAAACAAGATATTTATTTTATTTCCATCACACAGTGCAAGCGTTGTCTTATCAATTGTTCAGATATTTAGGTACAAATAGAATGGTCATGTTGCTTTAACCATTAAGACAAGATATCTAACAATGAATAATCTGTTTTGCAGGGCTACTTAACAGGCATAAACCAAGGATATTGCATGCAAAATAGGTAAGTGGTAGAGGATAATAGAGTTGAAAGTTGAAAGGGGCCTTGGATAACATCCATTTTAATCTCCTACTTATAAAGATTTTAAAAATAAGTAAGATGCAGAAAACTTAGATGACTTACCTGAAGTCACCTAATTTGAGCTAAAGTTGAACCCAGTTTGGCTGCTTCCAAGTCCAGTGTTTGTTCTATTACATGATGCTTTTTTGAGGAATGATTCCAAGAAAGACGAATGATGCTCACATACTGACCTAAGCCATTAGAAAAATCAGGCAGATCACTGGGGAAATGGGAGGAGAATATAGAGGATTCAGGATAAATTTATTTGACTGGTTAGATGTATAATTATTTTATTTCAGTTGACCCAAAGTTCTGTGCACCTCTGTACATAGAGTCAAACATCACTTCTTCCTGAAGGAAAAAAAAATAATGGAGTTACAGACAAGTCCTAATGTCTGTGAAGTCACAAATAGTGTAAGTAAACTTTGTATGCATAGCAAAAGTAAAATTCCAACCAGTAAGTCCAGTCAGGAGATAGTTATTTCATGGAAGAAGTTTCTTGGATGGTCTTTTAATGACATTTATTGAATATCTGTTTGTCCTCAGAAAGGGAAATGACTAAACAACTGATACATAAAATAAAAAGTCCTTTAGTTTGAATACAGATTATTAAAAAATTTATTCTTTATTGTAACACCACTAAGAGTTGAACTTCCACCTCTTAAAATTCTTTGATCCCTAGATCAGATTCTGATAGGGTCACTGGATTTGGAGTCAGAAAACCTGGAAATTCAATCCTAGCTCTGCCTGGGGCTCTATGTTCTGGAACAAAATATTCAACCTAGTTGAACCTCATTTTTTCCACCTGTCAAATTAGGATAATATAAGGTTGTGGTGAGAGGTAAATGAAACAATATTCACTCGACTGGTGAGAGTTCTTCATAACAAACGTATGCTGTTGCTCTCTGATCATCTTCATGTTGTGCTAGCATCCTTACAGCCTTACTTTAACCTTTCTCCTCCTTTCTACCTATAGCACTGGAAAAACAAAACAAAAGACAACATTCAGATCAACACTGCCATTTCTGACTGCCATCAAGATCCCTGTCATTTCCCAGTAATAAAAATTCCATCCTTTGTTGCCATGCCCTTATATATACTGCACCCCCACTAAACCCTTCAAGTTTTAATTTAAACTACTTGAAGTAAGAAATTATTTTTCTTTGTGTATTTGTATCCCCTCCATGGTCTGACATATAATTATTGAAGAATTTTTCCCCATTCACTTATAGTAATTGAAATTATCTTACAAAGTGAATGTATACATATATGTAAGTATGTACATATATGTATATGTATTTGAGTGTGGGTATGTGTGTGTGAATGGATGGATGTGTGTGTGTGTGTGTGTGTGTTATGAATCCTAGAGGAGGAGGACATTTGATTCTTAGGCAGAATCACCTAAAAATTCACTGTGTTTTTGTAAATTTTACCAGTCTCCTTTCTATCCCTATTTTACTACATTTTCATGTGATTTTTTTTTTTATGTAGACATTTGATCAAGTTTGCTCCCAGTTCAACTTGTGAGTTTACAGATTTGTGAGTCTTGGTTTGAGACTCTTGAATGTATCTCCTAATGAGCACTAATGGACATGAACCTTGGAACTTTTAGAAAGATGGTTTTCAATGATGGTGTTACCCCTAAAATGAATCAGTGGCTTCCACTCTAATGGGATAGATTATTTCAGAAGCAGATACTCTATTTGCTGGCCTGTAAAGTGAGACATGGGTTGCCTTGCCATTTTTTCTCTTTTGATCTTGAAAAAGAGAACTGGTGTAGCTGAGTTGGCAATGTTTACTACCTTTCCTCCTTCCTACCAAGAACCACTAAGAGTGGCCTTTGGGAAGAAGTGACTGCATAGTAAGATACATGGTTTAGAGTCAATATGACCTGAGGATGTGATAAGGTTTCTTGCCTCTCTTTAGGAGCTCCCAGTGTCCTTTCTTGGGGCAGAGCTACTTGCTGGGCTTTAGAAACTCACTAACAAGGTAGAAGAAGTATGTTTCTGAACAATGTCTTATGCTTAGCCTAGCCTTCCAGAGGCAGTCACAGAAGTATTTTAATCAATGTGAATTCTCAAATCTTAACTTTCTGGGGGACTGTAGCATCAATGCTATATCCATAGCAATCACTATGGATATGCATGCATACTTCCAGGGTAAATTTGAAAAATATAAACTCTCTTGCCCAAAGACAAAACCAAAATATTTATTCAGATACCAGAAAGCCAGTTCCACCATGGAAACAACAAAGTTTGCACACATTACTAATAAAAGGAGCACAGCCATCCCCAAGCCTTCCCTCCATCAGGCTTCCCTACAAACAAGCTCTCTTAGGCAAAATCGCTCCCTTTCTCACTCATGTTAGCTGCTCTGCCTACTGTCTCTCTGAGCTCTATCTCATTCTTTCTTCCTGCTGCACTCTTCCTCCTCCATCCATTCAGCAAGCTCCTCCTAACATGGGCTTCATGGGACTGAAGCTGTGGTCTGGGCCAAAGGTCAAAGCAAGTCATATGGGCTTATTAAGTCCCAGGAAAGACCTTCAAATTCCCTTAATATTACAGGGATATCATAAGAGTTCTTGAGAGTTGCCTCTCCAGCAGCCCTAAGTTTGAGAGCTCCTGGATCCAGCCTCTATTTAGAGAAGTGGGGTTTCCTAAGCAACACCAACCTTGAGGGTTGTCCTGCAATCCTAGTTCAAGAGTTAGGTTATTTTGTCTTCTACCAGGATAAGGGGAATTTCCTGGGCTTTATGACTCTTGTAGAGATAAGAGGACCATGAAAATATCTCTAAATAGCTTGTGTTTGACCTTTGTTGCCAAAGAAGACTATCTCTAAATAACTAAAACCATGGCAAAGATCAGTATTTTCATCTTCATGAGTTGTTTGAGCACTATTAGGAAAAGCAAATTGTCTCTCTGGTACCTTCAAGGTCTGTTCTCTTTCAGGGAATATTCAGATCCTCAGCTAATCCCACTGTTGTTGAAAGTATAATTCACCAGAATTTAGGGGATTGCCTTCTAACAAGTCCAAGTATGTTTCTTTAAGAGCGAACCTCAAGCAGTAGGGTGATGCTATCATATGAATGATTTTGGGACCTTTTGAAAAGTAGAACCCATGCTGAACTTCAGTGCCAGTACTTGAATAGTGAGGGTCTCCTTGTTTCTTTCCTTCATGTAGAGGATGAAGTAGTATTGAGTATGTAGCCTTCGACATATTGAATGGTTCCATGTTATCATCCTCTTAAAGGACTTTGCTAGGTGACAGTTATCTAATCTGATCAAGTCATCTGCTTTAGTGTTCTAATGAAAAAACCAAAGATGAGATCCCAAAGGACTATCTGAACAATTTTAGATGACTATAAAAAGCTTTATTTTAAAAAAGTTCATACAAAATTTGGGTTTGTTTTGAGTGTATGTCTATGGAATAGCATAAAGGAAGATGACTTACTTCTGGGAAAAAGTCTCCTACTCATATCATGAAAAATTTCAAAAACCTCATATTCTAAAACTGCATCTTGAAAGCTTTCCAAGTGAAACAGATTCTGAATATTCTCCTCTTAGAAGCAGTGCCCGTAAATAAGGATGGAGATTTCTTATGTTAGCAAATGGTGGCGATTAAATTTAGACCAAGGGCTTTAGGGGACTATTCTGTCCTAGTTATGAGCATCTTTCCTCTTCTTTGCATACTCAAATCTTTATTTTCTTCTTACATATCCATCACTCTATCAATCAATCTATCATTTCATTGGAAAGAATGCCTTTGAAAATCTTCATGATGACATACCTTACAAGATGTGTCAGTCTTCTAGGATTCCAACTAAAAGTATTTCCTATATATTTCCTCACTCATCCTAAAGACCCACAACAGATCACTGAACTAAGCAAAACCTTTTAATAGGCAAACTGAGAAGCATATTAATGAAACAATAGATAGAGGGCTGTGCCTAGAATCAGGGAGAATGGAATTCAAATTAAACTCAGACATGAAGTAATTGTGTGGCCCTGAGCAAGTCACTCAACCTTGTTTACCTCAGTTTCCTCAACTGTAAAATGAGGAAAATACTAACACCTACTTCCCATGAGTTGTTGTGAGAATCGAATAAGATAAGATTTTTAAAACACTTAGCACAGTATCTGGCACATACTAGGCATTTTAAAAATGCTTATTCCTTCCCTGTCCCTACCTTTTTATACCCACTTGCTAGTTTTTCTGGACTGTTTCCTTTTTGGAACTCAAGAAAGTGTTTGATTCATCATATGATCAATCAGTTTTTCTTTGACAGGCAGTGTGGTGGATAGGAAAGAATGTCTGCTTGGATGCTGTAAGACTGTATCTCAAAGTTCAATCAATCAATAATTCACTGAAAAAAAGTGTCTATTTTCCACCAGGAACCAAGTTTTGCATTTGGGATGCAAAGAAATCAATGAAATAGTCCCTGCCCTCAAGAAATTTATGTTCTAAAGAGGGAGTGGAGCAAGGGGAGGCAATAAGCTCATATTTTGGTATAAACAAAACACATAATAGACAGAGAATAAACTTTAGGGGAGGGACCAAGGCACAAGCAGCTGGAAGGGCCAGGAAAGGCTTCATAAAATGATTGTGATTGATGTGAGTCTTATAGGAAGATGGAGATTCCAAGAAATGGAGTTAAAGAGAAAGAATATTCCAAACATTGAGGATAGCTAATGCAAAGGCATGCAGAAGGGAGATGGAGTATCTAGTGTGAGGAATTGCTTATACTTCCTGCCTATTTGACCATCAGCAAACTGTTTATATTCTCTGACCAATAGTTTCCTCATCTATAAAATGGAAACTAGCACAAATAATGCTCAATAATGCCATTGAGGGGATTCATACGAGATAATATAGTTACATTGCTTAGAATGCATTAAAGCATTCTAAAAATGCAAACTGTTACTATTATTGAAGTATTATATAAATACGGAAACATATAATAGCTACTCCTCGCATGGGATTTTCAGTTTTGTGCTTCTATATAACTAAGTGAAGTCATTTATTTATTCACTCAACAGTTTAAAATAAAGAACACATCTAAAATACCTTATGGGTGGAAACACTGAGGCATTTCGTAACAGTAGTTTGTAGGTAAGTAGATGAGTATATTAGGAGTGCTGGATATAGAGTCAAAAGAGATGTGGGCTGAAAAATCAACCTCTGTTAATTAGTAGTTGTGTGACCAGGACTATGTTACTTCTCCTCTATAGGACATAGGTTCTTGATCAATGAAATATGTAATTGGCTTTGATCAACTCTGGGAACATACAGAGCTAGGTTGTTGTATTAGCAAGTACCCTAGCACAACCTGGATGGCCTGCTAGCACAGGTTCTTTGATCTGCTTAATAATGGAAAGACAGCTTCAAAGGGTTCAAGAATCCTTCTTAATTAAACATGTATAAGTCATTCACTAGTCAGGGGAAAGGTTAACACCTTGAATACGGAGAAAATACAAGTAGAGGAATTAGCACAAAGATCAACAGACAGGGCTTCTACTCTCTGAATAAAATAATACACCCACTTATATACACCAAGGGTGGGAGAGCACAAACCTCTGAGTAGGTGGGGGTGGAGTGTAGGGGAGGTGCTCTTAAAAAACAGCTACTCAGAGTCCTGCCCAGGGAATCAAAAGGTTCTTCTAAGCAAAAGCCCAAAGCAAAATACCAATCTCATATACATACACTTTCAGAGGCAGAAGGCCTCACAA
Source organism: Notamacropus eugenii (assembly GCF_028372415.1). Classification (NCBI taxonomy): domain Eukaryota; kingdom Metazoa; phylum Chordata; class Mammalia; order Diprotodontia; family Macropodidae; genus Notamacropus; species Notamacropus eugenii. Next base: position 110,471,714 of record NC_092878.1, read on the forward strand.
CTCTCTTGACTCAGTGCCTGAATACCTAACGGTAAGAAAGCCTTCCTACATGCAAGCCACCCCGTAAGCAAGCTCCTACTTAGGCAAGCTCTTCCCCCACTGGGCTCTGTATGACTTGGGATATATCACAGCTGGCTCAGAGTTTAAAGCAGCAAAATATTTGTGATTGATCACATGCGGTCACATAGGCCTACTAAGGGATGGGGAAGATCTTCCTATGCCATTAACATTACAGTAGTGCAGTGGATAGAGTACTTGACCTAGAACCAGGAAGACCTGTATTCAAATGCAGCCTCTGAAACTTATTCGGGGTGTGATCCTGGACAGGTCACTTTTGTCTTTTTATAGAAGCTCGTGAGTGCTTTGGTTTACTGAAGACTGGAAATGACAAATTAACGAATAAGTGTGGATGTAGATATCTATCATTAAGAGCTCAGTCAAATGCCACCTGCTCTATGAAGCCTTTCCACCAATCTCTCAGTTAACACATAGTAAGTGCCTAATAAGTGTTAATTGATCAGTCTATCCCAAGACTTTACAAAGCACTGTTTTGTGATTTTCTATAATTTATACGATGACGTTGATTGTTGCAGCTCTCTGTAATCCTAGCTATATTTTTTCTCCCTACTAGGCAATAATAAACTCAATGAGGGCAGGAAATGTTTGCTATATATATGCAGACTTTATGTTTCCCCTAGCAATTGGCATAAGGATCCATGTAGAAGGGAAGTTAAAAAAAAGTCTGTTGAATAACTGAATAAGTGAATGAAGCAAAACCTAATGCCAAGATAGTAAGAAAAGTTTGCATTTTCACATCCTCTTTAACCTTAAAAGTATGTGGAATGTCAATATTTCTATTTTTCACATCTATAGGAAAGTACTTGCTTCTTTGTATGCTAGAGGTTTAATAAATCTCTTAATTTATTGTTCTTTCTATTTCTTCCTCTGAAATACCAAATTAACGATTTCTCTTGAAAAATTATATTCTGCATAACAAAATGAAAAGATCTAGTTTTCTCCTTTCTTCCTATCTCCACACTTCATGTGGTAGTATTTCCAGTGATTTAGGAGTTCTTGTTGTTACAGTAACTTCTGTATTCAAATGCACTTGATGACTGAAAAAATGCAAGCTAACCTAGCTCATAACTTTAATATGTCATACCACAGGGAGTAGAGGAAACAATTGGAGGAGTTTCCTATTGTTCATTCCTGGAATTATGCACATGCTGGGAAAGAACAAGATTCAAGAAAATGATAGAATGGAGTTATACATAAAAGGGGAGATGAAAAGTTTAAAAACAAATTGTTTGGCTGCCTAAGAAAAACTCCCCCCGTCCTTACACAATTCTTACCTTACATACCCTCATCCTCATCATCTTCAATCTTATCACTTCCATATCCTACTAGAGTTCTGCTTACCCATTCAGTTGTGACCTCTGGGATTCTCTTTCCATATCTAAAAAAGTCCTTCTATATTGTACTTCTTCTTTCATTGTGCTTTCCAACACTGGCTATACCTTTTCTCCTTAGTTTCTCTCTTGTCCTCCCCCCACCCCCAACACATATCATATGACACAAGTCCTGCGGGGAAAGTCTGAATATTTCATGTTTTCCATTGCTACTTCTCTGTGTTCTTTAGTCATCAACATCCAACTCATCTCCTTTCAATTAATGAATTAATTTTAAATACTTATATGTTCCAGGAACTGGGAACATAAATTCAATGAATAAAACAATGCCTACCAGAAAGGAGTTTACATTTTAATTGCAAAGACAAGTTTATATGTAAATATGCATGGAAGACAAATATACATAAATATGAAATAGTTAACCATAAGGTAGTTTGGGAAGGAGAGCCCAACAGTGGAGGGGATCAGGAAAGGCTTCGTGTAGATGGTGACTTAAATTTTGTCATTCCAGCATGTGAATCTTCCATTGCAAGATGGACTGCCATGTGCAAGGTACTAAGAAAAAGCCAGCTTACCTGGATTAAAAAAAGAAAAAAATATAGGTGGGTGGGTAGGGGAGCAATATAAGATGAGGCTGCAAATATAGATTTGGACCAGATTGTAGAGGGCTTTAAAAAATAAACAATATAATTTACATGTTATCCTAAAAGTAATAGGGAGCCACTAGAATTTGCTGAGCTATGGAGTGACGTGGTGCTATCTTTGCTTACAGAAAAGCACATTAGCAGTAGGGTATAGAATGAGCTAGAGCAGGAAAAGACCTGAGACAGGTGGAATTATTATGAAGCCATTGTGACAACTTAGATGAGTGGTAAAATGGGTTTTAACTAAGGAGGCAAATGTGTGAAGAAACAGAAGAGTTTGCATAGAAATGGCAAAGTTTGCCACCTGCTTACATATGTAAGGTGTGGGAGAGTGAGGAGTCAAGAAATAAGATTTTTCTGTGACCTGAGAAACAGGAAGAATGGAAACTCTATACCAATTTATTACCCAATCTATATCAAGGCAGATTTTGTCTGTAAATTGCAAGTCATTCTTACTCCTTTCTAAAAACAATAGAAAAAAGTTGAATTAAGTTAGCAGCTAGGTGGCTCAGCAGATAGAGTATTGGACCTGGAGTCAGGAGGCCTCGTCTTTCTGGGTTCAAATCTGGCCTCAGATATCATACTAGCTGTGTGACCCTATGTAAATCCCTGGACCCTGTTTGCCTCAGTGCCCTCATCTGTAAAATGAGCTGGAGAAGAAAATGGAAAACCTCCCTAGTATCTTTGCTAAGAAAACCCACAATAGGGTCACGAAGAATCAGATATGACTAATTTAAAATTGCATTATTTTCCTTGCCCTCAATTACATGTAAAAACAATTGAACATTCTTTTTTCACTATTCTTCTCAACATATTTTAACATTCTTTTTTTTTCCCACCCTCCTCTCATCCCCCTTGAGAAGGCAAGCAATTTGACATAGGTTAAACATGTACAGGTATGCAAAACATATTTCTATTCTCATTTCTTTCCAAAGGAGTTAGGTAAACATCCTTTTAACAGGGGATTTCAACATAACTGCTGATCTTTTCTCAAACACTCTAGCTTGTTGATTTCTCAGTTTCCTCAAATACCTCCTACCCAAGTCTACCTCATGCACACAGAGGGATGATCACAGCCTTGATTTTATCATTACCCAAATGAGTTCTACTCCCTTAATCAAAAACTCTGAAATCTTTTTATTTAATTATAACATCTGATCTAATTCCATTTCTCCCTGTTCCTATCCCCTGCTAAACCTATTTTTCACCATCACTCCTACTCATGTGTTGCTGAAAAGAACTTCCTGGAGTAAGTCAGATAACTGAGCTGACTGGGTTCATTACAATTTGTTCTTGCATCTCATCTGATCCCTTACTGCAGCAAGGGAATAATTTTATTCATTCCTAATTAAGTGTCCCACTCCCCATAGAAGCTATTCTAGACTTTTTCTTCTCTCTTTACACTTGTTTCAATATTCCATTCCTTTCACTCTTTCAGCTGAATGTTTTGCCTCATACTTAGAAAATAGAGACCATTTACCAGGAGCATGCCCCTGGTCTACCTCTCAATACCACTTGACATTCCACATTCTTTCCTCTTTTTCTTCAATTTCTGATGAACCAATGGTTCCTATCACCATGGCAAGCTCCTCTATTTTGATTTTGATCTCATTTTTACCATCAGTTCTCTCTCTTTCTCTCTCTTCTGTCTCTGTCTCTCTCTTTTTCTCTCACCTTTCCCTTTCTAATGAATTCTCCCTGTTTCAACATCCTCTAAAACATTTTTACTAGAACTTTCTATCCCCTCAAGCTACTTTCTTTGATCTCATCTCTTTCACAGTCAAACTCCTAGTTCTTTAAACTTGTCTCCACTTTTCCTTTCACTACTCAGTTATTTATAATCTGTTTTCCAATCTAATCCCTCGACTTAGTACTGCTTTTTCTAAAGTTGTTCATTATTTTTCAATTACTGAATTTTATGGTCTTTCCTCAACTCTTACCTTCTTTAATGTCACCATTGCAATTGACATTGCTGAACACCCTCTCCTCCAGATATCCTTTCTTCTCTGAGTTTTCCTCCTGCCCATCTGACCATTCTTTCTCAGTGTCCTTTGACATCTGAATTCTGAAGTCTCTTCCAACCCTGAAATCCTAAGATTGTGTGATCTCTAGAAGATTCTACATAATTATGTATTTAGACCTAGAAGGGTCCTTGGAGGTCATCTTGTCCAACTCCATTTTTCACATGAGAAAGCTAAGGTCCAAGAAGTTAAAAGGTTGTTTTGTATGTTTGAAAACAATCTCTTTTGAGACACAATATCATTGCTTATCCATATCATTGCACGAATGCTTTCTTTGGATTGGAAAATGTGGAGACCACAGGCAATTACATATAATCCTGTGAAACCTATTTCCTTCATGTAGTTAGCCAGTTGCTTCTAACTGGACAAAATCACTCCCCTTTTCTTCTCTACAATCCCTCTCTCTGCAAATAGCAGTGCTACATGCTTCCTACAGGGCATGTGTATGTTCATCCTTGGTTGTGAAGAAGATTGTGCCATCAAAGAAATAATGACATGACTTGCACTTGACTCTGTTTTGAGTGAGGGAGGGCTATGCAGGTCACCAGCCTCACTTCTCCTCCACAGCCATCTGAATCTAGAGATCAGATATTCATCAGGATGACTAGAGATGACCCAGGATGAGGCAATTGGGGTGAAGTGACTTGCCCAAGGTCACACAGCTGGTGAGTGTCAAGTGTCTGAGATGAGATTTGAACTCAAGTCCTCCTGACTCTTGCTCTGGTGCTCTATCCATTGCACCCCATAGGGCCTTAGGATGGCTAAAATGATGCTGACCAAGAGAAAGATTCTCACCTTCTGCTTCAATGACTTTACTGACTAACGTCTGGATTCCTCTGATCTCCTTGACTCCCTTTGCTCCACAGCCTATTTCTTTCTCAATAAATTTAATTTTACTTTTATTCCTCCAAAGTAGGTTATTATATGCTAATGGAGGTTCAAAAATATTTAAGGAGTGTATAATTGGTAAGTATGGGGCTTGCACTTGTGCTGGTGTTCTCAAATTTAAGCAAACTTTTAAAAATTGTGTACTGGCATAAGCAATGCCCAAACGGAGTCCTGACCCTATGTGTATTAACCACATTGGTCCTAGGACTCCTGGGACTATTCATGTTGTGGATCACACCTTGCATAAAAGAAAATCTATTTGAAACAAAGTATTTAAACACACACCACACACACACACACACACACACACACACACACACACACACACACACCGGGTGTCTTACTAAAAATGAAAATGAATACATTTCTTCCTAAAAATTTGTGCTGACAAATCTCCAAAGGTTTTTTTTTTTTCAATCACCTCTCTTAGTTATCTGTCCATCATAGGTAGTCATTGTTGTTTACTGAGTTGTAAAGATGGAAGAGAATGAGCATTTATATAGCTAAATGCTAAGCACTTTACAAAACTTATCACATTTGATTATCACAATAACCCTGCTCTAGGTACTGTTATCTCTATTTTACGTGTGAGGAATCTGAAACAAACAAAAGTTACATGACTTGCTCAGGGTCACACAGCTAGAGTGTTTGAGGTTAGATTTTAATTCATTTTCCTGATTGAAATCGCAGTTTTCAATCCCTGCTCTCTATCTAGTTGCTGAAGGGGCATAGGAATTTTTACTGAGTCTAAGAATGGTTAAGACTCACATAAGTAGTGGATAATAGAGTAGGAATTCAAATCCATGTTGTTTGTCTCAAAATCCTGTGGTCTCTCTCTTCCTCTCTCTCTGTCTCTCTCTCTCTGTCTCTCTCTGTCTCTCTCTGTCTCTGTTTCTCTCTCTGTCTCTCTCTCTGTCTCTCTCTCTCTCTGTCTCTCTCTCTGTCTCTCTGTGTCTCTCTCTGTCTCTGTCTGTCTGTCTGTCTGTCTGTCTGTCTGTCTCTCTCTCTCTGTCTCTCTCTCTGTCTCTCTGTGTCTCTCTCTGTCTCTGTCTGTCTGTCTGTCTGTCTGTCTGTCTGTCTCTCTCTCTCTCTCTCTGTCTCTCTCTTTTTAGTTTTGGTATTTATTCCATCCACAATACTGCTAGTCTGTTGGTCTACAGTTTTATTCAGTTTCTCCAAATGTTTTGCCCCTTTAAAAATAGGGGTTATAGAGTTTTCCAGTACTGCTGTGAGATTTAATTAATTATTGTTTGCAAAGGGATTTTAGCTCTCTAGGGGATTTAAGAGGGTCAATCAAGTCTAAAATCCTGTTTCCCAGCTTTAGATGCCTATTTGCATGCTCTGGTTCAAGGACACTCTGAGTGGAACTACAGTTCCGCAAGGAAGTATGTGCTAATACTTCTTTCATATTACATGCTACGGTATTAAAAAATGGTCTTTGATAGTTTGTTTTGCTTCAAGCTACTGCTTATGAAAGTCTCTGGGATTTTAAGCTTTGGGGCTTCCAAAATGATTAAGTATACCACCGAGTTACATCTAGGCCCTATGTTGCCTTTTCTTCAGGAAATAACTTTAATAAAATATTTTCCTTTTTCAATTTCATCCAGAAACAATCTTTTAGGCATAGGGTGGCACACATGGAGTAAGAAGTTAGTGAAAATATGTATGTGTATATATGTGGGCATTTATAACAAGAGAATTTATATAATACTCAAAGGTTTGCAAACCATTCCATATAATTTATCTCATTTGCTCCTTACACTGTAGATGTTATTATCCCCATCTTATAGATGAGAAAACTGAGACACATAGACATTAAGTGACTTGCCCATGGTGAAACACTACATTTTTGAGGCCAGATCTTTCTGGGTTTGCAAGCCTAGTACCCTATCCACTATATCACTCTGCCTTTTGGAAAAGGTAATAGGGTCAATCTTGGACTCAGGATAGTGCTGATAGTAAAAATAGTAATAGTAGCTAACATTTATATAGAACTTACCATGTTCCAGGTACTTTATCAGTATTATCTCATTTGATCCTTTCAATGACCCTGGGAGACAGATGCTTTTATTATCATCCCATTTTTCAGCTGAGGAAACTGAGGTAGATATAGGTTAAATGACTGGTTCACAGTCACACAGTCAGTAAGTTTCTGAGATCAGATTTGAATTCAGGTCTATCCTTACTCCAGGCCTGGTACTGTCTCCTCTGTGCCATCTAGCTGCCCCAGGGTTACCTAGTTTCAAATCCCATATCTAAATATCCTACCTGTACAATCTGGGCAACAAGTCAGCCAAACTCTCAGTGCCCTCAGGTAACTCTGTAAGCCTTCACATTCTAGATGACAGATTATAGATTTGCATCAGTGAAGGAGTTTCTATATAGCGGAGATTCTTCACACTATGAAGAATACAGATCTGGATCAAGATAAAAACATGAATGCTTGTATACATATAGGTATTGTTTTTACCATGTTAATATATGACTTTTGCTGAAGATATTAGTAGGACCCTTCATGAGGAAAAGGTAACTTTGACTTGCTGTTGCTCATTCCTGTCTGATCTTTCTGACACCCCTGGAGGTATTCTTGGCAATGATGATGGACTGATTTGCCATTACCTTCTCCAGATGAGAAAAAGAAGGTTAAATGACTTGCCCAAGGTCATAGAGTTACTAAGTGTCTGTGGGCAGATTTGAACTCAGGAAGAAGAGTTTCCTTCATTCCAGCCCTAGGACTTTCTCCACTGCACCACCAGCTGTCTGAAGTTCTTTCTGGCAACTACTAATTCAACACTATGTTAGTCAACACTTTGATTATACAGGTCATAGGAATTGTGGTAAATTAGACATAAATAAAAATCCTTGAAGTTGAAGATTAGGCCTAATTTATCTTATAGCTGTTTTGCCATTCACTAAATGTTACCTGCAACTGCAGGTTATTTTCCCCTACTTCTCTTCTTTCTTGTACTTCACCTTTCCCCATCTCTCCTACCTGCTACTAAAGCTAGATCCTACTAAGTCTCCAGATTATTCATTCCTCCACATCATTATCTCACTTTTCTCTCCAGGCCATGGGTAACAGGGAGAAATTTTGATTGATAACACTTTCTGAACTTGCTAATAATTTTCTGTTTTTCATCACTTTAGAATTGTCTTCTCATTTCAAATTGCTTCCAAAGTTATTATTGTTGTTGTTAGACTTGTTAAGATTTTATCCTTTTCCCATTATTTCATCTTTCTAACCACTCAAAAAAAAAAATCAAGATCCAATAACATTTCTCAAAGTAACAATGAATGATGTGAGGAAACACCCTATATAAATGGATAAATATTTCTTCTTTCTCCCCTCATCTCTCAATCCCTTGTTTCTGATCATTTGTTTTTTAATAGCTAAAGAGGTTATTTCAAGCATCTTTTCAATGCATATGTAATTGATGATGAATGCTAAACAATGATAAGGAAATTAGAGGATTGTGTCAATGTTGACAGTCTTATTCCCAACCTAATGACTTGCTTGTTAAATTAATGGCTAATATCCTCATTAGGGATTTAACAAACCTGGCAAAATGTTGATTTTTTTTTTTTTTATATAGTCTGGTTGCCAGAGATTGGCTGTAGCATTCACAGCTGAACATTGCAGCCAGTACTAGCTGTAAGCACTGGGTATGGAGAAATTTACATCTCTGCATTCTGTAATAGGTAAGGGATTCTTCAAATTAAAACAAAACATGATTCAGGAATGCATGAGCTGTCTATTTCAGCTTTCTTTTGCCCCTGTTTTTTCTTAGAAGCAATAATCAGCAAATATGTTCAAGGGACTACAGAATATGCAACGATAAATAGCACAAACCTTATGTCTCAAGGATCATAAGACCTGGTGAGTTTGATGAGAAATATACAATATAGAATAAAATAAAATATGTTTATGTACAGAAAAGAGACACAAGAAAAAGAAAGAGAAAGGAGCTGGTAGTAAGGAGAAACAACTTGTGCCAGAGTGAAATTAGGGAAAACTTGATGGGTAAAGTAGTATTGGAATTGGGACTTGAAAGATATGCAAAGATGTTGTTCAAAGGATTATATAGTTAGTGACCACATCACCTTAGAGGCCATGTAATCCTAGCCCATTATTTTATAGATGAACAAACTGTGGTCAAGAAAGCAACTTTCCCAGGGTCACAGAGCTAATAAGACGATAAGATGAAAGACATTGACGAATAGGATGATGACAGATAAGGTGCTATAATGCTGCCCTCCTTCCGCAATAAATAAATAAATGAATGAATGAATAATAATAAATAAATAAAATAAGGCTTAGAAAATGTTCTGTAGTACTACGCAGAATAATTATAGTAGATTTCACTAATAAAAGAAAAGATCAAAAAGATAAGACAAGGCAAGTCAACAAGAATTTGTTGAGTGCCTAGTATGTTATGTGCACTGTGCTGAGGATAGAATGAAAAGCAAAAGAGAGCCCATTTCCTCAAGAAACCCACAGTCTAATGGGGGAGACAATATCTAATAAACTAGAAAAAAATGTACAAACAAGATATACTCAGGTTAAATTGGATATCATTTCAGAGGAAAGGCACAAGCATTAAGACAGACCAAAGAGGTCTTCTTGTAAAAGGAGAGATTTCAGCTGAGACTTGAAGGAAGACTGGTAGTACAGGTGAAAACCTAGAAAATTCCACACGAGAGATAACAGACGAAATCTGTTGTGTAGAGAGATGAAGTGTGTTTGATGAGAAAAAGGTTTATTGGAACCAGCTTGGAACAGGCACATTCCTTAATCTCTACCCCAAAGCTGCTCAGTGTTTTACTTTACTACCCTTAAATATTGTAGTGTCATTGAAAGTGAGCAAATATGTTATCTCTAGCAATAATTCCATTTCAAAAAAAGTAAATATTCTTTATCTTTTTGCTTGATTATATTTTCATGAATTCCAGGCAGCACTTCTTAATTTTTCCTATACATATTTCTTTCAAAATAAATAATAAATTTATTGCTTGGTTTACAAAGCCCATATAACACACTTTTGCCCTTGTTACTTCAATATATACTTGAGTCAACATTGGTTAGTTCATCAGCAAAGTTCCTGGCATCTAATTCCTGTGTGAGTTCTATGTGAATACTTGCTGACTTTGCTCTAGCCATAATTCATGCTTTTATTGGTTCTATGTTCAGTCCCATGCTCTCTTTCTCATTCTTAGACAATAGTATATCTTCTGTTTCCTCAAACGCCCTTTCTTTGCTCTCTTCTTACTCAGCCACATCATGATATCCATGCTTATAAGAATGCTCTTCATTATTCATTTTATTATCTTTTTCAAAGATGAACTCATAATTCATAACTGGTTCATTCCATAACTTCTTGGAAAGCTACATGTGTGAGTTAATGGGAATGCTCTGACCCTTTAGTCCTGAGACAAATTCTAGTATTATTTCTTTCAATTAATTATGTGAGGTCAAGTCATTTATGTTATCATACAAGTTTAGTGAAATTTGTCTATAGTTCATATTGGTAATTAATTTGATACTTCAACTGATCTGTTATCTCATATTTGTTCAGACCATTCTGCGCAATTCTTGTTCATTTAATTAAACATTCTTCATGGAGGGTCCATGAAATAAGTTATACATATTTTTCTGATCCATCTTAATACCTGGATAATATGACTACATAATACTTTTTACTTTCTTTTTTTTTCAATTCATAAAATCTCTTTATTCAGTTACTTAGATACAGTTCCATAATTTAATTCTCTACGAACTGATACACCCAATGACCAATGACTTACTATTACATCTCCAAATGCATCTAAATCACTGCATTCTTTATAGTCAACTGTAATCATTTACATATTCTGTGATCCTTTAAACTTAATTTTACAAGGATTTCAAACTGCTTGTAGATTATGATATGTCTTCTATCAGAGTATCTATGAGGAACAAAAAGGAATCTAACTGCTTGATTTTATATATTCATTCAGAAGGTGGCAAGCTTGTGATAAAAATTAGAAGTGAATGTTCACAGGCAGTAATTTTTCATGTGTAATTATTTTCAAAAGTTCAGTTTACAGGGTAACTTTTATAACTGTGAAATTACTTGTATATGCAGCTTTATGCGTTCAAGTATTTTGCATGATGTCTGATGTGATCATTAATAAAAGTTGCTATGAAGTAGTAGTTATGATCATATCCCTCTTGCAATCGAAAAACAACTGGAATTTTCCGCTCCGCACAGGCAGCTATAAAGTTGTCAGGAAGTAATTGCCCATCTTTAAGGAACTGGTCATCTTTGCCTTGATCGATTAATATGTCCAACTGAGAATCTGGATAAGATTTCACAAGTTGAGTAGCATCATATGCCTCCCACTTACTTTGATCTGATCCTAAATATCCACCAAAGGCCTTTTTCCCCCAAGGACAGAGTACTGGATTACAGATTGGAGCGAATGCTGACACAGATTTGTATTTTCCAGGATTCTTCAGAGCACAAATCAGAGCTCCATGGCCTCCCATAGAATGGCCAAAAATAGATATCTTCTTTGGGTCAGCTGGAAAATTGGCATTTATCAGCTTGGGCAGCTCATCTATTACGTAAGAGTACATCCTATATTTGGTTTTCCAAGGTTCTTCAGTGGCATTCACATAAAAACCAGCACCAGTACCAAAGTCCCAGCTATCATCTTCTCCTTTAATATTACAGCCACGTGGACTGGTATCAGGTGCAACAACAATGAGGCCATGCTCTGCTGCAGCTTGGTGATAACCAGCTTTTGTGATAAAATTTTGTTCTGTGCAAGTTAAACCAGACAGCCAATAAAGTACAGGACATTTTTCAGTTTCTGCCTTTGGTGGTAAGTAGATTCCAAATTTCATTTTGCATTTTAGTTCCACACTGTCATGCTCATAAACTTTCTGAAAACCTTCAAAGCACTTGTTGCTGGAAATCTGTTTCAAGGCCATAGTTTCTTTGCTATTCAGGTGCTACTGTTTTCTCACTTACTGACACAAGGTGACTAGCAGAAGGTGTATAATCCTAGTTCGAGGCAGGAGGCAGTAGAGACGGCAGGGGGTGGGGAGTACTTTTTACTTTCAATGACGTAAAGGAGGGACCAATTATTAGAGGATTCATGTTTGAGAAAGGTAATGAAATACTATAACTATACGCTATCTCATTCTGAATAAATCAATAGTCCACCTCTTTTTCCCTCAGACTTGTCACATAATAGGTGCTTGGTAAATGTTTGGGTTTTTTTTGATAGATACCATGTGATCACATGATTACATAAACATAGAATTGGAAAGGACCAGATAACTCATTTGTTCTAATCCTCCCAATTTGGAGATGAGGAAAATGAGGCCCCGAGAGATTTAGCCTTTCCCAACGTCACAGAGTAGGTTAAATGGAAGAACTAGGATGTGAATCTAGGTCTAATTCCAAACACGTTTATTTTTAAATCACTTTGAGAGTCCAGACTGGCTAATATTCCATGATTCTATTATTTTTCTTAGCCCCATTTAAAAAAAAAATTCTGCATAACTTTCTGCAATGAGACTCAAAATTTCTTCTGTTAGTTTCATGGCTTACTATACTCACTTCCTCTTCTGAAACATAAACCACCTCTCTCAAGAAAACAAAATCCAAAGTATCCCAGAAAAACTAAAACAAACAAACAAAATAACAGTCAATGTTCACAATAAGATTGGTCCATGTTATGGCAGGCATGGAGATTTTTGGAAACATCAAGTCATCTAAATGGTAAGATCTCACTGAAGAAACAATTTGTATAATTACAAGGATTGTTCCATTTTCTCACAGATGTTTTAGCATCACAGAGTTATGTTCTTGGAGTCAGCGGTGAATGTAAGTTGTATGCATGAAAGGATTGATTTATTTCTGACCTGAACATAGGAAGATAGGAATGTAAGTTAGCAGTGAGCCAATGAGATAGATTAAATGAACTGGAGTCATTTTCCTTTAGCTGGGGCTCTTTTGTTGATCTGATGTATTGATTGGTTTTAAGTGCACTTTCCAACCACACTCTCAATCCATCAGTTCCAATACGGGTTCCTTGCTATAAATTGGCAGTTAGACAGGTGCTGCTTATTATAATGGGCTGGGTGGACATCATCCACTCTAATTGTCCATGATTTTTGCAGTCCCCCAAATAATGTCCAGGTAATAACAGAAAAGCTTCCATCTGTCATGGAAGTACTGGGTCACAGAGTGCCCAGGTGGAAAGATTGGGTTCACTGTCTCACAAATTTTGCCAGCTGCCATTGTATGTAGGGCAAATACAATTTCTAGCTTCATGATGGAGAATCAGAGGCAAAATTGTGGGCAAGCTGTGAGATTCTTACACATATTTCCTTTAATCTATAAAATGAAAATCAGATTATTTTTGCTTAGCGTTTTTATTATTGGCATAAATATATTTTATTTGGTTATGTCTCTGTCCTACTGGATCACCCACTCTTGGTTTGCTTTTGTTGCGGTGGTGGTTATTTTTGTAGCCTAATAACAAAAAATACAGCAAAACATTTAAAAAAGAAATTGTCAAAGTTAATCACGTGAAAAATGTCATGACTGTACTATTTTGTATTTTATCTTTATACATACCTTTCCTTAAACTCATGGAGACAAAGATCTTACAGAAACAAGCACTGCTGGAACATTTCTAGATGGATTTCAAGGAAGATTTCATTTCTTATTTTTAGAAAGAAGAGCCTAGAATAAAGCTATTCTAGGATGCTTCTCTTAAATGATAAGATTCTTGATTGATTATCCAAGGAACATTTTCCCATTGAAACAATATTAAATTAAAATGGGAAATTATAGAGGAAAACTACATCTATGATTCCTGTCAGAAATTTTGGCTGCATTTTAAAATGATGACAAAAATATTGTTAGTTATTTGGATATTTGCTTTCAAATATTGACTAATGAGATCTTCTAGTGGCGAATTAAATACTGTGAATAGTAGCTTGTTGGGAGTAGGATTACTTCATTCTCTCTCTCCCAATGAGCTGTCCTGTGACCAGACCATCTCTGCCCTTAATTTTAGATATATGTACACCTAGGTGTTGCAGTGGATAGAGGACCAAGCTTGGAGCCAGGGAAATTCTTCTTACTGAGTTCAAATCTGGCCTGACACACTTAGCTGTATATCACCCCAGGCAAAGCACTTAAACCTGTTTGCCTTAGTTTCTTCATCTCTAAAATGAAATGGAGAAGCAAATGGCAAATTGCTCCAGTATCTTTGCCAAGAAAACCCCAAATGGAGTCATGAAGAGTTAAATATGATTAAAATGACTGAACAATGACAACGAATATAGGAGCAAATGTTCAATGAGATCGATGGCTAGTTTGACAAAGTCCTGGTACCAAAAGCTCGGTGTAGTAAGAAAATGGGCTTTGAATTGGCTGTTCTTGAGAAGCTATTGTCCAAATAACAGGAAGGACAAAAAAAGTGGATTATTTGAAGGGTGAACTGAACAAAGTTTCTGGGGAGAAGCATCCAATGTTTACTCTAGGTCCATCGACATTCTTTCTTTGTTATCTTTCTATCAGGGAACTGACTAGGATAACCAGAGACTTTTCTCCTCTGGGCCACTAAATATTTATTTTTGCCCATTATGTAAGCAGTGGAGCCCAGTGAATTCCTCATATATATAATACATAAATGAATTTATGGCTGTGGTTTTGAATTATTGTCTGAAGCATAATATTTTCTGAATCCCAAGGTGTTGCATTGCTTTGTGTTTGGATAAGTTCTCTACAAATTGTATTTGAATTAAATATTACTTTATCTGATATAATTCATGATGTTAGATGTGATATGAATGATTACTCTCCATTTTTTGCCCTGAAGCTCCATTGCTTTGAGGAGGTGATCCTGGCTTCTCAGAAACTGTACTAATGAAGTGAAAGCTCCAGCAGGAACTGCTAAGGCAATTGTGCCCAGTGGTATACTCTGAGTCTGTTGTCTTATAACTAGCCTTGCCAAATGAAGCAAGGCTTATCACCAGTATGTTTTTTCTATCACTACTGATTAACCAATCAATCTACAACATCTATTAAGTACCTACTAAGTGTAAGTCACTACTCTTGTTGCTAGGGATAAAAGATAAAAACGAAAAAAGAATAGCCCTTGTTTTCAAAGAACTTATGCTCTCTGTGAGAGACAAAATGTACATAACTAAACATGTACAAAATATATACAAGATAATTTTGACTGAAAGAATTGAGAAAATATTTATGTAAAAGGTGATGCTTGAATGTAGTCTTGAAAGAAGCAGAAATTCTAAGAAATGGAGCTCAATAAATAGTGCATTACAGGCATTGGGGCTCAGCTGACACAGAGATACAGCCACAGAAGATTGAAGACCATGTGAGAACAGCACGAAGAAAGCCAGTTTGACTAGACCATGATATTTATAAAGAAGTTTTCTTCAGTTGTTTTTAAGTCATGTCTAACTCCTCATGAACACATTTGGGGTTTTCTTGGCAAAGATACCAAAGTGATTTGCCATTTCCTTCTTCAGCTTATTTTATAGATAAGGAAGCTGAAACAAACAGGGTTAAGTAACTTACCACACAACTTGTAAGTGTTTGAGGCCAGATTGGAAATCAGGAAGATGAGTCATCTTGACTCCAAGCCGAGCTCTCTATCTAGTGTACCACCTAGCTGCCCCATTCATAAATGAGAGTTATATAATAAGACTAGAAAAGTAGAATGTGACTAGGGTAAGAAGAATTTTAAATGATAAACAGAAAGGTTTACCATTAGTTTTACAAGTAATAGGCAAGCATTGGAGTTGCCATGGTCAGTTCTTGACTTTTGGAAAGCAGCTCTGTTGATAAATTGGAGAAGGAAAAGAACAGAATTGGTAAAACCAGTTGGAAGATTATTATAACAGTCAGGGAAAGAGGTGACAAGGACCTAAACTAAAATGTGACTAGGTGAATGAAAGGGGAAAGAAAACATAGAAGATGTATTGTGAAGGCAAAAGTAAAGTCTGGAAACTGACTGGATATATGGAATAAGAAAGAGTATGAAACCTGGATTCTAAAGGAGTGGGAATGCACTTGATTTAAATGGTTGATGATTTGGTTTTGACCACAGCAACTCGTGAAACTCTTCTGGAGCACAGAGGAAATGTCTGTTGACATCCATTCCTATCTTCTCAATAGAAAATACTTATTGATGAAGAAATTCTTCTGGGAAAATGATGGGTCCTTGTAGGGTTGAAGCAAATTTTGTAGACTCTGCATTATGAGAAGGAGTTTCAGAACTCTGCCTGTCAATTGTAAGGAACAAAACTCATGGAGAAAAAACGGAACTCCAGTGTTCAGAAGAAGTTTTTGTATGTATTCATTTAATAGCTCAGTTGGAAAGAGAAGGTTTCCTAGCAGTGATCTCCCTTTAAGTGACACTAGACTAATCTTCTAGGTCTCTACAGATGTGTAGTGCTAATTTAAAGAGCAATATTGTGCATCTCCCTTTTCAAATCAAGGTTTTTCTTGCTGAAACATGTTTTCACATTTGCCTGCTAGAATGTTTTTGAGCCCTGAATTGTGGCATTATTTTCCTCAGTATTTTTTGGGTCTCTTTTAGCAAACCTTTGATTCAATTTTCATGGTTTTCTTGCATCACTTTCATTTCTCTTCCCAATTTTTCCTCTCCTCTTATTTGATTTGCAAAATCCTTTTTGAGTTCTTCCATGGCCTGCAACCAATTCATATTTTCTTGGAATTTTTTGATGCGGCAGTTTTGACTTTGTTGTCTTCTTCTGGTTGCATGTTTTGATCTTTCTTGTCACCAAAGTAAAATTCTATAGCCTGAGTTCTTCTACCAAGTTCACTCATCTTCCAAGCCAAACACTTGACTTCCTACCTCTTTGTCAAAGTAGTATTCTGCTTCTAGTGGGGCTGGGTGTACTGTCTCAGGCTTCAGGTATTTTCTATCAGCCACTTGATCCCCCATCATCTGTGGGCCCAGACTTCGGGAAGCAGCCTCTGCTGCTGCTATAATCCCTTCCCCACTGCCCTGGGCCTGACGTCAGACCTGGCCAGACTGTGTGCACTTCTTTTCACCCAGGTCCCAAGAAGTTTTCCCACTGACCTTTTTGGCATTTATGTGGCAAGTCTGGAAATTGCCACAGCCACCAATGATTCAATTCCCAGAGGCCTGCTCAGGCCAGACTGTAGCAGTGTATCTCAAGCTGAACTGTGCTCTACTCCCTGCTGGGTATGAAAGACCCTTCCTGTCAACTTTCCAGGTTGTCTTGGGTTGGGAATTTGTTGAACTCTGTCATACTGGGGATTCTGTAGCTCTAGAATTTGTTTAGTTATTTTTTACAGGAATTTGGAGGGCTTTGGGGGAGAGCTCAGGGAAGTCCCTGCTCTTACTCTGCTATCTTTGCTCTGCCTCCAGTTTTTCTTGTTTCTGCATTGGTAATATTATCCCTGATTTCTGACCCTTAGTGGCCTCTTTAGCAGAATTACTTCCATGGTTGTCCTAATGACCTCCAAAAGTAGTGGTATCTTCATTAAGTGAGCTTATAATGTAAAAATGCCTTTAGGTTGATGAATTCCATAGCTCAATGTCAGAAATACCTCTCTATGTATATGAACTAATCATAATTCCACCACACATGGATTCTACTCCTTTAGACAAAGGGAATGTTTGCATGTTGATAAAGCATTTAATAGTCTGTCAAATCACTAAAAAAAATAAAATCAATCATGGGTTTGTTTTAGAGTTAGATCAAGATTTGGAAAATGTGAGATGTTAAAAATCTGATCAGGTAGACATTTTGAGGGAAGGAATAAATGAAGGGTATGGGTTAAAGAAGTATTTCTAAAGTAATGCAAGATTAATAAAGAGGTAAAGATAGAGGCTGAGAGAAATGACAGAGAGAAAGACACCAAAGTGATCTCTCACCTGCCATATTTGAGGTAGATGAGAATGAATTCTTTAATCACATAAATGGAACTATACTCTCATTAATGTGATTATGGCCTCCAATGATCATATTTCAAAAACCCACTCCTGATTTTATCATGTTACTATTCTCCATATAATCTCATAAATCTTTCACGTGATGGTGACCTCCTCTAGATTTCTTGACATAATGTACATATGGTTATAGAGCTTCGGATCAGAGGACCTACATGTGAATACCAATTCTAACACTTATTATATGTGTGACTTGAGTAAATCACCTACAGTCTCTGAGCCTACCTTTCTTCTTCTACAAAATGAGGGAGTTGCACTAGAAAGATACTGAGTTCCTTTTGAGTTCTAGATCTAGCAACTTTCTGGGTCTCAAAACTCTAATCTGTAAACATCAACATGACGTTTAAGATCCCTGGAAACTCAGAGTATGGACTGTTTCATTATTTGTACTTTTATCCCTACTACCTAATAGTGCCAAGCACAGAAAATGTGCTTATTTGTTCTTCCTAATATTTCCCTCACTCTAACTAAAAATAGAAATGTTTTTATGTGTTTTTGTTTTCTTTCAGTCATTTATTTCTTTGGGCATATCACTCATGTGCTATTTGTGTGGGTCTTTATTTGTAATGTGTTGCTACCTTCTCATGATTTAATATTACAAGTTATCCATACCCTATGAATAGTCAGATAAGAATGAGATAAAAGTAAAAGTATAGTGAGCTTTATGTAATAGGAAAATTCCTAGTCTTAGGGTCATAATATCTGATTTTCAGTCCTAAATTTATCACTTAATAAGCCGTGTGACAAGGGACAACTCACATCAACGTATATGTCTTTGTTCATATAATTATCTGTTAAGTAAAGTGTTAGACTAGATGACCACTGAGTTACCTTTTAACCTAAGAGACAAAAAAAAAAAAAAACAAATAAAAAAATGTAATTTATCAATCATGAAATACAACTTTCTGGGTTAAGGCATAATGATGTTTTAGCATCAATTCTTCAGAAAAGGGTTCATCTTGTCTGGGTTTTATCCATGATCATTTTCTTCATGGGGACAATCAATACTCCTCATACTCTTTTCTCATTTTTTCTTTCCTTCCGTCTTCCAACCCCTGACTTGTTCTTCATTCTTAACATGACCTCCAATCCCTCAACCTTTTCTTTAAACCATGTTACTTACACCTGCTACATCTGGCTGTCCCCCAAGTTCTGCTTCAGTCCTATTCTTCTATATTATCTCATGACTCATGGTGATCTCATGACTCCTCTGGGTTCAATTGCATCTCTATGCAGATAATTCTCAGATATGTTTATCCAATCTTAACCTCTTTGCTGCAGTTTAGTTTCACATTGCCAGCTGTGAATTAGATAGTTCCAAGTGGATGTCTTATAGACATTTCAAACTCAAGACATAAGAAATGGAACTCATTATCTTTTTTCCCAAATCCTCCCTACTTGCCAACACCTTTACAACTGTTGAAAGCACATTGGCACAGTATCCTCCCAATTACCCAGGCTCACAACTTAGTTGTCATCTTCAACTGCTCATTTGTACTCACCCTACATATCCAATTTGCTGTTGTTTTACCATTTTCATCTTCACAACATATTTTATGCATTGCTTCTTCTCCACTCACAGCTACCCCTCTAGTAAAACTGCTCATTACTTCATGCTTAGACTATTGCAATAACCTGCTGATTGGTACCCTTGCTTTGAGTCTCTACACACTTCAGTTCAACCTCTACACAAATACCAAAATTATCTTTCCAAACCACAGTCCTGACTATGTCAATATCTCCTATTTAATGTACTTCCAATCATCAGCTACTACCTCCAGAATTCATATGTTTGGTTTTTAAAGCACTTCCTATCCTGCTCTCTTTTCACCTTTCTATGGACTCTATGACCCAATAACATTGACTTTCTTCTACCTTGTACATGAGGATGTTCCATCTTTCAACTCAGTGCCTCTTCACTAAATATTTCTACCTCTTGGTTTTCTTCTTTTCCACCAGGATTCAATTCAAATCTCATCTCCTGCAAGAAGTCTTACACTCTCCTCCTCTCCCAGTCCCTAGCACCAGTGCCTTTCCTCTGAAATCACCTCTCATTTGCTGTACCTCATGTGTCCATAGTT
Source organism: Notamacropus eugenii (assembly GCF_028372415.1). NCBI lineage: Eukaryota > Metazoa > Chordata > Mammalia > Diprotodontia > Macropodidae > Notamacropus > Notamacropus eugenii. The sequence goes on from NC_092878.1 coordinate 110,491,789, forward strand.
GCTTATAGTATTTCTCCCCCATTACAATTTCATCTCCTTAAAGGCAGGGACAATGTTTTTCTCTTTCTTTGTATCCCCAGAGTTTCACAAAATACCTGGAATATATCAAATTCTGTTGATCAAATGCTTGTTGAATTAAGTTGTCATTTGTTTTTTGTAGGTATCCTAACAGGTTGGACACAGAGACATTGGACAATTCCAGGACACTTTCAAATAAGAAAACAGAACTTGTTCAGTCTTCTAGGGGAGGAGCCAAGATGGCGGAGTAGAAAGACACACATATGCTAACTCCGAACCCACAGCCCATACAATATGTGTAAAGAAGAACTCCCAACAAATTCTGGAGCAGCAGAAGCCACAGAACAATGGAGTGGACTAGATTTCTGTTCCAGAGAGCCCTGAAAACCTGATGCAAAAAGTCTGTCGTGCACCCGACCCAGAGTAGAGCCCAGCCCTGCCTTGGCCGTGCAGCACCAAGCGGAGCAGATCTGAGTAGGTTCAGGGACAGAATCTCCAGCAGGCCACGCAGGTCCCACCACCCACAAGTGACAAGGATTGGTGAGAGGGTCTCTTTGGCGGGTAGAGAGGGGAGTGGGGTGTCCCCATAACTCAGGCCCTCTTGGGAGGCAGCAGCAGGGGTGGCAGCGGACAGGGGCTCCCCAAGCAGGCAGGAGACTGGATCCATTGTTGAAGGTCTCCACATAAACCCCCTGAGGGAACTGAGCCCTTGAGGCAGCCCTGCCCCCACCTGAGCACCTGAACTTAATCCCACACTGAATAGCAGCTCTGCCCCCGCCAAAAGTCCTAAGGCTAGGAAGCAGCATTTGAATCTCAGACCCCAAGCACTAGCTGGGTGGATCTGGAGGCATGGTGGAAAGAAAACTCAGAAGTCAAGTCACTGGCTGAGAAAATGCCCAGAAAAGGGAAAAAAAAATAAGACCATAGAAGGTTACTTTCTTGGTGAACAGATAATTACTCCCTTCCTTTCTGATGAGGAAGAACGATGCTTACCATCAGGGAAAGACACAGAAGTCAAGGCTTCTGTATCCCACACATCCAAAATAAATATACTGTGGACTCAGGCCATGGAAGAGCTCAAAAAGGATTTTGAAAATCAGCCAAGACAGGTAGAGGAAAAACTGGGAAGAGAAATGAGAGAGATAAAAGAAAAGCATGAAAAGCAGGTCAACACCTTGCTAAAGGAGACCCAAAAAAATGCTGAAGAAAATAACACCTTGAAAAATAGGCTAACTCAATTGGCAAAAGAGGTTCAAAAAGCCAATGAGGAGAAGAATGCTTTCAAAAGCAGAATTAGCCAAATGGAAAAGGAGATTCAAAAGCTCACTGAGGAAAATAGTTCTTTCAAAATTAGAATGGAACAGATGGAGGCTAATGACTTTATGAGAACCCAAGAAATCACAAAACAAAACCAAAAGAATGAAAAAATTGAAGATAATGTGAAATATCTCATTGGGAAAACAACTGACCTGGAAAATAGATCCAGGAGAGACAATTTAAAAATTATGGGCCTACCTGAAAGCCATGATCAAAAAAAGAGCCTAGACATCATCTTGCATGAAATTATCAAGGAAAACTGCCCTGAGATTCTAGAACCAGAGGGCAAAATAAGTATTCAAGGAATCCACAGATCACCGCCTGAAAGAGATCCAAAAAGAGAAACTCCTAGGAACATTGTGGCCAAATTCCAGAGTTCCCAGGTCAAGGAAAAAATATTGCAAGCAGCTAGAAAGAAACAATTCAAGTACTGTGGAAATACAATCAGGATAACACAAGATCTAGCAGCTTCTACATTAAGGGATTGAAGGGTGTGGAATATGATATTCCAGAAGTCAAAGGAACTAGGACTAAAACCAAGAATCACCTACCCAGCAAAACTGAGTATAATACTTCAGGGGAAAAATTGGTCTTTCAATGAAATTGAGGACTTTCAAGCATTCTTGATGAAAAGACCAGAGCTGAAAAGAAAATTTGACTTTCAAACACAAGAATGAAGAGAAGCATGAAAAGGTGAACAACAAAGAGAAGTCATAAGGGACTTAGTAAAGTTGAACTGTTTACATTCCTACATGGAAAGACAATATTTGTAACTCTTGAAACTTTTCAGTATCTGGGTAGTGGGTGGGATTACACACACACACACACACACACGCACACACGGAGACAGAGAGCACAGAGTGAATTGAACAGGATGGGATCATATCTTAAAATGAAATTAAGCGGTGAGAGAGGAGGAGAAAGGGAGAAATGGAATGGGGCAAATTATTTCTTGTAAAAGAGGCAAGCAAAAGACTTTTTAGTGGAGGGAAAAAGAAGGGAGGTGAGAGAAAAACATGGTTTACTCTCATCACATTCCACTAAAGGAAGGAATAAAATACACACTCATTTTGGTATGAAAACCTATCTTACAATACAGAATAGTGGGGGAGACGGGGATAAGCAGGGTGGGGGGGAGGATGGAAGGGAGGGCAATGGGAGGAGGGAGCAATTTGAAGTCAATACTCTTGGGGAGGGACAGGATCAAAAGAGAGAATAGAAGCAATGGGGGGCAGGATAGGATGGAGGGAAATATAGTTAGTCTTACACAACACGACTATTATGGAAGTCATTTCCAAAACTACACAGATATGGCCTATATTGAATTGCTTGCCGTCCCAAAGGAAATGGGTGGGGAGGGAGGGATGAAGAGAAGTTGGAACTCAAAGTTTTAGGAACAACTGTTGAGTTCTGTTCTTGCTACTAGGAAATACGAAATACAGGTAATGGGGTATAGAAAGTTATCTGGCCCTACAGGACAAAAGAGAAGATGGGGACAAGGGAAGGGAGGGATGATGGAAGGGAGGGCTGATTGGTGATAGGGGCAATTAAAATGCTCCGTGTTTTGGGGTGGGGAGAGGGGATAAATGGGGAGAAAATTTGGAACCCAATATTTTGTGAAAATGAATGTTAAAAGTTAAATAAATTAATTTTAACAAATCTTCTAGAGACAAATGATATTAAAAGTGCATTTTAGTATTGGAAGATCAGTTTCACAATCATGTGAGGCCAATAATGTGATTGTTATTCCCATGTTACACATGAATAAACTGAGGCTGACTTTTTCATTGTCACATGGTTAAGAAATATAAATCAGAGCTCTTAACTCAGGTTTTCTGACTCAGAAATTCCTTCTTCTACTCCATGTCATTAAAGAGTAAGTAGAAATAATATCTTAAATCACTTGACACGGTCCCTGCAATATAGTCAGTACTACATAAATTCTAGATATTATTTTAATAATTATTGTAAAATGATAATAACACACTTACTAGCTATCTTATGTAGTAGTGAGTAAGCTATTTGGAAAGCCTTTAATATATTATCAGTGATATTATATTTGCACAATAATTCAACAATTAACTATTAATGGCTGAGGTATATTTAAACCCTGAGAGCATAGAAGGGTGTTTAATAAATAATGATTTCTGACCTCATACTTATAGGAAGGATCATAGACAGGAAGGACCTCAGAAGATTTCATTTCTAATCCATTCATTTTTACATATGTGGAAAGAGAAAGCTAGAGACGTTAGTGGTTTGTAAGAGTACTCAGAGGTAGTAAGTAACCTGCAGAAGGAAGATTTGGACTTCACTCCAAGCTCAGTGCTGTCATTTCAATATTCTTTCCAACACACCACCTTTCCTCCCTAAATTGTTTATAATCTGCTTGGAGAGGCAAACTTAAAAAAATATGAAGGATTAAAAAGCAATATGAAATGGAGATTCAATAAGTGTCACAAGGGATCCTGAGATTAAGTCCCTGATGAGTGGCAAGTAAGTGCTATGAATTCACAGAAGAAAACCCAGTGCATTAACGTTAAACTTCCATTTAAAATTGGAGATCATTTAAAAGAGCAATGTCATTTTGAAATTTACTATGCTAGGAAACAATCCATTTTTTCTCAGATATTCTCATCCATATCACAAATACTGAGGGAAATAGAAGGAATGGCATATATCAAGATAATCTCAAGTCTATTCCCTGTTACATATCATTATGTATCATTTTTCCTATTATCATTTTTCCTATTATGTATCATTTTTCTCTATTAGATATTAAAACTGAATTTAACTAGGTTTTAAAATCATCATTTTTATATAGATATTGAGTATACATATTATTTTCAGCATTCCTAACCAGGCATGATTGGCGTATGTTTTCATTTATATCTGGTAGGATTATGTGCTGCATTTTTGGAGATGGAAAAAAGTGCCAATAAAATGTAATGTTGACTTTGGCACTCAATTTACCGTGAGCTTTAGGTTAGATTTCAGCATCCATAATTAATCATTAATTTGGAATTAATTGAAAATCTATAGATATAGATACCACTGTCTACTTTAAAATTTTGCTGATGCAAATGTGGTACTTTTGAATATTCTTCAGTTTCTGGTACTTCATTATACCTTTCAGTATATTCAATTTTTTTTTCTTATATTCATGGGCTTTTAATTGATTTCCTATGTCCAGATATGAACTGAAAGCTCTCTAAAGAACCGTTTCTACACACTGACACATATTCAAAGATGTGCACACACAAACACACACACACATAGCAACAGCAACAAATAAATGCATAAAGGAACTTTCTGAAAGATTTCTTAGCAATGGAGACTATGGAACTCTAAGCCATGGCATGTGTTTATTGTGAGAACTGGGAAAGTGACAGATGTGGAAGGCAGCTCTGAGCAGCCCAATCAGGTCCTCAGATAGCTACAACCATGTCTGATTAGGTAGACAGCTCAGATCATCTGTGTGTACAACAGCCTGGAGGTCCCTAATTGTTTTGCAGATCACTTAGCAATTAATGGTGCCATTGTCCTTGGACAGACCATTTTGCAGATCAATATGGCAAAGTCAAAGCTGAGAGGGGACAGAATGATAGTAATGAAAGTCACTCTATTAATAGATAAGCCCACAAGCAATGACTGTGTAGTCAGTGGAAGAAGATTTTGGTTTTTTTCAGAAACAAGCAAAATCTGTATTGTCCTAGGGAAATGTCAAGAAAACCTTAACTAGAATTAAAATAAACACTAAATCAAAGGGTATTTGTCCTTCCAGCTTGACTATGCTTTCCATTCCCACTCGGATCTATTTTCTCAGTCTAATAACTGTTTTAAAATAATAGTCTCTCAAGTTCCTTTTTGGAGCCCAGGGCATTTATTTTTCAGGCTTTTACCCTATTGTACCACCCCCTTTCGCTCTGGCCCCACATCAGAATACATGATAACATCCCCAGAAAGCTTCAAGCTTTCAGAGAAGGTGACTAAAAACCCAGCATAAGCTTTTTTTTTTTTTTAAAGGAGAAAGAACTCAGTCTTCCACTCCAGATAACAATATACCAGTATAAACATGCAGGGATTTTAATCACTCTCCCAGCCCCCCAACTCTGTCCATTACAATAAAGGTACTTAAAAACTAGACGTTGCCTTGGATTGACAACCAATTTTGAATGAAGTGGAAAAAATAAATTAAGGAGTTAACTTCAAGTGATATCCACATGAAGAATGGTTTGTATTTGTGTGTGTGTGTGTGTGTGTGTGTGTGTGTGTGTGTGTATGCGTAGGGGCTGGGGCAGTTGACAGACTTTAAATACAGCAAAAACAAACAAACACCTCTTTAACTAATGTTCAGAACATATTAAATTGTACTCTGTTAGATGGCTTTGTAAGGGAAAATAGATAGTAACGTAAATGTGGTTCTTTGTTGTAGTAAAAGCAGTAGCAGCCATGGTAATAATAATAATAAACAATTATACCATACTTAATGTTTTCAAGCATTTTTTCACATCTTATTTGATCCTCACAACAAACTTAGGAGTTTGGTGCTATTATCTTCATCTTACAGATCTTGATGTGATGGGTTAAGTGACTTACCCAAGGTCATATTATTAATAAGTGAATGTCTGAGGCTAGATTTGAATTAAAGTGTTCCTGACTTCAAAGGGGTTTTACCTACTAAGCTGCTTAGATGTCTGTTACAAGAACAACAGTAGACATTTATACAATACCTAAAAGGTTACAGAATGCTACATATACATCTCATTTTGTTCTTTATTCATTATTTTATGCTTTATTGTCCAAACAAGCAGGAGTTTTTGAGGCAGGAGTTTATATTACCCATATTGTATAGATGGGGAAGCTGGAGAAGTAATAAATAAATGTGTTGCCCATGGCCATAAGACTAAGTTCTAGTATAAAGGGGCCATTCTTCGATCATATATAATGATGCTTAAAGAAAGGGATCATCCAAAGTTTTCTCCCAATGGAGCAGCAGTCACCTTATGACCCCCTTGTTTAAGTCAAGGAACTTTCATTAGAAATTTGTGCACAATTTCTCTCCCTGAATGTTTTTAAAATTTCCATCTCCTGCCTAGAACATTATTTATTGTTATTACTTATGAACAAAGTTGACAAATTTGTAGATTATATTTCCATAGTAACCGATATTATTGTCTTGACCATTCTTTTAGCTTTATCACATCTCAGTCTGAAACATTTGGTCAACCATGGTAACTAGTCAGTTCTATAAACTTGACATCTTTGACTGGCTAGAAAGTGTCACATCTAAGATGTTTCAAATCTCACTTTACATGTTTTTGTTTACTTGTTTTTAATGGAATATTTTAAATTTTTCATGTACTGACATGAATTCAGTATTTAGCCAGTGCTATGTGACATTTTAGTTTAAAATTCTGTTATTTGAAAGATGGAAGAGACCTTGGAGATGATCTAGTCTAACTCCTTCATTTTCCAGGTATGAAAACTGAATTGAAGAGAGACTTATTAACTCGAGTTTATGCAACAGCTGAGCCAAGACTAGAAACTAGCTTCTGTCTCTTATTACATTATTTATTCCATAATAGCATCTAATCACTGTTCATTTATGAGTGGAAAAGAAACAACTTTAAAAGTTATCAATACAACATATGTATATGCACATGTATGTTTTTGTGTATGCATATGTTTACAATAAATATATAGATATGCATCATAGATATATAGATAAAGATACATTTATTAGAAAATGAATTCTGAAATATATAATATGGTCTACTTGATGTAAATTTGAAGTTTTGTACACAAACATATATACATATGTATATACACATATATAAATATATTATATAAATTATGTGCCTATGTATGAGATAAAAATATTTGTATTTATAAAGAAAAGTTGATTAAAATCATGTTTAAGTGAGAGACATAAATAGGTTTTTTAAAAAGTACATTTGGCTAAAAACTCCACATTTAAAATAGACAATTTTTTTCACTTATTACTTGTCAGATTTTCTCAATTTATTCTTTTTCTTTCTTTTTGAAGCATGAAAACCCAAGTATGTAGACAATATATTGGCAATACAAAGTTTTCATCCTTCACTGTTTTCTACTGAGCTATTTTTTCATCTATCATACAACTTTTTATGGGTCTCCGATCAGACCAGGAGATGTCAAAATGATTGATGAAGCTGCTGGTCTAAAAACCTTTGGGAACTTGGGTCCCTTGGTGTTTGGACAACAGGGCAATGAAATGCTTTGTGAATGTACTTGGAGAAACCTCAGTTCAGAGAGGAAAGATTCAAAATTGCATAAAGTTGTGTTCAAATGAATAAAACAGTTACTTTTGGCAGAAAATATGCAGATATTGGTGTCAGTTCACCTCTTACATAGGGAAATAAACTTCAGATCACTCATTTCCACATGTTCTTTATAGAAAATAAAACCCCACATAGTTGACTCTGTTAATATTTTCTATGACAACCAAAGCATCAATCGAGAACTCCACAATAACTCTGTTATCTACACAATTTATCCCAAAACAAGAACCTGCATGATATAGTGGCTAAAATCCTGAATTTGGAGCCAAGAAGATCTGGTTTTACATCTTACCTCAGAAACTTACTCCTCCAGATCCTACATTTAATGAGAGTGCCTAGGCCAGTCATCTCTCCTCATTACCCATCTGCTTTCTCTCCTCAGCACTTCTCTCCTTGTCTTCAGGAGTTTCATCATCCTACAAGATCATATCAACCCTGCAACTCACTTTTTTAGGACTCCCTGCCCCTCAGGGTATTATCTCTATGGATTGAAGTCTGTGGATTCTCCTAGATTTTCCACTGAAGGTGTGTTCCCAGACCAGCCGTCTGTTCATTTCCCACTTAATGGTCTTGAGCTTGTCATGCTTCCACATTTATACCTTCCCTTCCACCCTCAAATTATTAACTTGTGAACTCCTTGAGGGCAGGGGCTGGATTTTGTGTGTTTGTTTGTTTGTTTTGTTTTTTGCTTTATTTTGTATCCCTGACATAGCATAGTGACTGTTGGCTGACTGACTGATGGATTATTTGTTTGACCCTAGGTAGGTCACTAGCCCTCTTTAAGCATCACATTCAGACCTTTGCCTCTATGAAGGACTTCACCTGGATAAAACTGAATCTCCTAACATGGAGGGGCCCTGAATCCTGCTTTTTCTTGTCATGTGGGTGCCAGTGACTTCCTTTATTTGGCTGCATTTCCAAAACAAGACACTTCTTTCATTTCTAGGCTGAGACAGTCTCTCTCTTAACCTATATATTCCTTGCTGTTGTGGACAAAGGGTGAAGTTCATAGTTCCTTCATAGCATAAACTGAAACAGGAATTTTTGTTTGTTTATTTTACCCTGATTCAAGAAGTGAGTCTGGAGTGTTTCTATTCTGTTTCACTTATCTTTCAAAGTTTTAGGTAGGTATCAGCAGTGATCCCCATGAGAATCAGGAGTTCTAGCCATGATGACCGTAGGAATTAGGAGTAAAGTCAGGATATTGCAGTCACCCAGCCTGGCAGAGAAGCCCAGAGAAGCCTGGATACCTGAGACTTGAGAGGAGGTGTTTTGGGACTTGGAACTGAGACTGTGTGCAAACTTCACTATCTATGAACTTAATACTTTTGCCCTCCCCAGAAATTGAAGTTGAGGTGATATAGATGTATGTGTATATTTATGCAGTGGGGAGAGGGGGAGGATAGATTATGTCTCCCTAATATTGAGGGAGTAAATTTGTATATTTATGAATGTACTCTTTAAAGTAATTATTACTCTGTAAAAGCTAATCCTAGTATTATTGGTTAAATAGAACTTGAGTTAAGGGGCCCCCTAGAATCAGAGGGAACCATTTTCAAAGATCTTAGGCATTCCAGCCCTCTTAAGGGTAATAGAGATGATATCCTAGAGGAGAGACAAAATGTAAAAACATACCTACCTGGCCTTCAAGGAGTAGGGGGGAAGGGGAAGGATTAGTCAGTATTACAGGCTCTGGGCATCAACATCCTCAGCTACAAAATGAGAGTGAGGATTTAATGTCCTTTAAGGTCAATACCAGCTCTAAATCTAGAAAACTGAGAGAACACTGTAAATTTGTAGCTTTTAAAAGCAATTCCAAATTACTTTTCCATTAGGATTATTAACTACTATTTTAGTAATACAGTGATTGAGTACAAGTATGTAAATAAGTACCCTTTGCTTCTCTCCCTCTACTCAATTGATCTCTCTGTTTGTGACCTCCATAAACCACATATATAAGAAGGATGCATGTGTCAAAAATGCCCATCAATTCAGTCCAATAGTTGATAAATTCGTTGTCTTAACTGGTTGATTGGATATTGGAATCGTGAGAATAGGGTGCAGGTCAGTAAAAGGTATTTTTAAAACATGAGAAATTCTATACTTTAGCTGACTATTGAAAAATTTTCCATTTAAATAAAAGGGATCAAAATTGAAAGGAAAAAAAAGATAGTTACATTTCCTTTGACCCAAACCACCCCTCTAATACACATACACACTAACACACACACACACACACACACACACACACACACACACACACACACACACTTTGTCAGTGGGGCCAAAAATGTTAAAACTGGAATACAAATCTTCCAATCTCATGCCAATGAAAATGCAAGTATAACTCATGTAACAAGAAATCATGAAATTAAATTTTAATTTAGGAATTTTTAAAATAATATAATACTTTAATGAATTGTACTTATAGAATTCAATATTTCCACTTTGTGCTAGATGACTTATCAAATGTCTGAATTAACATTGCTTTCTAAGTTCTTCTCATTGAAATGAGAAGAATTAATGAAATTTTACTATTCATTTTAGTTACTATATTTATTAGCAAATGTCTCCATAAAATTGATGACCTTTATGGTAAACTGTCATCTATGCTAGGAAACAAAGAAATGTCTACCCACAAAATATTGCATATAAATGGAATTTATTTTTAAGAATATCCTCTACAGATATCCCAGGAAGGCTGATACCACAAATTTTAAAGTCTGTTTCTTCAAGTGGGTCAACACCTATAATGTCATATGAGTATATGAAAGGGGAAGCAACAATGATAGTTTCTCAGCTTCTTCTTTTATGAAGAAAAGGTTTTTCCTTTAATGTGTATCACTAATGTTTCAGCACTTTTCATTGTGTGCTGTGAATTCTAGGACAGTGATTGATGGGGAGCAAGGTATTATCTGCTATCTACACTCACTGATCTATATAATTGGTAACTACAAGTCATTGAAGGAGTGGAAGGAAAAAAAGAACTAGAGAAAATATCTGCCTCACCCCATAACTGAATGAATTTATTGGGCATACTCTCTTGACCTTGGTTAGACTCTGAGAAACTTTCCCAGAGCTCCAGAGTGCATTTCTTTCTTTTTTCAAAATTAAATATATTTTAAACTTAAATACATAATAAGGAAAGAAAAAGAAAAATATTACAAATTTATATACTAAAATTTAAATGCAAAAGAAGAAAATAAAAAAGCATTGACATGTATACAGCAGATCATAAAAGAGGATTCAAAACATGCAGTAATAAATTCTCATTTCAAGAAAGTCTAAATACTACACATTTTGTTGAGACCTTTGCTTTCTTATGAGATTTCTTTTTATCCTCTTCTGTGCACTTTTTACTTTGTTCTTTTGTCTGTTTTCTTCCTTCTCCCCTCTCCCTCAAGAAAGCTACATTAAGTGCAGAAATAATATTTATGTATGTATGCAGTATAAACATATATACAAACATATGTGCATACAGCAACAACATACATATGTGTCTTTATGCACATACATACATGGATATCTATAATCATACTCCAACATAGACATAGACATTCATATACATCTATGTAAGACCATACCTGTAAATCTCTACCCTCTGTTTCTCTGACCATGGATAATGTCTTCCTTTATAATTCTTTTTCCATATTTTTCTAAGTCCACCAACTTATCATTTCCTACATCACAGAAATACTCCAACCTTATACTGTCTAGTTATTTTAAGTAGTCTAAAACAATATTGATTAATACAGTTGATATATGGTATACTTTCCCTATTTTTCTCATTTGAGTGAATTTCTTTTAGCTTTAATTTGAGATCATGATTATTACACCTGCTTTTTCCCATAATAAATTCTACTCCTGATCTTTATTTTATATTGTGTGTATCTCTTGTTTCCTAGCCTTTCTGATTCCTCCACTTTACTTCTACCTACTATCTTACCCTCCTACTACTTAACTTACCACCTTCAAAGATCCCTCCCTTGTTCTCTCTGCCACCTTTCCCTGTATCCTCTTGTTTTTATCTGAATTTAGACTTTTATAGCTTTCCAAATTTGTGTGTTATTCCCTTTTTATTCCATTTCCATTAATCTAGACATACTTCTATATCTCCTTTATCCTATTCCCTGATACACTTATTTCTTTATGAATTTAGAAGACTTTTATTTCCTTCTAAATGTGTATATTATTCTTTCTAAACCAGATCTGATGTGTGTACAGTTCCCTCTAAAAATTCCTCCCTTCTCCTCTCCTCCCTCCCTAACCCCTTAGCCTTTTATTTCTTTCTGAATTTAGAAGACTTTTATACATACATATATACATGCACACATATACACATATACATATATACATATACACACATATACATACATACACATATATGTATATATGTATTAGTTCCTCTTTAACCCATTCCCAATGAGAGTAGGGTTCCAGAGCTACCAGCCCTCCTTCCTCATGTAATTCCTCTTTGTCATTTCTTCTTTTCACAATTCAATTGTGTGAGATAATTACTGTTTTTATCTTTTCCTAAACAACTTTACTTGTGAGAATCACATCATACTCACCTCTACCCCAACTTTTCTTTCAAACACCCAACTAATAACAATCTTAAACATGTCTTACATTTCCTCATGTAAAATGTAAACAGTCTGTCCTTGAGTCCCTTTTAATCTTTGATGTGTACTTTATAAGTCATGTCTCTTGAATGTCAAATTTTCTATTAAGTTCAGAACTTTTTGCAACACAATCCTGAAAGTATGGCAATTTCATTGAATGTTCATTTTTTTTTTCCAGATCTCAGGTAGTACAATTATTTGTATATTTTCTTTTCTTGATATGTTCTCCAGATCAGTTGTTTTTCTTATTAAATGTTTCATATTCTCTTTTTTTTGTGATTCTTTATATTTTGTCTTATTGGTCTCTTATAATTTGATTGCCTTCCCCATGTCCAATTCTAATTTTCAAGGAGTCATTTTCATCGTTAAGATTACAGATCTCCTTTTCCAGTTGGTTGACTTTATTTTCACAATCTTCTTGGTTTCTTTTTCTTATATTTTTCTTATTTTTTAAATTCTACCCCAATCTGTCATTTAACTTTGAAAATCTTTTATTACATTCTTCTATGAATTCTTTTTGTGTAGTGGTCATTTCATATTGCTCTTTGTGGGTAAGAGAGTCTTTATTTGCTTCAGTATTCTCCTCTGAAGATGAACTCTGTTCTTCTGTATTACAACAGTAACTCTTTATATTGAGGTTCTTTCCCTTTTGAGTGCTACTTTTTTTTTTTTTTGGCAGTTTATTATTGTAATCACCTCTAGTAGTGCGGAATGGGGGATGGTGCCTCTGACCTCAGATCCTCTTTCAATTCTCCCCTCTGATCTGGAATCAAAACCAAGAACTTCAATTCTCGTAAAGGCCCACAGCCAGCAGCATCCCCATACCACTGTGTTTGCACTCACTGGGTGTCAGGGTCACATCTTGGCAGCACAGCTGGGCCTGGCATCCCTTATCAGAAGAGATTCCCTCAAGGAGGGGAACTCTCAGATGCCTGACTTCCCCCAGTGTCTAGGAGGTAAAAATCCTATGGCTACCTCCCAAATCAGCTAGCCTTAGGGCTCACCACTTCCTATTTCAACATGTCTAGAGGTGTTTAGACTTCACAGGAGCCATACTTTGGTCCTGTGATTTTTCTTTAGATCTTCTCTGCTTGTCCCAGGAGAACACTGTTCTCCCCCAACTCTTGTTTATTTATAACACTCTACATGGCCCTGAGACACAATTTTGTCTTGTTGGGGAGAATATCTGAAGAGCTTAGAAATTTTTCTTTCTTCTTCCTCTTCATCTTCTTGTTTTGTGTGTCAATAGTGGTTATTTAACTTGCCCTGGGTCACACAGCTAGTGTCAAGTGTCTGAGGCCGGATTTGGACTCAGGTCCCTGACTCCAGAGCCAGCACTCTACCCACCATGCCACCTAACCAGTGCAAACTTTGAATTTTCTTACCTACTCCTCCATCTTCCCAGAATCCTCTGTCCTCAAGAGTGCATTTCTTTACTCTAATGAAAGCTCTAAATAAAAACAAAAAACATTAAAATAGGTCAATTTTCAGGTCTAGATTTTGTTTTGTTTTGAATACCTTGTACATTGGCATCCACACGATAGGTCAGCAGGCAATTATTGGGACTAGAAAAGCCCTTAATGCAATTTTGTTTCTTTGATGTTGAGGGGATGACAATATTTGCTATTGCTACCTCTCACGGTTGTTAATAGTCCTTTGATAATCTGAGTGCTGTACAAATCTGAAATATTATTTATCACAAATGAACACTGGCAATTTGGTAATATTCAACAGAGATTAAGATTTGTTAAATCCTATTCAACTCCTATTAAACATATCATATATAAGGTAAATATGAAATATTTGATTTAGAAAAGTGTCTCTACAATTGTGATGTTTTGGTTTGCTAATCATAATTCAGGCTCTATACAGCTATTTATGACAGCAAATGCTGGGAAAAGCTTGAAAGGCTATTGAAGGATTAAACACTTCAATTCTTACCTTTATGTCTTGATACATTTTTCTATTAACTTTAACAACTTGGAAGGTGATTAAAAACTTGAACAAAATAGCTAAAAATTTCCCCTTCACAATTTGAATGGAATCTGTGTAAGCCTGATTCTTACATTCTTGGGATTTCTGATACTAGGTTAGATTTTCACTTTGAGTTGTAGTACTTATGATCACTTCAGGATAACACTTTCATCAATGTCTAAGCTATTTTTTTCTTTGTAATTTTTCTTTAAATACAGGACATTAATACAACTGATTTTTTCAAATTCAAAAATTGTCATTGCCTTCCTTCTTTTCTTCTGACAAAAGGAAATGTCACTGTTTTTCTAGAAAAAAGCATTTGCCCCTTCAAAACTATCCCTTAATTACATCGATGCCATCTCTTCCAGGACCTTCTTCACTCAATTATTTTGTCTTTCTCCAGTCGATTTAATCTCTCCATCTCTATTTTCCCTCAGCACACCAGTATGACAAAAAAGTTCTCTCCCATCCTAATAAACAAGATGAGAAAACAAAAGAACTAAAATTTCTCCCAACTAGCCCCTCTACAAAAATTCTATTTCTCTTCTCATTTGGCAGACACTTTCTTTTTTTATCTTGGATGTTTATGCCCACCATATCCACTTCATTCAGTATCCTTTCTCTATTTAAACAACCCCACCTTCCAATATGACCTTCTTAAAGGTAAATCCAAAGTTTTTATTTTCTTTTCTCCACATTTCACATTCCCATCATTCCCAGAAAACCCAGGCTTTAATATGAAGGTAAGCAGTTGTTAGTTGATTGCCAATGGCATGTTAAATACTTTTACTTTTTACCTCAAACTCAATATATCCTAATGATGATGAAGCTGGCAAAACCTGAGTACAAACTTTGCTTCGAATATATGCTGACTGTATGTCACTAGGCATATTATAGTTCTCCAAACCAGTGATTCTCAAAATATTATTAGGAGAAGCAAATCTATATTCATAATAACAATGAGGCATTGTTCTTTTATTTTTAACTTTTTTTGCATTTATTTTTAACATTCTTTTAGTCATTCACCAATTGATGGGCATGCCCTCAATTTCCAATTTTTTGGCCACCACAATAAAAGTTGCTATAAATATTTTTTGCACAAAAAGATCCTTTTCGTTCTTTTATCTATTTAGTATATGGATCTAGTAGTGGTATTGATTAGTCAAGGGGGATACAGTTTTATAACCCTCTGGGCATAGTTTGTTCTCCAGAATAACCGGATCAATTGAGAACTCTACCAACTATACATTAGTGTCTTTATTTTCCCACCTTTCTTCCAGCATTTGTCTTTTCCCTTTTCTGTCATCTTAACCAATCTTATATGTGTGAGGTTACACATCAGAGTGGTTCTAATTTGCATTTCTATTATCAGAGGTGATTTTGATTTTTTTTTTTCGTATTAATACAGATAGCTTTGATTTCTTCTTCTGAAAACTACTTTCTACTATCCCTTGACCACTTATCAACTGGGAGATGGCTCTTATTTTTTTATAAACTTAACTCAGTTGCCCACATAATTTGAGAAATGAAATCTTTATCAAAGAAATTTACTATGTATATGTATAGATATATAAATGCATATACAAGTATATATATATGTGTATATACACACGTATATATTTGTGTGTGTGTGTGTGTGTGTGTATGTATAGTATTTCATTGTACCTTCTGGCAAAATATAATTTTCCAGTTTATCTCTTTTAATTATATCTATTTTTGCTTTTGCTTTTTCTGAGCTTATTATTGCTACTTCCAGCTATTACTTCAGCTGAAACATAATAGATTCTACTTCAGTCACTTATTTTAATTCTGTGTGCCTCTCTGTTGCAAATGAATTTTTTGTAAACAACATATTATGAATTCTGGTTTGTCTATAATATTCCCAGGAGTTTTCATTTGGGGATCTTTTTTAGTAGGTGATTAGTGGACACTTTCAGTTTCTCTTTTACCCTCTGGCTCTAAGGTATCAGTCAGTTTTCCCTTGTAATTTCTTGAAATGCAATGTCTAGGCTTTTTCTTTTATCACAGCTTTCAGACAGTTCAATAATTCTTATCTTTTGACCTGTTCACCAGGTCAGTTGTTTTTCCTACGAAACATTTCACATTGTCTTTTATTTTTTTCATTCTTTTTACTTTGCTTTGCTACCTTTTTTTTTTTAATATATCAGAAAGGGATTAACTTTCATTTTCTCAATTCTAATTTTTTAAGGAATTATTTTCTTCAGTGAGTTTCTTGTGCCCTTTTCTATTTGGCTAATTCTGTTGTTTTGAACTATTAATTTTTTTCAGTATTTTTTGTGCCTTGTTTAGCAAGTTGTTTTTTCTCTTTTCAAAATTTTCTTGCACCTCCCTCTCTCTCTCTATTTTACCCAGTTTTCTCTTTCCCACTCCTATCTCTTTATTTTAGCCACTCAAAAAATTCTTATTTGACTTGTGCCTAAGTTAGATTTTTCTTTGATGCTGTCCTTGTAGCTGTTTTTATATCATTACTTTTTAAATTTGTGTCTTTGCCTTCCTTGCCACAATTGTAGATTTTTATGGTCATGTTCTTGTTGTTGTTGTTGTTTGATTATTTTTCCAGCCTATTTCTTGTTTAACTTTGTGTTAAAGTTGGGCTCTATTTACCTGGTTGTGGGGAGGCATGGTCCCAAGCTTGAGGATTTTTTTGAGTGTTTCTGCTTTCAGAGACCTGAGGGTCAGTTCTGAGCATCAGAAAGTTTTTGGTTCTTGCAAGGTGATGTGATCCTAGGAGTGATGTAATTAATGCTTTCCTGGTCTGCATCTCATCTTTACCCAAGAATTGCCCCCTGCCCCCATAACCATAATTATTATTTGCATAATTATTTTTCTTCCCCCTTGAACTGAAACCCAAACCCCAGATCCCCTGAAGTCTTAAGTATTTGTTTTCCTTTGTGTTCTAAAACCAGCATAAGAACCTCCATTCCTTTATAAACAACCAGAAGTGATCCCCTCCATACTCAAATTGTGACCCAGAACTACATGTAGGCAACAGACTTGCTAAGCATCCCCTAGTCCTTTATTCAGAATTCTCTGTAATATCTTTTTGACCAGCTGTCTGGACTGCCTCCCTCCCCCCACTATCTCTAGATTGAGAACTCTCTCCACTGCAACTGCTGATGTTGTCACAGATGTTTCCAAGGTCCATAGCTGATGCTGCTGTGCAAAATATTGATTGACTCCCAACCCATGTCACAGATTTCTACTAATGACCTTAAGTTACCTTGGGCTGTTGGCTATGCAGCACCAGAATTTCACTTGGGGAGCTATTTTAAAGATGCTTAGAGAAGAATGTTGGGAGAGTTTAGCTGCCTGTGCTCCTACGTCTTTACTCTGCTTAATACTGCAGATCTGACGTAATTCACTTTTATTTCTATTATGGTAAATATTGATAGATATACGCCATATAAAGAATAACTCTTTGGGGTCCTCAATACTTTTTAAGAGTATAAAAGAATCACAATATCAAAATGTTTTCAGAACTCTTGCTCTAGGCAACTCTTTAGGATTAGAAATTGTAGGGAAGGTCCTGACTGACCTGCATTGTTTGAGGTTGTTCTCTCTTGAGAGTTACCTATGCACATGAAATTACTGGCCCTGTCCTCTCCTCTGTTCTTTTTTTCTATATACATATACACACAAATAGATAGATGGCTAGATATACATACATGCCTACAGTACACTATAAATATATTAAGTAACATAATATGGTGATAAATTATAACAAATGTTATAAAATATAATAATATTTTTAATATAATTATATTATATACAAAATTAGGCTCATTATTCTGACTTTGCTCTTGACTTCCCCATTTCAGATTAATGGACCTTGAGGGTGATCTTGCTATAAAATCTGAAACCTCATTAATCGCCAGAGGGGATTCAGCTGATTTGGCTGGTTTGGCAGTGTCCCCTTTCTCCATCTTTGCTCTATAGGATTTCTACTTAAATTTTACATTTAATGTAACTATAATTTCAATTGAATACAGCTCAACTGCTCTATTGCTATTTTCAACTTTAGATCCTATGATCCCGGTGTTGGAATGACCACATATATGTCTTTTAAATCTATAGTTAAAATATTCTGCCTTTCACCCTTTCATCCAGTTATGTTTGCCTTTAGGCAAACATTTAAATGTTACCTGATCTCTGGAAAAATTATCTGGTCTTTGTTTCATTTAGAGATGGGTTCCTACTTTCTTATTCACTTAGTAATATGTCCTTGTTTTCTGTCATCACTCGTCTTAATCCCTGGGCTAGTCCTCCTGATAATTTATATTGGTGCCCCTTGGGCAAGTTACTTAAACTTTGTGGGACCTTGAACATTTGGATCTATATAAGGAGGTAGATAGATAGTGCAGTAGAGAGAACCTTGGATTTTGATTCAGAAAAACCTGAATTTGAATTTTATCTCAGATATAAATTAGCTCTGTCACCCTGGGTAAATCATTCAAACTGTCTCAGCTTCAGTTTCCTCATATGTAAAATGGGGGTTATGATAGTATGTACTTCACAGAGCTGTTGTGAGGATCAAATTAAATATTTGTAAACTACTTAAAACAACATGATGGCTACAAAAGGGAACATTTAGAGCATTGGAAGGAGGATGTCCATAAAAGAGCAGAATACCACAGAGCACCAATATCTGTAGGAGATTCAGCCTTTCATCCTAGTGTCCAAACCCTCTTTCATTGTGCTACAGTTTGACTAATGGTTTGGGGTCATCAGGAGCCCTATGTTGTATTATTATAAGTTCTTTAAGGATCAGCTAGGTGGCCCAGTAGATCAAACAATGGGGTTGGGGTTAGGAAGACCTGAATTAAAATCTCACCTAAGACACTGTGTGAAGCTGGGCAAGTCATTTAACCTCTCCCTCAGTTTCCTTAAATGTAAATGGGGGTGGGGGGAGTAGCCACCTCACATAGTTGTTGTAAGGCCAACTTGGTCTTTGGCTAATATGTTGATCTATTGAATTTACTCTTATTTTGATTCAAGTTCTAAAATATTTCAATTACTTTTTTTTCCTTTTTGGTGGGGTAGGGGGCTGTTGTTTTCTGTATAAAAATGAAATAGACTTCATTAAGAGGTGTGAGCCTTTCATCCTTTGAGGCCTTTAAGTAGAGATAGGGTGAATGCTAGGATAGGTTATAGTGAGTATTCTCTCATGTATGGATTGGACTACATGGTTCCTTTCAATTCTCAGCTTCAGCGATTTTCGTGATATTGTCGTTGCCATCAAATAAATCACTAAGGACCTTCTCATTTCACTGTTCATCAGCTTGTACAAGTCTTTTCAAGTTCTCTGGATTGACAATTTCTTTACACACACATACACACATTCAAATCAGCTTTCTTACCCTCCCACTCTAACCCCCCCCCCCACTTGAGAATTAAAGAAAAGCAAGCCGTTATAGACATATATGGTTTCTTAAGAACATCAACATATAACAGAAGTACTTACAGTCCTCCTTTAGAGTCCCTCTATGACCCTAGATAAAGATACACAAGTGATCCAATGTCCTCTGATGAGGAGGCATATGTACCATTTCTTTATATTAGAATATGAGCAGATTATTCTTGTTTAGTCAGTTACTGTTTTCCATTCATGTTTACCTTTCTATGTTTCTCTTGATTCTTGTGTTTGAATTTCAAAGTTTCTCTTCAGCTCTGTTCTTTTCATCGAGATTATTTGGGCATCCTCTATTTCATTATAGGTCCATTTCCCTACCTCATCACCACTCACACCCCACCACCATAGCATTACAATAATTTTTTCTGGGTAAGTAATTCTTATCTATAAACCTACATTCTATGCCTTCTAGAATACCATATTTCTTTTCTTTATGGTGATGAATCATGCTAATTCATAGGTAATCCTGATTGGGCTCTTTGGAAATTTAAATCTTTCTGATTCCTTCCAGTATTTTTTTAACCTAGAAATTTTGATTTTGGTTATGAGATTTCTGTGAGTTTTTATTTTGAAGATTCTTTCATTAGTTAACCAATGGATTCTTTTAGTTTCTACTTTACCCTCTAGTTTCAAGAGATCTTGTCCTTTTAGTTTAAGAATTCTTGAAATATAGTATCTAGGTGCTTTTTATTATCATGGTGTTCAGTTCATTGAGTGACTCTTATTTTTATTTTCTTTTTGATCTTTTTTTTCCCTCGGTCACTTGTCTGTATTTTGAGATACTTTCCATTTTCTTCCATTTTTTTCCAGCCTTTTGACTCTGTTTTTGCCTTGTTTTCTTATGGGATCATTGGCTTTTATTTGATCCATTCTAATTTTTAGGGAGTTTGGTCCTTGGGAAAGGTTTTATTCCTTTGATGAAAAGCTGCCAATTTTTTTTTCTACTTTCGAATATATAGGAAAATAAGCCAAATTGATAAGAGCCTTTGCCCAAATGATACTTGGTAAATGTATATAAACAGGCAGAATATTATCCCAGGAACTCAGGGTCTGGTGAGAGCTCCTAAAGTGGCCTGATTCAGAACAAAGTCTAATTTTTGTTCCTCTGGTCATAGTTCTATAAGTACCTCACCTGATTTTCAGTCAGAGCAAGAATGGAATTATGCTAGACCCAGCCCTTATTACTCAGTTAAGAAGTTCCAGAGTTCCAAGGTCAAGGAGAAAATATTGCAAATAATCAAAAAGAAACAATTCAAATATCATGGAACCATAATCAGGAAAACATGAAACTTAGCAGCGTCTACATTAAAGGACTGGAGGGCTTGGAATATGATATTCTGGAGGGCAAAAGAACTAGGATTACAACCAAGAATCACCTGCTCAAAAGAACAAATATAATCCTTCACGGAAAAATGGACATTAAATGAAACAGAGGACTTTTAAAAACCCTTGATGAAAACATCAGAGCTGAATAAAAAAAATTGACTTTCAAACACAAGATGAATAAGAAGCATAAAAAGGTAAACAGGAAAGAGAAATCATATGGAATTCAATAAAGTTAAATTGTTTATATTCCAACATGTGAAAATAATATTTATAATTCCTAAAGTCTTTCTTTCTATTAGGGTAGTTGCAAGGTGAATACACAGATAGAAAGCAGAGGAATAAGAATATGATGGTATGATTATCTAAAAAAATAAAATTAAGGGATGAGAAAGAAGAATAGATTGGGAGAAAGGGAAAAAGAGAAGTTGAATGGAATAAATTATCTGACATATAAAAGGCCTGAAAGAAATTTTACAGTATAGGGGGAAATGGGGGAACTGGGGAGGGACAGAAGTCATCATAACTTTCATCAGAATTGGATCAAAAATGAAATAACATACATATTCAACTGTGTGCAGAAATTTATCTTACAATAAGAGCAAGGGGTGAGGAGCATCAGTGCAGTTTGAGGAAGGTAAAAGTCAGATGCAAAATAATTTTGAGAATAGACCAGTTAAAAGGAAAGGGGATAAACAGAAGGAAAATAAGATGGAGGAAAATACATAGTTGGTAATCACTACTGTGAAAAAATATAATGAGTTTCTCTGTAAAGACTTCATTTCTCAAACATATAGAAAAACTTAGCCAAATTTATAGAAATAACAGCCATTCCTCAATTGATTAATGGTCAAAGGATTTGAAGAGGCAGTTTTCAGACAAAGTAATCAAAGCTATTTATAGTCAGGTGAAAAAATGTTCTAAATCACTATTGATGAGAGAAATGCAAATTAAAACAAGTCTATGTCATACCTATCTAGTGGTTAATATGACCAAAAAAGAAAATGACAAATGCTAGAGGAAATATAGGAAAATTAAAATACTCATATACTCTTGATAAAGGTGTATACACATTCAACCATTCTGGAGAACAATTTGGAACTATGCCCAAAAAGCTATGACATCATGCATACGCTTTGACTAAGCAAATCTACTACTAGATATCTATCCCCAAAAGCTAATCAGAAGAAAGATATAAATGTGCAAAATTGTTTATAGCAACTCTTTTAGTAGTGGCAAAGAACTGGAAATTGAGAGGATGTCTATCAAGTGGAGTGTGACTGAATAAGTTGTTATATATGATTGTAACAGAGTACTGTTGTGCTTTAAAAAATGATGAGCAGGATGCTGTCACAAAAACATGGAAAGACTTGCATGAACAGAGGCATAGTGAAAGGAACAGAACCAGGACAACACTGCATAAAGTAACAGTAATATTGTATGAAGATCTACTATGACTACATTAGTTATTCTTAGCAGTATAATTATCTAAGACAATTCTGTAGGACATATGATGAAAGGTGGCATCCATCTCCAGAAAAAGATCTGGTAAAGCCTCAATTCAGATCAAAGATACTTGTTCTTTACTTTCTTCACTTTTCTTTTCTTTCTCACAGAATGACATGCATGATGATATGTTTTGCATGACCACATGTGTAAAACTTACATCAAATTGCTTGCCTTCTTTACTCTGGGAGGGGAGGGAAAGGAGTAAATGAGAGAATTTGAAACTCAGAATTTGAAAAAATTGTTAAAATTGTTTTTACATGTAATAGGGAAAAATGAAATATTAAATAAATTTTAATCATGTTAATGTTAAATATTTTCATAATAGCAACATAAAGAAGTCCCCTTGTCAGATATGGGTTATTTTGCCAATTGAAACGAATGGAAACAAGATGACTTCTGAGAGAAATTCTGAGAAATCCCCTAACAAAAGGGAATTTACTGTGGGTAGAAATGATAACTACATCTTGTTTTCTAGCACTTAATTTTCATTTGACTACATCTGAAGGAGATAATTGGGCAATTCTGATCTCTAGAAATGTTTGGTGACTATAAGGTAAATGTATATTTCCTAGTTATGGTTCAACTGTCAGAAATATATATTTTTATTTCTCACCATAAGAAAGATATGGGTCATCTCACTGCTGAGGTCTCGCTTTGGAATTATAAAGTAATTTCGGGATCACAGAGAGCTCAGTGCTCAGAAGAATTCAGAAGAACATATTATCCCATGAAAGACTTCTGATTGAGTTTAAGGAAAGACTTCACAGTCACTTAACCTCACTGGACTTTCATTTTATCATCTATAAAAATAGGGGTTTGGACAAAATGTCCTTTGAATTATTTTCTAGCTTTAGAGGTGTGATCCTACAAACATGCCTGCCATTTGTTTTCTTGAAAGAGTGTGTTGGAAGAAGATAGACGTTACCTTTGAAACCTATGCTGAAGAAGTAGAAACCCTTTAGATTCCAACTAAGGAAATTAACAGTACAAAGTCTGTTTATCCTGGTCATAGGGTTTCTGCTTTTGTTAAAAGAAGCTAACGATACTTCAGCAGCACAGAAGAGGTATAATCTTAGCAGTTAGTGGAGAAGCAGCAGCTCTACCCAGAAGAAAAGAATGACCAAGAAGATGGACAGTTTAAGTAGAGTAATATAAGGAGTAGCTATCCCATCCATCGGTGAATTGTTATGTAGACTTTTGCTGAGGAAAAAAAAAATAGGTCCAGAACCCAGAGTTTTGAGTTGCCCCAGGCTAATGTGTTCCTTATGCTTTTACTTTCTTCCTCTGCTTCCTTACATTTATGAATACTCTTCTTCATGGACCCTGTGTGTAACAGTAGGAAACTATGATTAATAACTATAATAACTAATAATAACTATGTTATTATTATGTTTTTTATTCAATAGATATTTCTGATATAGTTCATCATGGCTGATTTATAGGGGCTCACAAGCTACAGAATATAGTATAGCATATTCTGCTCAGCTAAACCTAACTCTAGGATACTGACAGGTAATATTAGTTTCCTCTCCTGGGGAACCACTGACCTATCAGTGATAGTGCCAGGTCCATTTCTACACTAAAACAATAATAATGCCTTGCATTCATGCAGTTGTTAAATATTAAAATGTTATTCTCCTCTTAAAGATAAAGAAAATGTGACGTACAGTAGATTCAGATTTATCTTTTCATTTTGTATATAAGGAAACTGAGACCTAGAGAGGTTAAATTCCTTTGAATGGCATCCCATAGTGGAAACTATCAAAGTTGAGATTAAATTCTGGTTATCTAATTCAAAGTCCATTTCTCCAGATTTCAAAAAATGCTAACTGAAAGAGGAGAGTCTAATTCACTAGTATCCTTATTGGCCTTAGTGAAGCGTGGCAGCTGTAAGAAACTTCATATGAGAGTACAGTGAACAGTAAAATTATTGATGTAAATCTAACTTCCATTTGCAGAAAGACTCTGGACGGTTTTAGTAATCTCTCTTTCCCCTTAGGTGAAAGAAACTATCAGTGGAAAAATCAATATAGGAAGAATATTTTAAAATACGCCTATAGCAAGAATCAGAAGTGTTCTACTTTCTGTAGCAAATTCAAAAGTTATCATAAAGGTCAATCAAATATGCTTTCCAATAGCTCTTTTATTAAGAAAAGTTATATAAAATATTTGCAGTCCTTGTTGAAAATAATATGTCAAGTCAATATTCTTTTTACTGGAAAATTAAACTGCTATTTATACTAGGAATAAGACTGAAAAACAATCATGGGATTTTAACGTTTTCACCCCAGCAAAATTCAGACTGCAATGGTGATATAGTACTTGATGCATAGACCTTTATTTGATGAAGTTTTTACATTGTATTAGAATATTTTTTTTAGCCAGGCTTTTTTTTCCTAACGAAGAAACCATATTCAGGAATTGGAAACTGGGGATAAAATGTCCAACCTTATCTTTTCTCTAACAGAATTATGCTTTGAGAAGAAGGGTGCAGAAATAGTCAGCATATAATATGGGTGTAGTCCTCCATTTCTCTAAGAAGACCAAAATGATATCGCTATATTGGAATCAAGGTACAGTGTGTCTGACTGTAGCTGATCAGACAAGTATGCGATGAGAAGGCACTAACACAGGTCAGGCACAAATAATTCACATGAACTTTGAAGTGGAGATGTCTCTAAATTTGTGCATCTTGCAGCTTTTGAACTATTACAGTTCTTTTCTCATTGAAGACAGGGCCTTTTTTGATAAAGGCACATCATGCTAGATGGTCTTTTGACAGTGTATTCTAAGTCATCCAATTGATTTCCAAATTTTTCAGAGAGACCATGATGAATGATTCAATAAAGGAACACGAATGAAAGAGTGAAAAAGAAAAAAAAAGACATATTAAGTGTTTACTCTGGGCTAGGATTTGTGTTCAGAATTGGAAACATGAAGAAAAGCAAAGATGATAGTCTTTGTCCTCAAGGAACTTATTTTCTAATTGGACAATACAATACACAAAGGGTAGTCAGGTAAGAGAAGGTAGAAGCTTACTTATTGGATCTCAGGGTACCAAAGGTAGGGGGCATCTAGGGGGTAGAGTGGATAAAGCAACAGTGCAGGAGTCAGGAGGATCTGAGTTCAAATGTCACCTCAGACACTTGACACTCACTAGCTGTATGACCTTGGGTAAGTCACTTAACCCCTATTGCCTCATCCTGGGTAATCTCCAGTCATCCTGATGAATATCTGGTCACTGGATTCAGTTGGCTCTGGAGGAGAAGTGAGACTGGTGACCTGCATAGCCCTCCCTCACTCAAAACAAAATCAAGAGCAACAAGTCATGTCACCATTTCTCTGATGGCATGGTCTTCTTCAGCAATGGAAGAACACACACCAAAGGTAGAATCAGAATTCCAATCTGAGGAGGAAGAAAGGGGCCAGAGTGAAAATGGTATTAATGTGCAAATTTCTAGAATTTGGCATGGTGACCTAGTTTCAGATCACCATGATCTTTCTTTCTTTTTTGCCTTTTATGAATTCCTATAGCGTTCATTCTTTATGCATTTCATTTGGCCCTTGACATGTAGTGCCTTTAATCATATATATTACTTTTATTTCTTTTAATTTTTAAAAGTCTTCTATATACCACAAGATTCTATACTAGCAACAAAAGAAAACACAAGAAGCATAGAGATGCAAAGGAGCTATACAACCAGTCTTCAGAAATAGCCCCAGGTTTTCAGATCTGACACCATCAGGAAACCTGTGAAAAATAAATTACAAAAAAAAAAAAAGGCTGAAAACAGAGAGATTAAATGTAATTTCTTTTCAGGTGCCCAAGCAAGGGTTGTGCTAGCTCCTCATTCAATGAATTGGCTGCCTCAGGGGTATACTTGTCATCGGTTTCATTAATTTTTCAGCCTGAGTTTTTTCTTTATTGTTTTTGCTATTTTACCCCAGTCTTCCAGAATCTTCTTCAGCTCTTTAAATCTAAGCTTCTTCAGATCAGCTGTGCTCAGGTGAATCTGTTTATTGTATCTGAGCTCATGTACTTGACTATCTTTCTTCTTTGGTTTTTCACAGATCTTCTAAACAGGAATGTGGCGGCTCAGGGGCTTGGACACTTCATTTATTGACCTCTGTGGCTGCATCGCTGCTGGCTCCAATGTAATAACATAAATGGTTTTCTTTTCCTTTTGTTTCATTGCAAAACTTCATAAGTTCATGCTCGACATTGCTTGGGGAAATGGGACATCTCTGTCTTTAAGGTTCTGGTAAAATGTGACTGGAAAATAAATTCATACTTTAAGATCCTAAGGGTCTGAATCCCAACATGTAATATAGCTGAGGCAACCCCATTGCAAACTCTTGAGTGGCCGATGTCTTTTTGATCTTTCTGTCTTGTCCACTCTATCTGTTTATATATTTTCTATTTCCTGGTTTCCAAACTAGATTGTGAGGAAGATACACTACTATATCTTTATATCTCAAGTACCTAAGCCAGTAGTTTGCACATATCAGATTTTCAATAAATGTTTATGGACTAAAATCTTTAAAATTCATCAAGCATTTATGACACTTTCATTCTAATGTTTGTTAATCAGCCTCAATGGAAGACACGCAGGCAGGGAAAAAGCCAGATAGTGGTTGGTAATCGAGTTTTACAACACCCTCCCCCCACCTTTTAATGTGTAGACTTGTATACCAAACTATGCACTGTATGAACTATGCACATAGTTTAATAAATTGTGTTGTGACTGCATAATATTAAGATGCTGTTTGTTACAGTTGTAATAAGAAGCCATGTTAGTTTAAAAAAAGATAAGAATGGATATCTGAAGTCTGATCATAAAAGAGAGGAGAGAAGAGAAATGAATATGTGAGATTCACTTGTGAGCTGGTCTCTACTTAGCACCTTCTTACAGAAAACAACTAAAGGACACTTTTGATACAGAAGATTTTGCTAATTATGAATCTAAGGCAAATGAGAAAATTAGTTCCACATCAAAGTAAAAAGAAGAAAAGCCCTGGAGGAGGAAAGAAAGGAAAATTCATTAGGAATAAACTCTCACTCAGGATTCTCTTTCACCAAAAACTGGTATGGTTAAGAAGCCAAGAACTATTCGATGAGACTTAGATACATACCAAGGAAAGTGAACCAGAAAACTTAGAAAGTTATTCCCAAGTGTAAATTGGAAGAGAAATTTTGCAAAAGTTTACAAAGAATGAAGTAGTTTGTATTTATGTCGGAGTCAAATTCTGTATATGAACTCCATTCAACTTGCTTTTCCAATTAAAGGAGAAAATAAATGGGATGGGGGAATACCTCTTCAGCTTTCAAGTTACAAGGAGAATGAAATGTTCTTCCAAGGAGTGACAGCTGCAGGCATTTCTCTGAAGGGCAAAGTTGACATACTTCCTTATTTCTATTTCCTCTTCCCTTTGGGAAGGAGAAGAACCGAACCCCTCCCAGACGTCATCTAACTCCTTTCATAGAGCTGCTTCAGGCCAGGGTGTGATCTTTTCTTCAGTAACCTCCCTCTCCTCAGACCAGTCGTCACTCACCATAAGGCTAGATATTCATTCAGCCAAACCTTATCAACTAAGAATAATTAACGAAGAGCATGACAATGACCCTCAGATTCATTTAGGCTCCTTCTCTGCTATTTTATGCAGTTTATATCAGTTGAAAATTCCTAAAGTCAATTTTAACCCCTAGCCTAAGATCACCATAGTGGAAGTCTCTTCTCAGGTCTGAGAGAGAATATATACCCCTCTTGATTACCATGTCCAGAATGTAAGACTGGCCTTAAACTCATTACACTTAAATGCAAGAACTGCTTTAATGTTAAATCAAAAAAGAGAACTAAACCAAAGTGATGACATACTTACAGAGCTCTTAATTAACCTTAAAGTGCCACATAAATGTTCTGGTCTTTGTTACAATTTTGTTTTCATTAGATAAAACTATAGTTCTGTGCAGAGCATTTGTGTAAAGACAGCCAGTTTTAATATATTCAGAGAAAAGATAAGTATATTTCAATGATTAATAATCCCAGAGGGGAAGTTGGTCCAAAATTATAGGAAGTCTTTAACAACTAATTTCCAGTGGCACAAATAACTGAATAATGAGAAAAGGCAGATTTTTTTTTTCTCTCAGAAGGGATGTGATCAAACAAAAGGGTTCCTGGACTTATAGATTATAGGAATATCTGAGTCATAATACATTGACAAAATCTATTATGCTACTTTTGTGCACAATCTGTGAAAATGCTGACTATATGATAATATCGTTAGGTACAGAATTGTTTCAGTTACTAGATCCAAAGTTCTAGACTTTAATCAATAGAATGTCCTCTATTGAGGAATACCTTATGGATGTGTCTGTGGACTTGTGATATTCACTAAGTTTATCAGGATATTTCATGATGGAAGTGATGGCCAGCTTTTCAAATCTGAAAGTGATATGAAGTTTGAAGGGAGAGCTACCACACTCAGTAGCAAAACAAAAAAAAGGTAAGACCAACAGCAATAACTTCACAAGAGTGAGAAAAAAAACAAGAAACATAAAGAAGAAAGTTTAATAGGAAACAATGTGAAGTCCTATAGTTAGACACAAGAGTAGAAGTATACGATAGACAACATGGCTGGACAATAGCTATATGATAGACAACGTGACTGGACAATAGCTAACCTTTAAATGGTACTTTAAATTTTGGAGAGCAATTTATTAATATCTGATTTGATCCTTAAAACAACTTTGGAAAGTAGGGTATCCTCATTTCAAAGATGAGGAACTGAGGCAGACAAAGGTTAAGGGACTTAACCAGTACTACATAATGAGTAACTATGTGAGGCTGGATTTGAATTAGCATCTTACTGACTCCAAGTCCAGAGTTCTATCCACTGTACTGCCTAGCTGCCTCTAAGGAATATTAGAATACTTCCTATGAAAGGATTGCTTTCATAAGCTTGCTACAAGATCAATAAGTCAACAGCCTAACATGGAAGTCAGAAAAGCTAAAGGTACAGTGTCCAGAACAAGGGAATGAATAGTCCTTCTTCTATCATTCCTGAGTCAGATCATATCTTGTGGTCTTGTTCTCATTTGCTAACCATGTTTTTCCTAAAGCAAAGACAATGGCAAACTGGAGTAACTTCTTTAGAGCAAAGCTTGATCGGCCAAAGAACTGGAGACAACTCCATAGAAGGACTGGTTAAGTAATGAAGAGGCTTTATTCTGGACAAGACTTAAGGAGAAATTACAGATGTCTTCAAGGATTTGAAGGGTTATAATATGAAAGAGGGAAGAAATCTATTCTATCTCTATCTTAGCAGAAGGCACCCTATTAGACCAAGAGACTGAAGTTACCAAGAGGAAAATTTTGGCTCCATAAATGAAACAACAACCACAAATCTAGCATTTGTAAAGTGCTTTAAGTTTCTTCTCACAGCAATATTAGGAGGTAGCTGCTATCTTTATCCCCATTTTTTAGGAAGGTAGAAGGGGAAAGAAAAGAAAATCTTTTTTTCAAACGTTTTATAAATATTATCTTATTTGGTCCTCACAACTCTGTGAAGTAGGTGCTATTATTGAGGTTTATGGGTGCTTGGGACCCCAAAATACTGACATGCCTGGTCCTGCCTGAATGAAATCAACTCAAGTCTTCCTTCAGCCAAAGAAAAACAGAGTTTATTTAATATATGGGATGGCAAGACCCCTACTCAAATTGACTACTCAGAGTCATCTCAAGGTAAAAACAGAAAATCTCCTTTATTCGGTTCTCCCGAAAAACCAGGCGGTCCCTTCACCAGTAAAACTGGAGTAGGGAGGCGCCTTACAGAAGCAGAATGGCAATTTATATAGACCCTAACGCAAAAATCCCCCTCCCACCACTAACCATTATTCTCATTGACACAGAAGCAAGGTCTTACATTCTAGGCGGGAAATCTAACCAATCCCTTTTGAAACTCAGTTCTAATTTCCTGCTCCTGGATGTTACAAAGCCCGTGAAAATACATGTCATTAGGCATTGAGGAGTTAGTGAGTCATATTCAATCACTGATCCTAAAGCAATACATAAGCTTATATGGAAATCACCCGACTCTGGAGGAATGGAAACCTGAGTCCAAGGTGTCCTCCACTCCAGGGAGAAGGCTCCACATTCCTGAAAAATCTTCACTAAATCTGTTCCCATTCATTTAAGATTCATTATATTAGCCAGACTCTTAAGAAATATGAGTATTTGTGATGCTAGCTAGAATAGATTGAATCTGGGCTAGATTGAATCTGAGCATTTCCATGGAAGCAAGATGGATCTCATACACACAAAGATTGTGAGAGGGATCTAGGGTTGGCCAAGTAGTCTGAAGTAATTAAAGGAGGGGATTAGGGAGGGTATTTACAGGAGTGACCAGTAGCAGAGGTGACAATAGGTCAGAAACCAGGAATCAAGAAAATGAGATTTTGATGGAGTCAAGGGTGGGAAGTAGCCAGAGGCAAATTGGAGGTGACAGATAATGGAGGGCTAGTCTAGGTTAAGGATAGCAGATTTGGGCATGAAAATCCAAATTAAGTAGGAAGATTCAAGGAGAGTACATGATGGGGTTTTCCAGGGCTATGGACAAATGGGACTCAAGTTCTTGAGGGGTAAGGGGTAAAGGTCTTGGCTTGGGCCTGTACTCAGTCACTATTATTTGACATTTTAAATGCATTGCTAAAATTGAGACAGGGATAAAATTGCTCAGGGTCCCTATTAATTGCCTGAGACAGGATTTGAACTCAGACCTTTCTGACTTCAAACACAGCACTTAATCCACTGTGCCATGTACCTGCCTCATGAAGAATTTATTAACCATTACAGCTTTCCTAAAGTGAAATTGAAAGGGTATGGGCTCTGACCCCTTCCTGCCTTCAGCTTTCCGGTGAATTTCAGTACACAGTTCCTGAACTCACATCCCTGGATTGTGCTGGAGGCATTGACTCATCCCACTATAGTCCTTTCAACATCCTTTCATTGTTACCTCTGACCCAGTCCAAATCCAACCTTCAATTCTTTGTTATCTCTGACCTTCATTGCTTGTTATCTCAGGACCACCCCAGGCTGCTTCCCACCCTTAATCCCATCTAAAACCTTTTTCTGTTATCTCTGGGTCACCCCAGGTTACTGGCCACTTCTTTATCCCATCCAAATCTTCCCATAATCTTTTTCACTATAAAAAAGGTTAGTCTTTCTTGTCTAGGAAATGTGCAGATTCTTAAAATTCTGCCAACTTCAGCTGAGGACACAATGAACCTTGTCTCTGACTGAAAGAAGGTTTGAGTCAAATTCTTTCCAGGCAGACTTATGCTTTTTACCTTTGAATTTTGGGGTTCCCGGCTCTCTTAGGCAGCAGCAGAATTGTAACCTCTTGAAATGGAATATTCCTCATTAAATATTGGCAAGCAGTACAGAATGAATGATCACTTATTGGGGATTGTGTAGAGGTGATTTCTTAGAATGTATAGTATGAAGTAGATGACCTCTAATGTCCTAGCTCTCAGAAGAATGCATTGGAGTGGCACCAAGCAAACCCTGAAATATTATGAAGAGTGTCTGCCTAATAAAAGATTTCTAACACCCAGTGCAAACAAGATGGAATCATAAACATCTAAATTATGCTGAATGAAAGGCCAGCCAATTTTCAAGAGCCAGAGACTCTTGATTCAGATTTAGATCTCTACAAAATTCTAGGTGATTCCTGGCAATACTATTCACTACGAGAAATAAACACATTTATCTATCTCAGGCTATTTCAATCAATATTGGACTTATTTTTCAGGGGGTTTAAGAGATTAAATCCTGATTTATGACAGACTATATTTACAACCCAGATGAGATTCTCTAAAAACAAGAAAGGAAGGGCCAAGTCTGACCATACTTTATTCCCCTCCTGGCTGTGCTTCTGAATCTCAGAACTGCCAGTTGCCTTCTCACCCTCATTTTCCTCAAGGTCTAACACTAGGTCCTTCTCATTTTTGAATAATACTCTCTGTTCAGGGGTCTCCATGTTGGGAATAGGCCCAGGCTTGTCATTCTTTATTCCCCTCTTATCTGTGGTTCTGACTGTCAACCATCTATTACACTAATGCTGGTACTTTCTCCTTGTCCCATTCAGGCTTTTCAGTTCCCTTTTGTTTCTTGTCTTATACCATTCGAATATAAACTCCTCAAGGGCACTCACTGTCTTTCTTTTTGTTGGTACTTTTAGTCCCAGAAATTAGTGAAGTTACACTTAAAATTTTTGTGTATCCAGAAATTAGCAAAGTTCCACTTAAAAAATGCTTGTTGTCTCCCTTTATGGCTAAAGTTGTCCATGGCAAGTAAAATTTAAAAGGGTGCACAGGATAAAGAGAAGATGTTCATTTTAACCTTTTTAACACATAGAACGCATAGACTTATTTTTGGAGAAAATGTCTTAAAATCTTCATTCTTAATTTATCTTTCTGTTTTCTTTTTTTTTTTCACTATAGACAGTGAGAAATTCCTGTTCTGCTGCAAGATAGATAAATAGATAGATAGATAGATAAATAGATAGATAGATAGATAGATAGAGAGAGAGAGAGAGAGAGAGAGAGAGAGAGACAGATATAGATATAGAGATATGGATAAATATAGTTACAGATAGAGATATATCTATGTATGTATGTATATATGTGTCTATATGGCTATATAGACATGTATATATACATATATTCATACACATATACACACATACATACATATAATATATAAATAAATCTATAATATATGCTTTATATACTTTTTTCTTTTTCACTATAGACAATGAGAAATTCCTGTTCTGCCACAAGATACATAAATATATATGTGTGTGTGTATATACACACATATATGTGTGTATATATACATATGTATATGTGTGTGTATATATGTATATGTATATATATATGCATGCATATATATATATATATATATAGATATAGATAGATAGATATACACACGTCTTTTTTTTCTTTCTTTAGTCTTCTGATTCATGCATAAATATGAGTTAAGTGGGGCAGAGTTACATCACTGTCTCCTCCAGAGTCATCATAGTCCAGTGGCAGGACAGAGTCAAGATGGCTGGAGATGCCTCAGGATGCAGTGGATGACCTTGGGGTCTTCGTTGTCTAGCCAAACTCTAATCACTCTGCATCACCTGCTTCATCTGCCTTCATGGACATTGGAACAAATTGTTCTCATCTGCCCATTCCACCAGATGAAGTCTTCACAGGCTTGGGGTAGACACCTCCCTAACTCACCAAAGGGTTTGAGAATCCTTGGTTACCTCAACCTGGTTTGGCCCATCTGCCGAAACAGTTTACTGGGGTGTGGCTGCTGCATATGCTGCAGCTTCTTGGAGCCACAGGTGAGAGTTAGACAGAATAGGTGAACACCAGAGGCAGAAAGAGCTCGGAAAAGGGCTGGCAGCCATCACACCAAAGGTACTGGTACTCCCTGAACACACCCTATACCCCAACATACCCATATATATATATACTTTATATATCTATATATACACTTTATATATTATATATACTGTATATGGTATTTATAACATACACAAATATACACACATACACATTAACTATCCATCTATCCATCCATCTATCTATCTATCTACTATACTCAGCATGTTTGAGGTTGAGTCACCAATAGGACCAGATCTGAAAATTAATTTAATTTCAAGGAATGACTTTCTGAGGGTTGTATACCTCATAGTTACCTTTATGAGAGTAGAGCATTTGTGCTTACAAAGCTGGATTCTCAAAGTGCTACCCTAATGTGGAAAGCGTGTGTGTGGGGGTGGAGGGTCACTTCGGAAAGTTAAGGATTGTTTATACTCTGACAATCCTCCAAATCTTCTATCGAATCTTTTGCTTAGAAAAAGTATTAATATATCTCTGTGATGAGGCAGGAAAATAAATTTTAATTAGTAACGTGGTGACATCACATTTTTCAATACAATAAAAAAAATACTTAATCTGAAGTGATTATGCTGTTTTTCCTTGATTTAAAATGGAATGAGAAAAGAGTCTTAAGTGACTATATTTTTGTAGAAATAATGGGAAACAATTAGAGTTTGAAGGAACAACATCTCTGAAGGGAACACTACAGAGATAAGGTAAGTGGCAGGAGTATGCAGACACACAATTAAGCAAAGAAATAGATGAAACAGGGGAGATGTCTCACAAGTAATGAACATCATCTCTGTCTCCTTTTTGGTGCTGCTACAACAGTGAATGGAAGGAGTACTTTAAAAATGGAGGCTAAGTTATAAAAGAGGAATATAATTTAGTATTAATGTAGTATCAGTTTCTTGGGTTTGTATATGCATATTACAAAGGAATGCATAAGATTTTAAACACAGATATTTAGTACAGAGATGTAGAAACAAAATACAAGTACACTTTTTTAAAAAGACCTTTGAATGATTTAAAATATGGCAGTCTATTTTTTTATTTATTTACTGCTAATATAATGTTGAGACTTTAATTTGATTATTTTTTTTCTCTTACTACTTATTTTAAACAACAGAATTTCAAAACAAAGTCTTATACACTATCTTCTTGTTTTTCTGTTACCACTTATTACCCACTTGTGAGAATTAACTTCTTTTTGTTTCCCTGATGGTCCAGATTTTACAAAAGAGCATAAGTCATGCTATGAAAACAGTAGAAAACTGAATGAGAAATAAAAATAACCATTTTATGTACTTATCATTTCAGAGAAGAATAATTTTACTATTTCTACCTCATATTTCTCTTTGAAATGGAGAGATGTTAGTTTGTGAATCCTGGGTCATCTCCACTCATTCTGATGAATACCTGGTCACTGGATCCAGATGACTCAGGAGGAGAAAGTGAAGCTGGTGATCTTGCACAGCTCTCCCTCACTCAAAACAAAGTCAAGTGCAAGTCATGTCATCATTTCTCTGATGTCATGGTCTTCTTCAAAAACAAAGGATGAACACAACACAACAACAACCAGTTGGTCATCCTGTTGAATTGAACAATCATGTAGGATGTCATGTAATATCCACTTAGTGATCCATAAGTTCCTAGGAATTAAATATCATATTTGTATCAAAGTAAACATTAGGTTTATAATTTGGGAACAGATACTTTTCTCTGGGGTGTTTCTTAAGCACATTTGTTGAAATTTTGTATGGCTTACATAATCGAAAGTGAGATTTCAAAAACAAACAGAAAAAACATACTGTAAACTCCCATGATTAGCCCTAAAATGATGCTAACTACTTAGTTTTAAAACTTGGCACAGCTTTAATTTATTTTTTGTTTTGCTTCATTCCACTGGTAATTGCTAAGGGACATTTTTAAAGAAACAAATTAAGAAAAATAATCCCATATTTAAATGGAAATTGTGATCATTCATCAATGGAAACTAGAAATGGTTTCATATATTCCAAAACAACAGTGAAAGTGTCATCTTGTCAGTGTGAATAACTTCTGCCAGTGATTCAGCTAAGAACCTATCAAACTGAACAATTACTATTCACGTTTGTGTCTGTTTGCTTGTTGGCTTTGTGTAAGTGCATGCGAATGCAAAGTCCTAGTAGCAAATTTTATGTTTTTTTTTTTTACTTTTATTTATTTTTCTTGATTGGCTATCAATGTGTATCATTGACAATGTCAATGCACATCTAGAAAAACAGAAAACAAATTTCATTACATTATATTTGGTTGTAAGACAAAAAGAATTGAGCTCCAACTAAAAACAGCCCCAGAAATATGGGGGGAAATATCTAAAAATATTTTTTTAAAGTAGAAAATTGGGAAAAGGGCAAATAAATTGTGGCATATAAATGCAATTTTATACTATTATTCCTTATGGAAGAATACATGTATACATACACACACATATGGGATTCATAGAAATTCAGAAGATTTTTTATGAAATGATACAGAAAATAAAACAATATATTCAATAACTTATTATTTAGTCATTCAGTTGTGTTCAGCTTTCCATGACACTATGGACTATAGCATGACAATACTGTCCCAGGCTTTTTCTGGCAAAGACCCTGAAGTGGTTTGTCATTTCCTTCTCCAGATGATTAAGTGAAGTAGAGGTTAAGTGATTTGCCCAGGGTCACAGAGCTCCCAAATATCTGAGACCAAATTTGAACTCAGGTCTTGATAACTCCCCAGCACTCTATCTACCAAACCACCTTGCTGCCTCAAAACAATAACATAATATATTATTATATATAATATATGTATTATATGTAATACATATATAATATAATATATATAACATAAATTAAAATAATATGAAAAGGCAGCTGAACAGGTGAAGTGAAGTGATTGATCTTAGTGCCAAATAACAAATTTTGAATTCTCTACTCCTCCATCCAGAGGGAGATGAGAAAATATAGATCTAAAGAGTGAAAAAGCTACTACCAGAATTATTTATGGAAGTATATTTATTGATAATTTACTTAACCATTTTTCTTTGTTACTGCAAGGCTTCAGTGGGATGCTAGTTTTATACGTAAATGACTGTGATATTAAAAAATCAACAATAAAAGTATTTTTCTTCTTTAAGTCAAAGCTGATATAAACAAAATTAAGAACAGTAACTCTATAACCTGATTAAAAATAAGAACTGTTATTTTAAAGGAGTAACATTAATAAAGTATTAACTAATTTGATTTTTTTAAGTGATAGAGAAAATTCAAATTACCAAGACAAAAAAAATGAGAAAAAGGAATATATGAAAAGGAAAACTATAAATACTATGCACATATACACACGCACACACAAACACACATGCACACACAGTTGAAACTGATTATATATGAGGAGATCTGAAAATTTAAGTGAAATAGACAGAGAAAAAATATATAAAATATCAACTTAAAACAAAAAGCAAAAAATAGAAGTCTTAGAAAGAAATTGTGCAGGAAGAAAGAAAATTCCAAAGAACAAAAACTCTGGTTCAGATGAATTAAGTGATTTATATCAAATATATTTAGATAGTAACTAACTCTTTGAACTATTTGAAAAAGCAGAGGACAAAGCACCTTGCCAGATTTCTTTGATGAAAGAAGTTTGTTCATTGGCCCAGAAAAAAGAAAAATAAAATGGAAAAAAAAAGTCCACCTACGCCATGAACAAATATTTACATAAAATACTGAATTATTAGCAAAGAAATTATAATAATATATTAACTTGGTCATTGACTAGGAAGAAAATATTTATTAAATATTTGCTATGTGTCAGGCCCTGTGCTAAACGCTTTTCAAACCTTATATCATTTGATCCTTATAACAACACCTGGAGGTAGGTGCTATTACTTGTATTTTACATTTGATGAGACTGAAACAGACGAGGTTAAATGATTTCAGGTCTCACAGTGTACAAGCGTCTGAGGCTATTATAACAGCAAGCACCCTTACACACCCAGGATGATCTGCTAGCACAGCTTCTTGGATCTGCTTTCCTTAAAGGAAAACTACTTTTAAGGGGTCAATGATATTCTTTACATTCTTGGATCAAGAAAGCCTTTACATCTGAGTAGTCTGGGGTCTGAACACATGGCTACTCAGAGTCCCTACTCAGAATCCTGACTAGGGAATCATAAGTTCCTTCTCATATGGAGAGAGAAAGATCGATCTATCTATCATCTATCTATCTATCTATCTATCTATCTATCTATCTATCTATCTATCTATCTATCTATCTATCATCTATCTACCTATATTAGATGTGAGCCTTCCTACAAGCAAGTTTTGTCCTAAGTCAAGTCCCTCCCTCAGTAGGCTCCAAGTGGGGTCTATTAATGGGCCTGGAAAATCTTCAAATCCCATTAGCATTACGGAGGCAAGATTCAAACTCAGGTCTTTCTGACTCCAGCACAGTGGACTATCCACATCAGGTCCCTGGATTCAGATGGCTGTGGAGGAGAAGTGAGGCTGGTGACCTGCACAGCCCTCCTTCACTCAAAACAAAGTCAAGCGCAAATCATGTCATTTCTCTGATGGCATGGTCTTTTTTGGCAACAAAGGACAAACACTATCCACAGAACAGCCTAGCTGCCCAATACCTATAGACACCTTGAACTTATGCCAGCAATAGAAATATGGTTCAAAATTAGGAAAACCATAAACACAATCACATTAATGGCATGTAATTAAATCAAATTAACTACTACATAAATTAATTTATAATTTTAATGGTGTAGTAAGCAATTTTTTTTAAGAATGAAACTTTACAAAATTCAACAAAATAATAATAAAATTCACTAGAAAATTGATTCAGATGACTGAGAAGAAAAAAAACAAAAAAAACCTTGATATACTAACACACACATAGAATTCTTGCCAGAGTCAGGAATACCTGGTTTCTAATCCTGGTATATGGCATCTGTATGTTTTCGGAGGGGTCACTTAAACATTCAGCAACTTGACTATTTTTCTGAGACCACAAGTTGCAGAAGAATAGCAATTTTAATTTGTAGAAAGCTTTTTCTATACCAGACCAATGAAGTCATAGGCAGTGATGGGAAAAAAAATCATCAAACCTATAGAAATAAAACCCTTTTTCTTAATTTCATCAGTAATATTTATCTATTTAAAGCTAACATGTAACATTATTTAGTAAGAAATATCAATGCAAGTTGCCATAGTCCCATCAGAGGTAAAACAAGTATGCTTATTATTTGCACTATTATTTGTCACATATTAGAAATGCTAATTGTAACAGCATTACAAGAAATAAATGAAATTGAGAGAATAATTGAAGATGAAAATGAAAATCATCCTTTTTAAAGATGATTTATTTATTTAGTAAGTTAATAAAATAATTACTTAAAGTAGTTGGAAAAATTAATTTTAAAAAATCATGTATGACAGGGTAAGTAGCTTCACCTCTATTTCTCCATCAGTAAAGTTAAGAAAATAATAGCACCAATCTCTGAGGCTTGTTATAGGGATAAAAGGATAATATTTGAAAGTGCTTAGAAATGCTTAAAGCATTATAGGTATTATTATTATTTTGTAAATTCCTAAAAATAAATAAATGTATTAAATTAAATTAAGCCCCTAAAATAAATTTCACATTTGAATAATGCTTATAAAAAGATGCTGAAAGCAGGATCTAGTCTTAACAAAAGGGAAATGACTGAACAAGTACTGATATTAGAATGCAATGAAATATAGTACTGTATTTTATTTATTAATTTTTCCTTTCAGGAGAGTGAGGCAAAGCAATCAGGGTTGAGTGACTTGACCAAGGTCACACACAGCTAGTAAGCTTGTCAAGTATCTGAGGCTGGATTAGAACTCAGTTCCTCCTCATTGCAGGGCCAGTGCTCTAATGACTGTGCCAACTAGCTGCCCTTGTAGAGTATTTTAAGAAATGATCATCGTGAAAAATTCAGGGAACCTTGGAAGACTTGTATGAACAAATGTTGAACACAGAAAGATAAACCAAAAGAACAATGTATAACTGTAAAGATGGAAACAAGTCAATGGAAACAGATGAAAAACTTTGTTTAAAGTTTCCCATTATTATAGTCTTAGTCTCTCCTGACAACGCCATTTTCCTTACTCTGCTGCAAGTTTCTCCATTTGGCCACCATCGATGTTAGTTATACACAATGAAAAAGAACACATACTTCTTATTTTTAAAATTTGCTAAAATAGCTGAG
Source organism: Notamacropus eugenii (assembly GCF_028372415.1). Taxonomy (NCBI): domain Eukaryota; kingdom Metazoa; phylum Chordata; class Mammalia; order Diprotodontia; family Macropodidae; genus Notamacropus; species Notamacropus eugenii. The sequence goes on from NC_092878.1 coordinate 110,532,008, forward strand.
ATTTTTTTTTTAATATATTTTGTTGTTGCTTTTTTTCTTTATTGTAGAGTGTCCATTGTATCTAAACAAAATATGGGATTTATACATATATATGTGTGTATATATATGTATATATCACATTTATTAAGTAGTATAAAAAAGTTATTTTTTTATTATTCTTAAAATGTGTACAAAGTCTTGGTTCATTAGGTTTTTGTCTTCCTGAGATTATCCTTACATTTTTAAGATATTCAGATCTAGTCATCCTCGCTTATGAATCCTTCTATTCATTCTTTTTACATATGTCATAATCACTGATTTCTTTCTGTAACGATGTTGGTTATTTTATATATCTTCTTATTTTCCTCTCTTAGGCTTTAACAATATTTGTTATTTGATTGTCAGTTTTTTAATCTTATCCCTTTTTAAAGTCTTTGACTATAAATCACACAAACAAATTATTTTACTCTTTTGAAACCTTTTCCTAATATTTAAATGTTCACCATTTCCTTCCTTTTTTTATTGTTAATACTAAGATGACACAATTACTTACTTCAAATATTATTCTTAAAGTAATCTCTTGTGGTGGATCTGAACTCCCAAGGCTATCTGACTTATTTCCCCTAAAGTTTCTACCATTGGGTAACTCTGAGGAGGTAGGATTCCTAACTCTGTAAATCATAAGTCCTTATCCTCTGTGTTCCCTAGTATGACTCAACTAGTCCAATTAAGCCAAGTATTAGTTATTAGAGGATTACGTTGTGCTAGGTATTATACCAAACACTGAGAATAAAAATACAAGATGTATGACAACCCATAACTTTGAGGTTGTTACATTCCAATGCAAAGAAGGTAGCATGTACAGAGAACCTGAAAAGAGGCATGGGAAGGAGGAGAAAGTATCTGAATTGGGGCAATAATGTACAGAGTCAGGAGTGGTGTCCAGAGATGATTCCCTGGATACTTTCTTTAAAATGGAGGTTCTGAGAGGAACAAGCCAGTCAGCAGAAAGGAGCTAAAGGGTGGATTATACTTCCAATGTGAGAAGTATAAGAGTGAAAGAGTGGAACCCAGAGAATGATGAAGAGGTTTTTCTTTTGTTTCATTTTTCATCTGCTTGTTTTTTAAAAGGGAATATACTGAGGAATTGTAGTGAGGTCAAAAGTTATAAAGATTCTCAACAGAGGTATGAAGCATAGGCTTTCTCCTCTGAACAAAAAATTCTTAGGGAGAGTGGGCTAATATTAAAAGACAGAGGTAATTTGACATATGTAGATTTAAATTCAGCCCAAGAATATCTCATAATTCCTAACCCAAAGACTTCTTTTCTCCCTTTATCCCATCAAGGTCACTTAGAGATGTGAAATAAGAGTAGCTGATTTTCTCTCTTTCTTAAGTAGGCTGACTCTTTCCTATACTGGACAGTGGTTTGTTAGCTGATGACTAAGTCCACTGATGGGATGAGTCCAGCTGGTTGCTCAGCTGCTACGTTGGCTCCTTACCAGAGGTGACTACTGCTACTACTAAGAGTGTTGGTCTCTCCTTCCAGTTCTGGTTGCTGGTTGGACTTTTGACAGCACTTTTGACTTGTCAAAGCTCATAAAATTATAGCTAAGTTATACCTAAGATCAGTAAAGAATAAACACAAAAGAAAAGCACCCCCTGTTCACAGACACATGGTAGTAGGGTGTGTATGTGTGTGCATATGTGGAGTGAGGATGGACTAGACTTTGATAGTCCTAGCTGGGAGTTCACAAAAGCCTTCCTTACTCCAAAACTGCCAGAAAAGAAAGGGCTAAGGATTAGGGATCATCATTTTGGAATATTCATGGAATTCTAGAGTAGCAGGCAAATAAAAGTTCCAGTATGCATTATGGTTGGGAGGAATTTCACATTTGTGGATATCCACTGGAGAGATTCAACTCAACTCTTTGACTTGCTTTTTTTTTTAAAACCTTTGCTATATGATTGTATGGTGCAGATAGATGTTGCAGATGATAGAATATGGGGCCTGGAGTTTGGAAGATTTGAGTTCAAATCTGGCCTCAGATACTTACTAGCTATGTGACCTTGCCAAGTCACTTAACCCTATTTGCCTCAGTTTCCTCATCTGTAAAATGAGCTGGAAAATGAAATGTGGCAAACCACTCCATTATTTCTGCCAAGAAAACTCCAAATGGAGTCATGAAGAGCTAGATACAACTGAACGATGACAGCATATGGTTGTATCTAAACATGTTTCAATATTTCTTTCCAACTAGGTGGAAAAGATTCATGGAGAGTCTTTCATGGAGAGTCATGAATCTCATTACACCAAGCTACTTGTAAATATCCATGCTGTTTATAAAATCATTTGACATGTTCATGTGAAAAAATGTTATTTTGTTTACTACCTGTGCTCTACTCATTGTATAAAGACTCTCCCAAGTCCCAAGTATTACTTCTAAATCACCGGGATGACCGTGTTTCTGTATAGAAGAGGTGAACTAATTTAAGTTTATTTTTTCTATGCCATACCCATCACTCTCCAAATATTTAATTTTGCAGTTTTTATGCTCTGTTCCTCCCTCCTGCTTAAATTTGAGCTTAAAGCACTTGATTAGGTAAATAATTATTTTGCCAAGCATATTCTTCCTAAGCTTCATAATAGTTAATGCACCCCTTCCCAGGAATCCATATGTTACTAGAAAAAGAGTGGCAAATTGATCTGTGAAAAGGAAAGGCAACAGCTGTTGCCAATCATTCTGACAAGGGTACCAACCTATTTCCCCTCTCATCCTGCATGTAACAAGCCTATTAAAGCTAAGCTATCTCAGGCTTCTGGGCTGCTATTGCTCCATTGATATTCAGCCACAGAATCAACTTATTCTTCAGGCAGAGAGAAAAGTGAAATCTCTGTCTGGAACAGAAGAATCGCTTTGGGGAGCTTGACTATATACAGGATTTTCCCTACGTGTCTGTGTTATGACTTTGCTGCTGGATACAATCTCCTTTGGTGGATAAAAGCTGTTGACAGTCTGGAGCCACAGTATATACCATAAACTTTAAGTAATGCAGATGCCATGCCACAAAGTAAGTAAAATCTGCATCCTTGGCAATACCTTGTAAGCCCATATCTATTTCCATGCATGTCCCTATGCCACAATTCAAAGGCTTGAGGTAGTCAGAAGTCATGGGATGCATTTGCCATCATTCCAATATCTCAAGTCATGTTCTGGAAAACAAAATCCAACTATTTGATAGTACTAACAGACTCAAATTTTTACTTCATAGATTCTCATTTTTTTTCTTCACATGGTCAAATTTCAAATGATAAAGCAGATGGAACACAATTCCTGGATGCGCAGCTAAGTCCCTCAATTGCCTTTTTGGGACTTCAAGGTCACTGGATACACATTGATTTTCATGGCAATGAAATGCAAGTTGGTTTTCGTTTGTGGTCTTAATGAGTCTAGCTTTTAGTCACATTGCAGATACATCTTTAGGACATCAGCATAACTTAATTAACCATGTCACAGCTATATGGGTAGCATTGCTATATCTTAGTAAAGAGTCAAAAACCACTTCAATGCATGATTTCATTTTGGGGCTGGTTGTTGATACCCTCACACCTGAAAGCACCTGAAATAACTTAATCTCGTATTATATATTTTTACTCCTGGAAGGTATGATGCTACAGTTTCTTTAGAAGGCCTGAATTCACATTCTGAAGAACGACTCAAACCTGTTGAATAACTCCAAAGGTTCAGAATTTCTTTCCTTTCCCCTTCTCTTCTCTGCCACTTTTTTTTCCCACTTCCCTACCTCTGTTTCTCATTTCCTTCTGCTTCTTCACATTTATTCTTCCTACCTTTAACTTCTTTAATGGACTAAAAATCATCATAGGAATATGAATTATCCCTGTGATTTTCTTAGTATAACTTCTATTAGGTAGATAATCATCTTGTAGCTAGGTGGCAATAAAGGGGTTGGAATAGAGGGCTGTAAGTTCAGAATCAGCCTCAGACACTAGCTTGGAAACCATAGGCAAATTCCTTTAGCTCTTTCTCTCTCTAGGGCAGCTAGATGGTACATTTTGGAGTCAGGAAGACTCTTTTTCCTGAGTTAAAATCTGGTCTTAGACAGTTACTCTCTGTGTGGCCATAGACAAATCACTTTATCCTGATTCCCTCAGTTTTTTCATCTGTAAAATAAGCCAGAAGAAATGGCAAACTCTAATGCCAATGTAATACCCCAGAAGCTGCTATGGATATGCATGCATATTCCCAGGGTAAATTTGCAAAATATGAACTCTCTTCCTCAAAAAAAAAGAAACCAAGACATTTATTCAAAAACCAGAAAGCCAAATTCATCATAGTAACAAAGAAATCTATACACATTCTCAATACAGGGAGCATGGCCATCCCCAAGTCTTCCTTCTGTCAGACTTCCCCACGAACAAGCTCTCCCAGGCAAAACCACTAACTTTCTCCCTCAGGTTAGCTGCTCTGTTCTGTTCTGCCTTCTCTCCCAGCTCCACCCATCCTGCTCCAGCCATTTGGCAAGCTCTTCCCATAATGCCACGTGATTCAAGCTGTGGACTGGGCCAAAGCTCAAAGTAGGTCACATGGTTCTATTAAGGGTCAGGGAAGATCTTCAAATTCCCTTAATGTTACACAAACTACTCTAGTATCTTTGCCAGAAAAATCTTCTATGGGATCATGAAGAATTGGAGATGTCTGAAAAATACTGAACATCAACAGTGTGCTTTACTTTCCATCTTCAGCTCTTATTGGTTTGAACTCTATGGAACATGATGCTCCATCCAAGATCATCTGACAACCTAGAATTTCTTCATCACTGGATGAAGCTTCAGCTTTGGATGCTCCACCAGGGATGGGAAACACCAAATCCCCTTATTAAAAGGATTTGTTCTCTAAAACTTGGACTTAGTCAGAAGGCTACACTTGAGGACCTAGAAGGCCATACATGGCCTTGAGGCTGCAGGTTCTCTACCCTGCAATTTGATCTTCTCAACTCCCTCAGTCTCCTTTGTCTCTGATTGGAGGACTGGACGTTGAAGTACTAAACTCTGGGATCTGAACTGTTGAGATCACTCTCCACTTTTCATATGCATCTCTGGTTGGTTTGCATTCTTTGGAATGTGATGCCACTGCACAAAGTACCCCAGATCCCATCCCTTCCAGTTTCTTTAACATGTGTTATCTTCCCCCATTAGATTATATCCACCTCAAGAGCAGGACTGTCTTTTTTTTTTTTTCATTTATATGTCCAGTACTTATTACAGTGCCTGGAGCACAGTAGGCACTTAGTAAATATTTATTTAATTGAATTGTGTGCCTCTGTTCCTCTGTAAGCAATAGGACAATAGTTGGTTCAATACAAAGAGTGTTGGGCCTGGAACCAGGAAGACACAGCTTCCTGAGTTCAAATTTAGCCTCAGACACTTATTAGGTATGTAATCCTGGACAAATTACTTAGCCCTGTTTGCCTCAGTTTCTTCATCTATAAATGGACTTGAGAAGGACATGGTAAACCACTCCAATATCTTTGCCAAGAAAATGGTGTCACAAAAAGTTATACTTGACTGAAAATGACTGAAGAACAAATGAGAGGAATAACAATAGTTTTTATTTACCAGGTTTTTTGTGAGGATAAAAAAAAATTTGTAAAGTGCTTTGCAAACTGCAAAGAATTATGTAAATTTTAAATCATCATCATCATCACTCTCATCACCATCACCTTTATCCCTATTGTACATATGACAAAAACAAGTCTTGAGGAAGCTCAACAGTTTAAACAGCTAGTGAGTTGCAATTGGCATACTACCCCCGATTGTCTTATTCTGAATCCAGAGTTAAATAGTAACTTTTTTAAAAAGTTGATTGATTGTAAATTTCATAGAATGATTTAAAAATTAACTTCATTGTTTTAAGTGTATGGATGTGAGCTGTATCCTGCAGTGGGGTAAGGTCTTATTTGCATATTAATCAATATCTTTAATCAAATGTGATAATATTTGTAAAAGTACTTAGGAAAATTTCTGACACATACTAAGTATTATATAAACGCTTCTCTTTTCCTTTCCTTCCCCTTCAGAAATGACTGTAGTCTTCACGCAGACCAGCATATATAATCATACATACTGTTTAGCAAATAAGAGGTAATTGACCTTAAACCCTTGTACTTTATAAATGTCAATGCAAGATAGCATATCCTTATAATATAGCGTATACTAAAATTATGACCAAACATCAAAATTACTTGAAGATCTGCCAGAGTACAAAGCATTACGATTTTGTGAGAAGAACATATTTCTGAAGAGGTACTAGACAACAATATAAACTATATTTTGTTCCTTATATGCACATCAGTATATTAAACTTGTCTGAGATTCTACTAGGATGCAATGGTGAATATTATATTATGACATCAAGGCAATAGGTTTGTAGTATCTTTCTTCTGCTTCTTACTTCTCCTTAACTGTTAACAACCTAACCAAAATGTCACCTCTGTCTTTAAGTGTTCCATGATGCTTACTACAGTCACCTCTTTGGTTAGGGATAAACTTTCATTCCCTCAATAGCGCTTCATTATACCTATCTAATGAATTCATGGTATCATGTTTGGGATTTGAGTAGAATATAGTTTCCTTGTAGTCAAGGATTTATACAGTTTTTATCTGTGTCTGTAATGCCTAATATAGTACTGTGTACTTTTTAATAGCATTTAATAATTGTTACATTATATTAAATTAATTTGTACATTAATTATTTAGTATGTATAATTATATACACATCATCATAATAAACATGATTACACATACAAAATGGAAGTATAAACAGTAATATATAATAAATAATTATAATTATATATAAGTATACTTATTTTATATACTAAATGTAATTTTATATACTAAATATATAATATATAATTATAATAAATATATAAAAATTTCCTATCTTTATATCTGATCCTAAGAGAGATACATAGATAGATACAGATAGATAAAATATTTAGTAAGCACTTGCTCTGGGTCAGGCACTGCACCAAGCACCAGAGATAAAAGATAAAAATAAGGAAGATGAATGAATGAGTGAATAAAGTAGTTGTTAAATTATTATTATTATTATTATTATTATTATTATTATTACATGCAAAGCACTATACTAAGCACTGGAGATACGCAAAGAAAACTAAGAAAATTCCTACTACCAATGAGCTCTCATTCTTTTTTAAACTTTATTAATTTTTATTTTTTAAAACTTTCAACTATTTTTAAAATTTGTAATTTATTTGTTTTTTAGTATTGTTTTCTTTTAAAATAGTGAGTTCCAAATCTTCTCCTCCTTCCTAGCCCTTCCCCCGCTCACTGAAAAGGCAAGTAATAGGATAGCAATCATACATGTGAAATCACATAAGACATTTCCATATTAGCCATATTTCAGAAAAGCAAGAGAAAAATTTAAAAGTGAAAAAATAATACTTCATTTTGAACTCAGAGTTCATCAGTTCTTTCTCTGGAGGTGTATAGCATTTTTCATCATGAGTCCTTTGGAATTGCCTTGGATAATTGTACTGATCAGAGTATCCAAGTCTTTCACATATGATCATCATTGCAACATTGTTGTTACTGTACATAGTGATATCCTAGTTCATTTTTCATCATTTTGCATTCCTAGAGAGCTTGCCATATTGTTCTGAATCCACGCCCCTTTTCACTTCTTAAAGCTCAATCGTTCTCCATCAAAATCTTCAGCCAGAAGTTGTTTAGTCATTCCTCAACCGATGAGCTTTGCCTCGATTTCTGATATTTTGGCACTACGAAAAGAGCTACTAAATTTTTTTTTTTTTATAAATTTAGGTCTTTATTATTCTTTTTCTTTTATCACTTTGGGGTACAGATCTAGTAGTGCTGTTGTTGGGTCAAGGGGCATACATAACTTTTTAGCTTTTTGGGCATAGTTCAAGATTATTCTCCAGAATGGTTGGACTAGTTCAGTACTCCACAGTTTATTAATAGATCTATTTTCCCTCATCCCCTCTAGCATTTGTCATTTCTGATAGATGTGAGCTGTTTGCCTCAGAGTTGTTTTAATTCTAATTTCTCTAATCAAAAGTGATTCACAGCATTTTCATCTGACTACAGATGGCTTTGATTTATTCTTTTGACAACCACGTATTTATATCCTTTGATGATTTATCATTTGGGGAATGGCTTTTATTTTTGTAAATTTAACTCGGTTCTGTACTCAGTAGATATTTGAGAAATTAGGGCCTCATCAGAGAAATTTGTGTTTTTTTAATTTTATATTTTATTTTTCTTAATTATATGTTAAGGCAATTTTAACATTCTTTATTTTTCAAATTTTGAGTTCCTGACTCTCTCCCTCCCTCCCCACCCCACATTGAGAAGACAAGCACTTTGATATATGTTATACATGTGGAGTCATGTAAAATACATCTCTATGTAAATCTTATTGTGAAAGAAAATACAGACAGAAAGAATACCAAGTAAAGGAAAAAATAAAGAAAAAGTATCTTAATTCTGCATTCAGTCTCTAGTTTTCTTCCTCTGGAGATGGATAGCACCTTTCATCATAAGTCTTTCAGAAATGTCTTAGACGATTGAGTTATTCACAGTAGAACATTATAAAATATTGCTGTTATCTTGTACAATGTTCTCCTGGTCCTGTTCATTTTTCCTTGCATCAATGTATGTAACTCTTCCAGGTTTTGCTTTGATTTGTTTTTCCTGAGAGCATCCTGCTTGTTATATTTTTATAGTACAAAATTATTCCATCATACTCATATGCAACAGCTTGTTTAGTCATTCCCCAATTAATGGACATCCTCTGAGTTTCCAACTCTTTGCCACCATTAAAGGAGCTACTATACTGTTTTTCTACATGTAGGTCCTTTTTCTTTTCTTTTTTTTAATTAAATCTCTTTGGAATACAGACCTGGTAGTGGTATTGCTTGGACAAATGGTATACATGGATATATAAATACTCCTTTGGGAATAGTTCCAAATTCTCTGAAGAATGGTTGAATCAGTATAGAATTTCAACAACAGTGCATTACTGTTTTAATATTTCCATGTCACATCCAATATTTGTCATATTCTTTATCTGTCCTATTAACATATTTGATAGATGGGTGGTGGTAGCTCAGAGTTGCTTTGATTTGTATTTCTCTAATTAATAGTGATTTAGAACATTTTTTATGACTATAGATAACTTTGATTGCTTTATTTGAAAATTGCCTGTTCATATCCTTTAACCATTAATCAATTGAGCATTGCCTCTTATTTCTATAAATTCATGTCAGTTTCCTATATATTTGCGAAGTGCTGTTTTTATCACAGAAGTTCTAATATATTTTTTCACAGTAATGATTACCAAATATGTTTTTCCCTCTATACTACTTTACCCCTCTTTATACTACTGCCTCTCCCCTTTCACCCTGTCCATTCTCAAAAGTGTTTTGCTTCTGACTTTTGCCTACCCCAATCTGACCTCCCTTTTATTACCCGCCCCCCCACCCCCATCGCTTTCTCTTCATACTTTCCTTTATGGTAAGATACATTTCTACATCCAACTAGGTGTTATTTCCTCTTTGAGTCCTCAGGGAAACCTGTACAAATTTTGATATTACTGAATTGTCAATGTCATCTTTTAGCATAATGTAGTTTCCTGGATGATCTCTTTTAATTAGCTCTATTTTTGCTTTGGCTTTGTCTGAGGTTATGATCAGGCCTGTCTCTCTCTCTCTCTCTCTCTCTCTCTCTCTCTCTCTCTCTTTTTTTACTTCATCTGAAGCATATTAGATTATGCCCCATCCCTTTGTTTTACCCTTTATCTGTTTGTATCTTTCTGTTTCAAACGTGCTTTCAAATCTATTCCACTATCTACCTCTATTTTATGGGTTAACTCATCTGATTCATATTCACAGTTATCAGTACTGTATGTTTCCCAAAATCCCATTTTCTTCTGTTTCTTCTTCTTCTCTTCTTATCCAATACCTCCTTAAAAGTCTATTTTGCTTCTAGCCACTACCTTCCTTAATCTGTTACCTTTTATAATTTCCCCTCCCTTTTCTCTCCTCTCCTTCCACACCTGTTTCCCTATTGGATAAGATGTATTTCTATACGCAACTGAATGTGTACACATACTCTACCCTCTTTGAACAGATTCTGATGAAAGTGAGGTACAAGCATTGCTGACTATTCCCTTCTGTTGTAAAGTTCTTTTTTATTCACCATTTTTATGTGAAGCCCTTAGTCCCTTGTACCCATAAGTATTAGAACTTCTCTTTTCCTTTTCATTGAAACCAGAACCCTTGCTTCCTTGTAACTGACCACCAGCATCCTCTCTGCCCTGGAACTACAACTCAGAAATGTGTATGGACAATGGAATTGCCAGTGACTTCCAACTATATCCACTACCAGCAAAGTGTTCTCTGTAACCTCTTTCTGAGGAGTTTTCTCATCCCCTCACTGTGGCCTGGGCTGAATGCTCCCAAAACTGCTGATGCTATTGCAGTCACCATTGGTACTCTCTCTACATATATTCCAAGCTGGTGCCCAATCAGGTTTCCAATCAGACCTCTCCTGATGATTTCCTGAGTTGTCTTAGGCTGGAAAAAAATGTCTTATGACCTTCTCTTTGATGGGTTTTGTTAAAGTTGTTTGGAGGGGAATATAAAGAGAGTTCAACTGGTTTGTTTTCTCCAATTCCCAACTTTGCTTGGCTGCCAGGAGCTCTCATTGTAAAGGTGGGAGACACCTGAACTGGAAATAGAGGATGGGAGAAGCATGCTAGCAGTGACATAGTTGAATATGTTCAATGAGCCCAATGGAGGAAGGTAGCATAGTAAGATAAAGCCAAAATTGGCCTATCAAAGCCGAGGTTGTCTCCAGGGAAGAGACAGTAGTAATGGCACTAATAGATTCAAAGATCCCTGAGTTCAAGGATAATTAATCTTCCACAAGAGCCTAGCACAGTGAGTTCTTAATAACTATGTATTCAATGAATGACAATGGATGAATGAGCCCATATAAGTAGCTAGTTAGGGATTAGGAATAGGTTTTGAACCTTCAATTTTCACTGCTGTAGGGAACTTCCTACTGAGGTAGCTCCTTCTACTTAGACACATTGGCACTGAGAGTCTTAAAGATCTATCTAGAAACCTAAGAGTCTAAATGGCTTTCTCGGGGTCATCCAACTGCCATGCATTAGAGGTGTCTTGCTTCTTATTTAATGAATAGAAAAAAAATTAAGAAAAAAAATATTTTGAACTTAAGATTCGTAGATCAAGGTTTGAGTAGCATTTACTGCTTACTTAACAAGCTCTATGATCTGATGCAAGTCACTTTGATTTGATTTTTCCAGGTTTGGTTTTCTTATTAATAAAATGGGGATAATGATGCCTACTTAATACACCTCACAAGGCTGTTGTGCTTAAAAAAGATTTAAAGTTTTTAATAGTACACAATTGCCAACTCTAAGAATGTAGAGGAAGGATGTCACACTAAAAATAATAGAAGGTAAACTTTAAACTTCATATCAGAGATGATAACAACTGGACTTGTATCCTTCTCAGCAGCTGTATTCTGGGAGAGTTTACTAGAGCATTAGACTTGAAACATCAGGTGATGATTTAAACAATTTAATTTTAAAATCATATTGGTTATAGAGTATTCTAATAAGTGTAAAAGTCCACAAAGAAGAACCTATCTTCATAAGTTAATAAATTTTTTTCTGAGTTTGGGAAGGGGTAAGAAAAAATAGAATAGTAAAGAATAAAAGCAACTTCTGGTCAGAGAGAAAACAAGTTTTCCCCATAAAGTGGAATGAAACCTGTATATGGATGAAATGCCGTTGAACTCTATGAACAGCTGCTTCACAGAAGGTCAGATGAGCAATTAAAATTGAACAAGTTGATTTTAGTATGCTTTAGTAATCATGATTGATCTTACACACTTACTGTTGACTGTACATCAAGAAACAATTTAGAATCTCGTTTCCAACAAAGTTTATAATCCCTATTTAATAGATTTGAGTACCTCAGGCAGTACAATGCTGTAAAAATGATTAAAATGTGCCCTGTCTCTATGTAATCAATAAAACTTCTCAGTCTAAGCTGTGGTTTGCTTCCACAACCTTCATAGCAGGCTTGGCAAAGCTGTGTCTGTAGAATTCTAAATAAGTCAACTACCATTATTTCTACACACTAAATTCATTAGACATCTCATCCTTCACCTTATTAGCACTGAAGTCTGTCAAGCAATCAAATCAAAAGGTCACCTTTTAACAATACATAGTTAGACCCAAATACATATCCAAACCTTTTACAGAAAGATACTAAAATGTGATGTCAGCAGTGTCTAAAAGGTGATGCTGAAAAGGGAGGGAGAGAGAGAGACAGAGACAGAGAAACAGACAGAGAGAGAGACAGAGAGAGAAAGGTATTTCTGAGTATGAAGTTATAGTTTCACAATGGCATGCCACCTGATAATTTAGCTAATGGTGGATTAAGACATGGGTCATGATGTTAATTGGAGCTCCATGGAAGGAGAAGGAAACAAAACAAAAGAGAAATGACACAATTAAAGAGGGAAGAAAAAAGCAAAAGCCACCCTAACTACCCTCCTGAAAAGCATTTCTTTATACTTCAGCAAACTATATGAGTCAAGATTAAACGAGCTCACTTAGGATTTTAGTTCTTAATTTCTGTAAAGAAGATTGTATGAACCACTCATGTACAAGTTTATAGATATTGAAGGATAAAACAACTTATCTTATGTTTTGAAATGTTCAGCCTTTTATCACCAATCTTAAAATATTTGATAAAATATTTTATAGCAGGACCCTGACATTTATAAATGTGAGACAGTTCTCTTGCAGTTTTAAAGGTGCTGATACTTGTTAAAAGGATGTTGCAGTTTAAATAATAAAAAAAGAAAGTGGAATGTATCTTTATTCAAACACCAAAAAGTGAAAATGACTTCTATTAAAATATTGCATTATTCTTAGCCAACGGGATTCATATTGTTCTCTAATATAAGGAAACTCTTAGGAAAGCTGAAATGCTCTAAAAAGTTAATAATCTATGCAAACTGGGTAACCACTGTGGAAGAAGGATAAGTGAGTCAAATTTGGAGCCAAAGGTTTTCAGTTCAAATTTTGACCAAAGCTAATTGTTTTTATGACCTCTCTGGACCTCAGTTTCGTCATCTGTAAAATGTGAGGATAGGATTGCATGAGCTAAATATATAATTCAGTGATTCTATGAATTATACCTAATGAATATAAACAATCTTTGAATCAATTTCATGTTTTGTATTGATTTTTTGACATTTCTTCTAACAATTTATTTCTCCTTGCTTCAAAAGTAGTAAAGATACATTTAGTATTCAAGAAAATAATTTATAGATATTTAATTGTGGAATCTTTTACCCAGATTAAATAAAGACATATATGGATGGAACAATATGCACATCGTAATACAATGGACCAAGCACTGCATTTGAAGTCAGAAAAGCATAGTTATAATAATAGCAATTACCATTTCCATGATCCTTTAAGGCTTGAAAGGCAATTTTAATGCATCATTTCAAAGTAACCATACTACAAGTCCTTGTAAAGTTTATAATTATTAATTCTTTGGGAAGATGAGAAAACTGAGGATAAGAGAAAGAAAATGACTTGCTTAGACAGATGATATCAGAGGCAGGATTCAAACCCAGTACTCATCCACCGTGGTATACATCCTCTTAATTGGTTTGGTTTCATATTCAGACTCTGCTATTTACTAAATATGTGATTTTGGAGAAGTAACTTAGCCTGTCCCCAGCCTCAGGTTCATTCCCTGTGAAATAGGATATTAGTCTATTAAAGTCTCTTACCACTTTGATAGCTGAAATAATGTAATATTTCAGAGAAGCTTAACTATACAGCATGTGTGTTAATCTTTGCTTTTGAAGTGTTTCCTTTTCATGTGGTAAGCCATATGGTTGTAGACACCATATGTATTTGGGCTTTGTCTATTTGGGACAGTTGAAGAATATTTCCATAAATCTTAAATTTCATTATTGAAATACTGGTTCTCATTGAAGGACTATAGTTACTCCTTTGACCATCATGCCATTGGAGCTTAAATGATACCCAAGTCACTAATGCAAGGATAGTGCACTGATTTTCTTTTATTCCAAAGGAGATAAGATCTCAATACATGTAATGTGCAAAAATATTGTTCATATTGTCATAGAGCCTTCAGGTTTGCAAAGGGCTTAATGTACTTTGTCATATTTCATCTTCATAGCAAAGGAGTTATAATTATTATCCTTATTTCACAAATGAAGAAACTGAATCTCAGAGAAGTAAATGCCACAGCTGATGAGCATCTAAAATGGCATTTGAAACTAGAAGGAATCTCTAAGATGAAACAAAATTTATGAAAGAAACCCGAGAGCTTTCCTTGCAGAGTGAAATTATGATTCATTGTTAGGGTTAGAAAAATAAATCCTTATACTGAGCTCATTCATGTTTTATGAAAAACATTAAAACATTTTTTTAAAAAAGTTTAAATCTGATATTCAGAACTGCTTAGGCAGATATGTAGTTTCAATATATTAGCAACAACAATATGCAGATTATACCCCAAAATGTATCCTAATACTTAGGTAGAAGAGATTACTACCACCGCCACCACTACTATTACTACTACTACTACTACTACTACTACTACTACTACTACTACTACTACAACTACTACTATTATTACTACTACTACTACTACTACTACTATTACTACTACTACTACTACTAGTACTGCTACTACTACTACTAATAATAATAAAGAGCAAAGCATTTATATGGTAGATGTGTCAGACAATGTGCTGAATACTTTACAAATATTATCTCATTTGATTTTTTATAATAGCCTTAGAAGATAGGTTGCATTGTTATTCTCATTTTTCATTTGAGGAAAGTGAGGCAAACAATAGTTAAATGACTTGCCTAAGACCACATGTCTAGTAAGTATGTAAGATCTAATTTGAACTTCCTCACTCTAGTTCCAGCACACTGTGCCACCTAGCTGATATCAATAGTATATCAATATTTTTTTTCATTCTTGATGATATAGACCAGATAAATTTTCCCATACAAAGTTAATCTACCCTGTCCCAAATATGCATCTGTGTGTGTGTGTGTGTGTGTGTGTGTGTGTGTGTGAGGAGATCTCAGTGAAATATGTAATTCAATGGATCACATATTTTTTTTGTTGCCAAAAAAAAATATCTATAAGGTTATTTAGGTGCTTTGCATATAGTTTCTCAGTTGATCAGGGAAGTCTTTATTATGAGGACAGCATTCAAGCTTTAAGGAATGAGTGAAAGAAGTCAGTTTCTCAAGCCAACCAACTCAGACTTCCCAGGTAGTTACAAGTAACTCACTTTGAATAGTTCCCATGTTTCAAAGGTGCTTCTTCCTCATTTATTAAAATAATGATTGACCTCAATGGATAAATTGCCTATACCTCATGGGGTCTTAAAAACTAGGAAAAAACACTCTAAACTTTGCAATTTGATGTTTTTATTAGGAAAAGAAGTCACATTGTTGTATTTTCCTTTGACAAAATGCAATAATCCAATCACTGTTAATCTATATTTAACCTATGTTCCACTTCAGTTCTTACATTAAAATGTCTTTTTAAAAATCTTTTTCAAAGAAGGAATTGCTAAAAAAAAACCCATACATACAAAAAATAAGATATGCAATTTTCTAACAGCTTAGTCAACAAACGTTTATTAAGCTCTTACTATATGCTAGGTACTATGATAACTGCTGGGGATACACCAGGGCAATTTTTTTTCTCTGCCCTCAAAGACTTCAAATTATAATGAGAGGAAATAGCAAATAAGTAACCAAGTACATTCAAATATGTAGAGTAGTTAGGATATAATCTAATGGGGAAGTACTAGTATCTATGGGTACTCGGAAGTCTCCTGTAAAAGGTATGATTTGAGCTGAATCAGGAAAGAAGACAGGGAACTTAAGAACCAAAGTTGAGAGGTCAGAGCATTGTAGGCATAGGGGACAAGCACAGAGATGGCATAAAAAGTATCATATTTAGGGAATAGCAAATAAGCCAGCAAAGTTGTATCTTTATATGTGGTAACTAAATGTATGAAGACTGGAAAGGTAGGAAGGAGCCAAATTATAAAGAAATTTAAATCTAAATATAGAAGTTTGTGTAATAGGGATTTCTTTGAATGGAGGAGTAGGCATGATCAGACCTACATTTTAGAAAATCATTTTAGAAAAATCATTTGGCACCTAATTAGCTTGAAGTGGGAAGAGATTTAAAGCTGAGAGACCAGGGTGGAAGGATAATCCAAGTGAGATAATGACATCCTGAGTAAGAGTGGTAGATATATTAAGGAAAAGAAGGGACTATACACAAGAGCTGTTGTAAAGGTAGAAATGACAAGATTTGGCCCAGATTGACCATGTGGGGTGAGAGTAAGGAGTCAAAAATTATAGAGATCTTGTGGCCCTGGGTGACTGGCAGAAAGCTGGTGCCCTTGATGGTAATTAGGACTTCAAAAGATGGAAGGGGTTGGTGGGGAAAGGACATTTTAAATATGCTAAATTGAGATACCTATGGGACATATAGTATGAAATGCAAGAGAGACAGACTAGAGCTTAATGTGTAGACTTAGTAATCATTTTCGTGGAGAGAATAAATGATTCCATTTACAATGAAGAGATCACCAAGTAAGATAGTATAGAATAAGAAAAAAGACAAAGAAGGAGAGCATTGCAAGACCGTTGGTAGTAATGGGTGCAACATGGATGAAGAAACTGCAAAGGAGACTGAGAAGAAATGATCAGAGAGAGGAAGAGAAATAGGAAAGGTCAGTGTCATTAAAAACCTAGAAAGAAGAATGTGTCCAGGAGGTGACTGTTAGATTTGTCAATCAAAAAATCAACAGGAATGCTGCTGAGGTCAGTTTCAGTTGAATGATGGAAGTCAAACAGGACCACGGTAAAATTCCAGTCTGCAGAGGGTTTAGAATACAGTAAGAGGAGAAGAAATGGGGCATCAAGGATTTAGTCAGTTTGATATCAAGAACCTGTGAAACCTCTAGAAAAGTCTCACTATGACATTTTAAAGAGGTTAGTTTAGGTCATACAACTAGCATACGAAAGGGCTGAGTTTATAAATTTTCTTTCTAGGCTATCATGTCACCTTTGTATCTTACTTTCATAGTTCATCCCTATTTCAGTGGCACCACTTAAAGCCTCCACATTTTATGATATGCTCAAATCTCTCCTGGATATAGTGTCTGATGGGGCTGTCTCATTGTTTTATCTAAGAGAATCCCCAGTAATGTGCCAATAGCCATCAATCTATTAGCACAAGAAAGAAAGGGATAAGCATTTTTTAAATAGCTACTGTGTGCCAAGTTTTGTAAAGGACACTCAGCAATTTAGAAATACCTTATTTGAGAAAAATATAATGAAAAGGAGAAAAATATTAAGAAAAGAGAGGTCTATCAAAACCAGATCAAGTATATTTTTTCAAACTTCAATAGCACAGAGATTCAGCCTATCATAGGAGCCAAAGCAAAAAAAAAAAAAAAATACCATTAATATATTACTAGTACCAGTTATGTGCATATCTTAAGTCATAAGATTGGATTCATTTCCTTTGGGGATTTATTCTTCTCATGTACATATGGCTGAACTGGGTCAACTTAGTAGATTCACAGAAGAAGTATATTTCAAATTTCCCCTTAGTAATTGATATTTCATAGAATTGGTTAGTGCCTTGAACATCATTTTAACAGATATTATATGGCAGACAAAGGAGTGCTTATGGTCATTCAGATTATTCAGTGACAGCTATTATTTCTGTACCACAGTTCAAGATTTACAGAAATGTCCTGTAAGTGGCCCCAGCTGGAGCCCAAATAGGTATAGCCCCTACCTCCATATGGTTTGGAAACTGATAGCAAAACTCTGAAAAGCAGAGATTAACACACCCGCCATAAAATTAGTTTTCTTTGGAAGATCATAGACTTTCAGTAATGATGATGGGAAAGAAAAATAGCCATTTAGAACAAGGGTCAGCAAACTATGATGGAAGGGCCAAATCTAGCTGGCTGCCTGTTTTTGTGTGGGTGATCTAACAATGATTTTTACATTTTAAACTACTGTATTTAGACAGGCAAAAAGCACGCCAGTAATAGCCCTTACAAAAACAGGCAGTGACTGGATGTGGCTCTATCACCATAGTTTGCCAACTCTAGATGAACATCCTCATTTCATAGAGGAGGAATCTGAGACCAAGGCACACAGAGAGTAAAGAGCACTCAGGATTTGAAACCAGATTAATCAGGAGGCAGCATTACGTAGGGATTTAAGAGTTTGTTTTGGAGTTCAAGGACCTGGGCTTTAATCTTGCTTCAGATAATTACTAGTTGTGTGACTCTGGGAAAATCACTTAACCTCAATCAGTCTCAGTTTCCTCATCTGTCTAATGGAAATAGTGATAACTATAACGATGATGTTGGATTGTGTTGTTCAAACGAAATGATGTAACAGAGTGCATTTCAGTAGTTATGACCAGTATAACAAAGAATTATTGGACTGTCATTGTAGTAATCCTAGCTAAAGGTCAACACAGTCTGAAATAGCATAGGGCAGTAAGAGTGGACAGGAGGGATGGATATAAGAAATATAAGCTGGAGTTCATGGAATTTGGTATTTGTTTTTAACAGTTTCCTCCCTTGTAATATGACAAAGATGGACTAGATGATTTACAGTCCTAATATTTCATGAGACTATTTGGCCAAATACCTCTTGAGTACTTCTTTGTAAATGCTTAGGAATGTATAAGATTGTAGAGGACACGGAAGGGACAAAATGGTCTCTGCCCTCAAGGAGCTTATGATTTCTTCAAACCTAGAAATAAGACTATACATAAAATTACAGTGAATAATAGATGGCAGCAGATAAATAATCGAAGAATTATTCATTTTTGACTAAGTTCTAGAAAAATCAACCAGAGAAAGTAAGTTAGAATAGGTTGGAGCAGATTGAAAGACTGAAGGCAAAGGAAGGACTTGAAGGATAGATATCATTTGGATAGGTGTGAGATAAAACTGAAAGCATTCCACTTAAAAAGAACCATGTGCATTAAGTCATGGAAATGAGAATGATCATACAGTGTTCTTTAGCATGACTCTAGTAGGGGAGCAGTGGAAACAGTTTGGATAAATATGATGATATTATTGAGATTGAGAAGGCCCGAGAGAGGACTTCATATTAATGTGGTAAGAAACAGGGAGCCACTGAAGATTTTTTTTTTTTTTTTGGTAAGGGCATGATGTAATGGTAGAAATAGAAAAACTAGCTATGACGTTCTCTGTTAAAGTGGCCTTTTCAAAGCTAGAGGCCCAGTGGAGTGACTCCATGTCCAATGTGAGATACTTCATAGAATTCACTATTGTAGATATGCTCTATAAATATTGACTATTTCCTGCCACTTGAATTGAGTCAAGTGTCTAGATTTAATTTTTGAACATATTCAGTAATATCCTGCTTATGGTTTTCTGGGAAGTGGGAAAAATGTTATAGATAATGAGCATGTATGAATTAAGCATAAGTAATCAATCAGAACAGGATATTGCTTTTCCTGCTTTCAATTTGCAACAATAATAAAATACATTTCAAATGCTTAGTAAAGTGGTCATTATGGATATTTCTCATTCTATGTAACTGACAGAACAGCCTCTCAATGAGCAAGTGATTGAGCTCTCTACTCCCTATCACCTTGATCATCAGCCCAGGAGGCTTCTTGAGTGTTTTTCTATATTCATTAACATCTTGTATAGGAATTTTCTCATGTAACATTGCTAAAGAAAATCCAGGAATCTCTTAAGAAAGTACTCAACAGTCATTAGAATGGATAGGTAACCCTCATTTCCTAGAAAATTGGGAGGGAAAAATATAGGGCTTTTGATAAAAGAAGAATGAAGGAGAAATCTGTACATTGGCAACTTAGAAGGAAAGTATGTACAATACAGAAAATGTTATTTAAACAATTTTTTAAATTGCATTTTATTTTTTTTCCCACAGAGACATATGAAGGAATTTTTTATCATTTATTTTTACAAGATTCTGAGTTCCAATTTTTTTTCCAGCCTGACCTCCCATCTTCTGAAAATGATAGGCAGTTTGATACAGTGTGTGTACTTGTTTGTGTGTGTGTATGCTTTCACATAAAGCACGTTTCCATTTTCATCACATTTGTGGGAGAAGAGGCTTATCAAAAGGAAAAAAAAAAAACATGAGGAAGAATAAAATAAATGAAAAATATGCTTCTGTCTGCATTCAGAATCCATTGATTCTTTATCCGGATTTTTCTTCCTGAGTCCTTTGTCTATGTCTTGAATCATTATGTTGCTGGGAAAAGTTGAGTCATTCCTAACTGATCATCACATGATGTTGTTGATACTGTATACAGTGTTCTCCTGGTTCTGGTCATTTCACTCTACATCCATTTGTACAAGGTTTTTCCAGGTTTTCCTGAAATTTATCTGTTTACTATTTTATATTGCACAATAGTATTCCATTAGATTTTATATACCAAAGCTTGTTCAGCCATTCCCAAATTGATAGGTATCCCTCAATTTCCAATTCTTTGCTACCATGAATAGGGCTGCTATAAATATTTTTGCACATGTAGGTCTTTTTCCATTTTTTATGATCTCTTTGGGATACAGACCTACTCATGGTAATGCTGGATCAAAGGGTATGCAACAGCTTGGTTGCCCTTTGGACATAGTTCCAAATTGCTTTCCAGAATGGTTGGATCAGTTCTCAACTCCACCAACAGTGCATTGGTGTCCCGATTTTTCCACAACCTCTCCAATGTTTTTCATTTTCATTTTTTTTTTTTGCATATTAGCCAGTCTCATAGACATGAGGTGGTACTTCAGAGTTCTTTTAATTCACATTTCTCTATCAAAAGTGATTTAGAGCACTTCTTAAAACGCCTATAGATAGCTGTGATTTCTTCATCTAAAAACTGCCTGTTCATATCTTTTGACCATTTATCACTTGGGGAATGGCTTATATTCTCATAAATTTGATTCAGTTCTCTATATATTTGAGAAATGAGACCTTTATCAGAGACACTTGCTGTAAAGATTGTTTCCTAGGTTTCTGCTTTCCTTCTAGTCTTGTTTGCATTGGTTTTTGTTTGTTCAAATCTTTTCAATTTATTATAATAAACATTACTGATTCTATATTTTGCAATGCTCTCTATCTATTATTTGTTTATGGATTATTCATCTCTGCATAGATCTGACAGGTAGATTATTCATTGCTCTTCTAATTTGATTGCCTCATTGTCTATACACATAAGACATTGTTTCTTTCTTTATATCTTTTAATTAGATCGATTTTTGCTTTTACTTTGTCTAAGATCAGGATTATAACCCCTACATTTTTACTTTAGTTGGAGCATAACAGATTCTACTCTAGCCCCTTACCTTTACTCTCTCTGTGTTACTCTGCTTGAAGTATATTTCTTATAACCAGCATACTGCTAGATTATTGCTTTGGATCTACTCTATTGAACACTTCTATTTTGTGGGAGAGTTCATCCCATTCACAATTATGATTGCTACCTGTGTATTTCCCTCCATCTTATTCTTCCTCCTGTTTCTCCTCTCTCTCTCTCTCTCCTTTCACCTTTTCCCACAACACCAACGTTTTATTTCCATCTACCACCTCTCCAGATACGTCCTCGCTTCGTTCTGTCCCCAACTACCCTCTGCCTCCTTTACTTAATCTCTTTCCCTCCTATATCCCTGTCAGGTAAGAGGGATTTCTATATTCTACTGACTGTTTATGTTATTCATTCTTTGAGACAATACTGATAAGAGGAAGGTTCAAGCAACCATCTTCCCCTCCAAAGTCATAGGACTTTCTTCTTCATGTGAGATAATTTACCCCATTCTACTTTTGCCTTTCTTCTGTACCCATTGTACTCCTTTTTCTCATCCTTTATTTTATCAAATTCATCTTATACTCATACCCTTTTTCTGCATAATTTCCCTTTATCTGTAATTTAATGATACAATTTTTAAGAGTTACAAGCATCATCTTCCCATGCAGAGATGTAAAAAGTTTAGCTGTATTGAATCCCCTATGTTTTCTTTCCCCCTTCTCCCTTTTCATCTTTCCTTCAGATCTTGATATTGGCAGTCAGTTTTTTGGTTTAGTTCTGGTCTTCTCCTTATGAGTGTTAGAGATACTTCTGTTTTATTGAATGATCATTTTCCCCTTGATGTACTATGCTTCATTTTCCCAGATAAGTGATTCTTGATTGTAAGCCTACCTCATTTGCCCTCCAGAATATCATGTTCCATGACCTTCACTCCTTCAATGTTATGGCAGCCAAGTTCTGTGTGATTCCTGGTTGCGACTTCCCAATATTTGAATTGTTTCTTTGTGGGCACTCATAATATTTTTTCCTTGACCTGAGAGTTCTGAAATTTGGCTACTATGTTCCTTGGAGTTTTTATTTTATGATCTCTTTCCTCAGGTGATTGGTGGATTCTTTCAGTGCCTATTTTGTTCTCTGGTTCAAGAACACCAGGGCAGTTTTCTTTGATAATTTCTTGAAAGATGTTGCTCAAGTCCCCTTTTTGATTATGCCTTTCAGGTCCTCCAGTGATTCTGATATTGTCTTCCATGGATTTATTTTCCAGGTTATTTGTTTTCCCATGAGATATTTTTCATTTTCTTCCATTTTTTGTTCTTTTCAATTCATTTCATTGATTCATGATGTCCCATAGCTTCCACTTGCCCAATTCTAACTTCTGAGGTATTGTTTTTCTTTTGTACTTTCTTTTCCATTTCATCAATTGTATTCTTTAAGGAGTTGTTTGCTACAGTGTATTTTTGTATCTCCTTTTCCTTTTGGCCAGTTCTACTTTTTAAGCAGTTGTCTAAGCTATTGATTATTTTTATAAACAAATCTCTTGCATCACTCTTATTCCTTTCCCCAATTTTTCTTCTACCTCACTTTCTGATTTTAAGCTCTTTTTTGAGCTCTTTTACAGTCTTTCTGGTTTTGAGACAACTTTCCATTTTTTTTTTTGTTTTGTTTTGAGGTTTTGCCTATAGGTATTTTGCTGTTATCTGCTTCTGAGTTTGTGTCTTGGTCTTCTCTGTCACAATAAAGATTTTTTATGGTCAGATTTCTTTTTTTGTTGTGCTTTTTTACTCATCTTTTTTGACCTGTTTCTTTTCTTTTAAATATGAACTTTGCTCCCAAGGTGGAAGGGGTTCTGCTTTACACTTCTTGTGCTAGTGGCTGCAGGCCACTGGATGTTTGCCTGGTGCTGCACTGATGTTTCCCTGAAGCCCCCGAGGAACCTTCTGTCCAATGATTTGTTGATGTTACTGGAGGCTGTAGCAGTCTGACACTTTACCTGGTGCTGAGCTGAGATTGTAGTGTGGTGTCTGGCATTTGTTGAAGTCAGATTGGGTTTTTCTGTGTTTCCCTGGGGCTGCACTGAAGCATGTGGAAGTCTAGCCACCAGAAGATGCCCTTTCAGCCTGGGGTGGGAGGAAGCACGTGGAGGTCTGACCAGCTACAGTATTTCTGCTTGACTGGGGCTACGCTGAAGCACATGGTGGTTCTTGGCATTAGAGTCTTCAGGTTCCCCTGATTATTCTAAGGCACATGGCAGGTCCTGGTGATGCCATTTGCCTGCTCCACAACATCCAAGATCAAGATCATCCCCTGGTTTGCTGAGGTGGGGCTTGCAGCTGGCTTGCTGGGAAGCTTCCTGTCCTGGAGTGTATTCTTCTTTTACTCAAGTGTGATGAAATTTTCTTGCTGATCCTTCAAGTCTCCTGGATTAAAAGACCTCTCTACTTCATCTTTCTTCTGACTCAGTTATTCCAGGATTTGTTCACTTTGGACATAAATATTGGAGAGCTACAGAGGTTTACTGCTTCCTCTTCTGTCTTGCCTCCTGGAAGTCTCTGTAGGAAATGTTAAGTTATGATAATATTGAGTTCCAATTTTCTCCTCATTGTCCCAACAGTGTCCTTTATGAGCAGTGCTGCACAGTGGCTGCATGACTGGAATCAATGCCACAAATGTATGGGTTCAGGTACTGCTTCTGATATAATAATGTTTGCAGGTGACTGAACAAGTTACTTAAAATTTGTGAGGCTCAACTTTTTCATCTATAAAATACAAAATGGGGATTATAATAGTATCAACCTCACAACATTGTTATGAGAATCAAATGGGATAATGTATGTAAAGAATATTCAAACCTTAAAGTGTTTTATAAATATTAACAATTATTAGCATTATTATTGGTGTTGTGTCCAGTGAAATAAAATCCAATTAAATAACTTTACTACTGAGTTAGTCGGGGAAATTTCTTAAAAGATATAAGGTTGAAAACTGGATAACTGTGTGGCAGAAGCTGGACTTAGACCAATACCTGATACTGCATGCAAGAATAAAGTCCAAATAGATACATGATCTAAGTTTAAAGACTGATATTATAAGGAAATTAGTGGAACATGTTTATCAGATTTAAGGAAAATGGAGAAATTTTTTGACTAAACAAGGGATAGAAAACTTTATGAAGTGCAAAATGAATAATTTTGATTACATTAAATTGAAAAGTTTTTGCACAAACAAACCAAATGGAAGCAAGATTAAGAGCGAAGCATAAAACTGGGAAAGAATTTTTGCAACTAGTGTCTGTGATAAAGGCTTCATTTCTAAAATATGTAGAGAACGGACTCAAAGGTACAAGAATACAAGTTATTCCCCAACTGATAAAATGGTCAAAGGATATGAACAGGCAGATTTCAGAGGAAGAAATTAAAGCTATCTATAGTCATATGAAAAATTTCTCTAAATCATAATTGATTAGAGAGAAGCAAATCAAAACAACTTTGAGATACCACATGATACCTATCAGATTGGCTAACATGACAAAACAGGAATATGATAAATATTGGAGAAGATGTGAGAGAGTTGGAACGCTAATTCATTGTTGGTGGAGCTGTGAGTTGATCCAACCATCCTGGAGAGCAATTTGGAATTATGCTCAGAGGGCTACAAAAGTGTGCATACCCTTTGACCCAGCAATCTTGACTTGCTTCTAGGATTATACCCCCAAAAGATCATAAAAATAGGAAAAGATCCCACATGTACAAATACATGTACAGCAGTACTCTTTATGGTGGCCCAAAACTGGAAATCAAGGGAATGCTCATCAATTGGGGAATGGTTGAATAAATTTCGATATTTGAATGTAATGGAATACTATTGTACTATAAGAAATGATGCAAAGGAAGACTTCAGAGAGGCCTGGAAAGACGTATATGAACTAACTGATGCTGAGTGAAATGAGCAGAACCAGGAGAACTTGGTACACAGCAATAACCACAGTGTGCAAGGAATTTTTCTGGTACACTTAGTACTTCATTGCAATGCAAGGACTTAAAAAATTCCCAATGGACTCGAGGCAAAATGCCTTCTACATCCAGAGAAAGAACTATGGAATTTGATTGCAGAATGGAGCAAAACATTTTCTTTTGTATTATGCTTTGTTTTGTTTTGTTCTATGATTTATCCCATTCATTTCAATTCATCTGTGCAACATGAGCAAGGTGAAAATGTATTTAACTGGAATGTATATGTAGAACTTATATAAAACTGTATGCCATCTCAGGGAGAGAATAGGGAAGGAGAGGGAAGGAGGGGAAATAATCTAAGATATACGGCAGTGATTGTAAAACACTGAAAACAAATAAAATGATTTAATTAAAAAAAGATATAAGATTGAAGGGAAGATTTGAAAGTGAAGAGGAATGCAGATTTGAGGACTGACATAGAGGAGACTTTAAAATTATTAAGTGTCTAGGAAAGATGCCAAAAATTGTTTGAGTAGAATTGTGGGGGAATGAGCAAGATAAAAGAACAGACATAGTAGCAGAGTCATAGAGAGCTTTGAAAGATGAGAAGTTTTAACTTTTTAATTTGATTTAGACAGCTTTGAAGGATCTCAGCATGGGGGAGAATGAAGATATCAATAAACCGAAGTGTGTACCTTAATCAGTTTAAAAATAAAAGTGATATTTTTGAACTTTGAACATTTTTAGGCTCTAAGGAGACTTTTAAGGAAAATGGGATGATTGATAGATATATCAAATGCTTTGCCATTTCCCTACAAGACCAAGTTAGAGGAAGAGGGATGGAATCTCATTGAGTCAAGCACTTCAAATATTTAAGATGATAATGTCTATTCTTGAATGACATTTGTGCTGATAAATGTGTATTGGTTACTGATGCTTAACCCTTGGACAATGGGAGGGCTTTGGTCACAAGAATTTTCTTTTCTGGGTCTTCAACAACTGTGACTGTAGCACATCCAAGAAAACTTGCCAGGCAGCATTTGCATAGACATTGTTTCCTAGGATGGTGTCTGACAGCACTGGACTAGAAGTATTGCTACTCCCAAGGTTCTTAGGTTCAGAGTCCGAGGGTAAATGGCAATCAGTCTTGACACACAAGCTGACTCCTCTTCATCAGGGTACCTTGCTTCTTTAGTCAGGCTTCCTTGCCTGTCCAATGGGTAACAATTGATTGACAGTTAGTGGAGATGACTGGACCTTTCTCCAGAGGAGTTGATTCCCCATATTATGGTTATGAGGGTTGGGCTAGAAGAAAAGACTGATGGACTGGGGTAGGTGGCTACTCTAGAGCTCCTCTGCCTGCTTACCTGATGGTGGCATTTGGTCAACAGTTGTTGTTGGTAGTGATGAGAAAAGTGTACTCCTTTTCACAATGATTTCTCCATGGTGACTATAGAGGCTATACTGGAAGCAGGTTTGATGGTTTGAGGGATAGAGTGCTGGGCCTAGAGTCAGGAAGAGCTGATTTCTAATGCAGCCTCAGACACTTACTAACTGTGGGATCCTGGAAAATACACATAACCTTTCTTTGTCTAAGTTTCCTCATCTGTTAAATGAAGATGTTAGTATCTACCTTCTAGGGTTATTATGAGGTTCAAAGTAGATTATAGTTGCAAATTAGCACATAATACATACTATGGAAATGTTAATTATTATTTTTACTCCTATTCCTCAAACTCTGGTAACATCTAGTTTAATGTCTCATTCTATGTTTTCTAGCTTGTTACTTCAATAGATAAACATCTGCAAGCGTGTTCTTTCTCATTTGTACCTACTTAATACTTTTTGGGGAAAATTACTAGCAACATCTTTACTTCACTGTACTTCAATATTTATTTGTGGTTTATAGATGAGATATTTTGCAACAACAATAAATAAATCCTCATAGTATATTGATTTACAGCAATTATAATAAAAACATTCTGCTTAAGTATGAGTAGCCAACTGATGAATTATTACATACCTTTGATAATACACTATCAGTTATACTTCACACCCACTGAAGTGCTACTCTGGCACCTAATTATGGGGAGGAACTAACCTTTCTAATTCTATCCCAGTGGAAATGTATTTTCTCTAGTTTGGAAATGCACATAGGCTGGGCCCAGCAATAAAGTACTTGTGTGCTGTCCAAGGGTCCTATGTAACAATTTTTGCAAGTGCCCTAGGTAAATGGGATGAAATATAACCTCAGATAATTCTAAGATAGCTATGGTGACAGAGGTAGTATCACCAGAAAAAATGACTTATCTGAGCTGCTATTGAAACAGTCAGTCCAATTGACTCATTTTTACAACTGTAAAAAAGTTGAAGGTACTGAAGGCTAAGAAGGTTAAGTTATGCCCAAGGACACATAAATAGCAATTTTTGCAAGCACCTGAGGTAAGTAGAATAAAACATATCCTCCATGGATTCAGGAATGGCTGTTACGGTGACAAAGGGAGTGAGATGTCAGCAGAGAATAACTTATCTGAGGTACCAATGCACAGGCTAAAAATGATAGTTATGGGTTAGCTTCCTATTTTAGTTTACAATTCTTGTTGTTTAGGTGCTAAATTCAGTTGTTTTTCAGCTTCTGAAGCATTGCTACTGTTTTGAGCATTCTCTAAATTTTAGTGCCCTGAGATAATGCCCCTATCTTGCAAGGTTAGTTATACCATTGCTAGGTAAGGACAAAGAGACATCACCAATTTCATAATCAAGGCAATTCTCAAAGACTGTCTTAGAAGTCAATGTGTGATAATGGGGGAAGTACTCACATCTAAGAAACTACAGATCATTGGGCAAGTCCTTAAGGAAAATTTGAGTCACCAAGTGATTCAACATTTTATTGCAATACAACATACTATCTACTGTAGCAGTAACACTATCTTGGTAAATTTTCAAAATCTCAGTAACCCTCAAGTCTTATTTTGAACTGATAAGAATTTCTGTTGCAGAAATCAAGAAACTTTTTAATTTTTATCTGGTTGAAAATCAGTAAATGTATATGCCACAAAATCGGTATTGATATTCTTCTACTTCAAAAGAAAGGGCTATATGTACCGGATTTATTCTATAAGTCTTGTAAAGATAGAATTTGAGAATGATAATGAGGCTGCCTCAGGCCCTTACTATCTTTGTTATTTTCTCTGAACTTCACTTTGATCATCTGTAAAATGAGGAAATTTAACTCAGTGGTCTCTAAGCTATAGAATCTCTTCTGTATAAATACTTACTAAATAATGCTATATTTGAAACTGGCCCCCTAGTCATCCTTTTTTTTTCCCTTTTCTTTCAAGAATCCAAAGATTTACCTTCCTGTATTCTTTTTTACCACATCTATATATTTCTTCTAGTTATGGCTTCTATTTTTGCTGATGAACTTAAAAACAATAAAACAACACAAAAAAGAAAAACCAAAAAAATTGTAATGATGCAGTGTTCTGCTTCTGGTCTTTTCCATTAAGTGGCCATACATCTATTATGATGGTCAATAATGTAACCTCATTCCCTTCTCTCCAACATCCCTCACACACCAAAATAAAACAAACAAATAAAAGAAAAGGAAGTTAAGAAAGAATTGCTGTTAATTTTTTTTCTGTACTTACCCAATTACATACACACACACACATATATCCCTCACCACTGTATGCATGTATGTATATATGTATATGTGTGTATTTGTCTGCATGTGTGCGTGTATATAGGTAAATGATAGACAGACAGACAGACAGACAGATAGGTAGATAGATAGATAGATAGATAGATAGATAGATAGATAGATGATAGATAGATAGATAGATAGATAGATAGATAGATAGATAGATAGATAGATAGATGATAGATAGATAGACAGAACAGACAGATCTATTTGGAGTGATTATAATGTGTTTTCAGGTACTGAAAGGCCTGAAGTGAGACTAATTTCCTGACTAGAGGAATAATCAGCATTTCATCACAAGAACCAAAAAGGAGCTGTGGAATAGTGAGGGGCAGGGATCTCAGGCAAGTTGTTAAAGAAATGGGACAGGGGCTAGGGACACTGCTGAGTGGAACAGATGATTTGTAAGGCGTAAACCATAAGGTAGAAGAACACAGGGAAAGTTTCTCTTCTTTCTCTTTCCATTTTCATTTTGCTAGTTCTTCCACAGAAGCCCTGACACGGCATTGGGGAAACAAGAGAAGCAAGGGTGATACCTGAATAAGTTCATACCTGGGAAGCAGTGAGGTCTGTATGCAACGATGATGAGGGAAGGATAGTGGGAGGTAAGGAATAATAATAGAGAGTTCCTATGGGTGCCAGCTTCTGGGTGGAACAGCAATTCCTGCATGAACTTTTGTATCCAAGGGACACAAATCAGGCTCCTGTAAGGGAATTTTTTGTAGTATTATTATAGTGTGGCTAGAAAGGAGAGCCACAGAAATCAAGATGCTTTGAAAATGATTTGTTATTGTAAGCAAGTTAGTCAACAAATAGTTACGAAATTCTTGCTGTATGTCAGGTATTGTGGTATGATACACACACACATACACACAAGATACACACACACACACATATATATATTATATATAGACACACACATATACATATACCATGGCATGATATATATACACACACCACAGAAACAGGCCCTACCTTCATGGGGCTCCCATTCAAATGGAGGAAGTCATGTGCCAATAATAATTATATAGCCGAAATTAAAGTGTAGGGATATAGCCCAGAATAGAGCCTTTTCCTGGAGCAGAATCATGCTCTTGTGCAAGAAGAAATAACAGCAGGGAAAGTTTTAAATATTAAAGAATATATTTCAGGGTTGAAGAAGAAATGAAAAAGAAAAAAAACTCTTGGCATCTAGCTTGAGGCAGCCACGAAGCATGAATTCTAGTGCAAGAAAAAAAAACATTTAGATGTATTGTTGTTGAAGTTTAGAAAGGGAACAAAAACACTCTCTTATTTTGAATGGGCAGAATAAAATTCACATCACTATGTAGATTTTGACTTCTTCCTTGGATCAATAGAAAGATTCAGGAATTCTTAAACTCAAGAATGTTAGCCAGGATTAATACCAACTTTCATGGTTCATAAATTTTCACATGACGTGAAACTTAAGATTAGATTTCTGCTTAAACCAGGAAATGTCTTTAGTTTCTGCATTGAGAATATTCTCCATCCTGAATTTGGAACATTTCTTTCATATGAACAAAGTTCAATCAAATTAGGTTCCATTTTCTGATCTGCTCCCTCCGTGTTGTTTCAAAAACTAATTAAATGTCTTTGAAAAGGAAGAGGAAATTCATATTAATTTTAATGTAAGGAGAATAACACAGTGGAGTGGTGGCAGAGTTCCATGGATGCCTGTGTTAACTCCAGCTAAAAATAAAGTTCTTTTGTAGAGTGAGTAAATTTTCATTTCCCAGAGCACATGCTCTTGTTTCTTTTCTTGTGTGATGCAGTAATACCCAAAGAGCATCCAGGGATTCCCATGATCCAGAAGAGTATGCTTTATCTTCTGGAACATAATTTTTCAATTAAGCTCTGAACTCTGACTTCCCAGGTGAAGTAGTTTAAAGCCAGTGTTCAAATTGGGGGAAAAAATGAGGAAGTTGTTAAATTATAGTAATCATCCCACTACATTGACTAGAATTCAGGAGATAAGGACTATAAGCATGGAAAAATATCTTATACCACAGTAATACAAAAGAGAGAAAGATACAGAGCAAGACAGGGAGAGAGAGACAGACAGACAGATAGAAACAGGATCAGAGACAGAAAGAGAGACATACAGAGAAAGAAGCAGAGACAGAGACTTGATAAACAACTGACCTATATGTCTACTTTTCTACCAGTATAAAATGTTAATGAAATTTACACTCACACACACACTCACACAGACACCATCATAAATACCCTTGATGGGGGCAATAGTAGGGAAAAGGAAATTTTTTTTTCAAGCTATATAGCACAGCAGACCATGTTATTATCATCACATTGTTAATTGAAAGATAAAGGGAATAAAAATATCCTACTGTACTTACATGGTTGATTACTCAAATTTTCAGATTGAATAGAACAAGACACTATCTTAACACTTCTGGTACCAAAACATATTCCTGTGCATGTATCAATATTGTAAATCCTAAAGTACTATTAAAAAACAACAAAATTAAAATGAAAAAATAGATGCAATATTCTTTGAAAGATAGAATCTTTTCCAATGACATCAAAGTCAATATCAGGCAATGTCACAAGAGAGACCCTTGCCAAATACCTTTGCCTCTGCCATAGAGATCTAGCAAACAGTTCAAGTTAAAGGGATTCTCTGTTATTGGTGAGGTTTTGTAAATGTACCTTTTATGGAATACATTGTCCTGGGGAATTAAGCTCAAGAATGTTTGCAGAACCCTCACTACCTTTCCTATGTCACTTAGCTTTCTGCCCCTGAATTTCAACTTCCTTTTGTGAGTCATCCCCCATTGGACTGTAAGCTACTCTAGATGTTTTTCTTTCCTTTCTTTTATTTTTTTTTCCTTTCTTCCTCCCTCTCTTCCTTTCTCCCTACCTTCCTATTTTCCCTTCCTTCCTTTCCTTCCCTCCCTCTCTCCCTCTTTCCTTCCTCTCTCCCTTTTTTCCTCCCTTCCTTCCTTCCTTCCTTCCTTCCTTCCTTCCTTCCTTCCTTCCTTCCTTCCTCCCTCCCTCCCTCCCTCCCTTCCTTCCTTCCTTCCTTCCTTCCTTCCTTCCTTCCTTCCTTCCTTCCTTCCTTCCTTCCTTCCTTCCTTCCTTCTTTCTTCTCCTCCTTCTCTGTCTTTTTCTTTTTTCTTTTTGTATCATCAGTGGTTAGCACAGTGCCTGCCATGTAATAGGTAGTTAACATGTTTATTGACTTGACTCTACTAGATATTTGGGAAAAAAAGAGAGAAGGGTATCAAAGACTTGGGGCTTGAAGGGAGAAGAAGAAAGTTTATGTATATAAAAGCATTTTTGGAAAATAGGTATTCAAATCATATGAAGCAAATATAATAGAAGTATCAATATCAAATCAAATGTGGGAAAATGTTTAACTTTTCTTTTTTTCAAAGTACACAAAGGAAAAATATGTAATACAGGTTTAGAATGTACATTCGTTCAACAAATAAAAATTAGTCAGAAATATTCTGAATTTCAGTAAGATACATATTTCTTTAAAAATTGCTCTATATAAATATCTTTTAGAAAAAATATTAGGAATATTTAGGCTTTTCAAATGTTTATTACTGAGTTTTGGTTTTTGTTGTTTTTTTTGTTTTGTTTTTACAAAAGCAAAAAAAATTGTTAAATTCCTCCCTACCACCCCCCCCCCTTTAGCCAATGCTCAATACTGAAACCTTACCATCTGGACCATATCCCCCATAAGCAAGTAATCACTAATCATCTGGTGTCAGCTGAACCATAGTTTCTGTCAAAGTACTTAGGAAGAACTAAACAGTCACTTGAGTGTGAATCTGTGAATTTGAAGTGACAATTATAATGTCAAAACTTCCATATAAGCTTAATTGTCCTTTATTTTAGCTTGCATATCAAATTTGCATTTGACACTACTTCTAGGATGGGTAACCAATATATTGAATGACAGTATCAGGATATAAAAATATCTCAGTAGGCAGAAATGATCAGCCAAATACTGTAAGATGAATTTCAATAGGAATAAATGTGAATTTCTGCTTCTTGACAAGTTGGAGTTCTGTTGGAGGAAGGTAATAAAAGTGCTGAATATCCCTTAAGAGATTTGTTAAAAACAATTAGTGAAATTTAGCCTGGGAACCAAAAAAAAAATCAGTCTGGGACATGATTGCACTCTATTTAAATTATTTGAAGAGTTGTCAAGAAGAGGAATGGAGCTTGTTCTTTGGGGTCCAGGAGGGTAAAAGTTATAGCTACAGTTCACAGAGATTTCTCAAAGGCAGATCACAATAAATTACAAATAAGTTTGTAATAATTAAAGTAAATCTGAAACAAATGTATAAATGAAGGAATGAACAAGCAAATAAATAAAGAGTTTACTTTCATAGGTAGTTTTTTACCATTTTTAGTAAAAGTTAAGTGACAACTTGTTGAAAATTTCTTAGAAGGGACTAATGTTTCAGGTAAGAGATTCAATACATTCCCTCTTAGATTTCTTCCAACTCAGACTCACTGAGTTAGTGTTTCTAATTTATTAACAATTAGAGATGCCCCAAAGGGGAACAGACAATTTAGAGGTATTGAATAACCACTGAGACTTTCAACTGGGGGATGCTTGAACACCTGTTATAGATACTGTACAGGGCATTAATGATTCTGATACAGGTTATTTTAGATGACCTTCATAACCTACTAAAACTCTTGTAAACTGCAATCTGGCATCACCAGCTGCTTTTTTTGTTTTTTGTTTATCTTGATGGGATGTCAAAGCGATATCTTAAATTCCACATGTCCAGAACAGAACACATTATCTTTCTCCACAAACCCCATCTTCTATGCTTCTTTATTACTCTTAACAGTATGGTTATCCTATTCATTCACCAAGTTTACAACCCTTGTATTATCCTCAAGTCTTCATTCTTGCTGATTCCGTACATTCACAATATATCTACAATATACCTCATTCTCTCCATTTACACAATTACTACCCTAGTTCAGATGCTTTATACCTTTCAAATAGGATTTTAAAAATATTATTTTCTAATTACATGCCATTCATTATTTTTTTTTAATTTGTGTTCCAAAATATCTACTTATCTACGTAACTTTACCCCTCATTGAAAAGGCAAACAATTTGATATAGGTTTTACATATATATCTATATCTATCTATCTATCTATCTATCTATCTATCTATCTATCTATCTATCTATCTATCTGTCTGTCTGTCTGTCTGTCTGTCTGTCTGTCTGTCTGTCTGTCTGTCTGTCTGTCTATCTATCCCTCTATCCCTCTATCTATCTATCTATCTATCTATCTATCTATCTATCTATCTATCTATCTATCTATCTATCTATACATGCACACACACACGCACACACACATACAGTCATCCAAAACCATTTCCGTATTAGTGAAAGAAAGCACACACACACACACACACACACACACACACACACACAAACACAAACATCACAAGGAAAATACAGAAAGTTTAAAAAAACGTATGTTTTGATCTGAATTCAAACCTAATCAGTTCTTTATCCAGGAGTGGATTCTACTTTTCATCATAAATTCTTTAGAATTGTCTTTGATTATTGTATTGCTGAGAATAGTGAAGTCATTCACAATGGATCATCATACAATGTTGCTGTTACTGTGTACACTGTTCTGTTTCTGTTCATTTAATTACATCAGTTCACATCTTTCAGTGTTTTGTTTCTGAAAACATCTTGCTCAGCACTTCTTATAACATAATATTTCATAGCAATCATGTACTACAACTTTTCCAACCATTCCCAAGTTAATGGACATACCCTCAGTTTCCAATTCTTTGCCACAACAAAAAGAGCTTCTATGAATTTTTTTGTACATGTAGGTTTCTTTCCTTTCCTTTCATTTCCTTTTCTTTTGTTTCCTTTCCTTTTCATTTTCTCTCTGTTCTTCCTCTTCTTTCCTTTCCCTTTCAATTTCTTTGAGATACAACATAGTAGTGGCATAGCTGGATCAAAGGTTTTGTATGGTTTTATAGCCCTTTGGCCATAGTTCCATATTGCCCTCAGGAATGGTTGAATCAGTTAACTCTACTGATTGTTTTGGTGTCACAGTTTTCTGACATCTGCTTCCAACATTTGTCAATTTAGTTTTCTGTCATAATAGCCAGTTGGACAGGTGTTAATTTGCATTTTTCTATTTCAATAGTTTTGCCTGTTCATATCTTTTGCTAATTTATCAATTGGGGAGTGATTTATATTCTTATAATTTTGCCTCAGGTCTGTATATATTTGAAAAATAAGACCTTTATTAGAGAAACTTGCTGTAAATTTTTTTTTTACAGTTGCAATTACTATATGTTTCCTTCTATTATATTTTCTCCTATTTATTCCTTTCTATTTCTCCTTTCCCTTTGTCATTCCTCAAAATTATTTTGACTCTGACCTCCCCTCAATCCACTCTCCCTTCTAACAACTCCTCTTCTGTTAAGCTCTTTTCCTCCTATTTCCCTGTAGGGTAAGATGTTTAAATAAGTAAGTATGGATGTTATCCCCTCTTTGAGCAAATTTCAATAAAAGTAAGGTTCAGCATTATCTGCCACCCTTCTCATCTTCCTCTCCACTGTAAAAACTCTTTCAGAAACCTTTTATGTGAGATAACTTACCCGTATTTCACCTCTCCCTTTCTACTTCTCCCAATGTATCCTTTTTGTCTCAACCCTTAATTTTATTTTTATTTTTTGGATATCTTCAAATCATAGTTAACTCCCACCCACGCCATCTGTCCATGTATAGTACTAATAATGATAAAGTTCTTTGGACTTACAAGTATCTTCTTCCTATGTAGAAATATAAACAGTTTAACCTTATTTAATCCCTTGTAATTTCTCTTTTTTATTTACATTTTTATGCATTCCTGCAGTATGATATTTGAAAGTCAAATTTCAATCAAAATTAGGAGGTAAGCAGAAAATTGGGAAAGAATTTTTACAGAGTCTCTGATAAAGGCCTCTTTCTAAAATATATAGCAAAATGAGTCAAATTTATTTGTTTTTATTTTTTAAATATGGTTTATTTATTTTCAGGTTTCAACATTCACCTCGACACACTTTTGAACTCCAAATTTTCTTACCATCTCTCCCCTACCCCTAGCCCAGAACAAGTGTGTACCCCAAACACTCCTTTTACCAATCTGCCCTCCCTTCTATCATCCTCCTTTCTAGGGCAACATAGATTTCTATACCCCATTGCCTATACAACTTATTTCCCAGTTGCATACAAAAACAATTTTTAACATTGATGCTTAAAATTTTGAATTCCACATTCTCTCCCTCCCTCCCCAACCACCCTCATTGAGAAAGCAAGCAAATCAATCTAGGTCATACATGTGTAACCATGCAAAATACTTCCTTTACAGGCATGTTGCAAAAAAAAAAAAAAAAACTAACCACATTTTCCTCTATCCTGTCCTGCCCTCCATTCATTCCTTTCTTTCCCTTGACCTTTCCTGCCACAATAGTGTTTCCTTCTGATTACCTCTTTCTTGAATCTGCTTTCCCTTCTATTATCCTTTCTCTCCTATCCCCTTCCCTCCTGCTTTCCTGTGCATAAGATAGATTTCTATACTCAATTGAATGTATATTATTCCCTTCTTAAGTCAAAACCAATGAGAGTAAGGCTCACTTATTCCCTCTCACCTTTCCTTTCTTCCCATTCATTGTAAAAACTCTTTCCTTTCTCTTTTATGTTGATTTACTATAATCTGCCTCTCCCTTTCTCTTTCTCTGAGTACATTCCTCTAGACATTTATTTCTACTTTTTAGATATCCCCCCTTCATCATTAATTTTTAAATACTCTTTCCTGGATATATTTTCCAGGTGACTGGCTTTTCCAATGAGATGTTTCATACTGTCTTTTTTTCACTCTTTTGCTTTTGTTTTATAATTTCTTGATTTCTCATGAAGTCATTAGCTTCCATTTCTTCCATGTTAATTTTGAAGGAATTATTGTCTTTGGTGAGCTTTTGGACCTCCTTTTCCATTTGGCCAGTCTACTTTTTAAGACCTTCTTCTTGTTGACTTTTTGGACCTCTTTTTTCATTTGGATTAGTCTATTTTTAAAGGTGCTATTTTCTTCAGAATTTTTGGATCTCTCTTAGCAAGCTATCGACTCATTTTTTTCATTATTTTCTTCTTACTTTCTTCATTTCTTTCTTCCTTTTATCTTTCTCCCTTCCTTCCTTCCTTCCTTCCTTCCTTCCTTCCTTCCTTCCTTCCTTCCTTCCTTCCTTCCTTCCTTCCTTCCTTCCTTCCTTCCTTCCTTCCTTCCTTCCTCATTTCTTTTCCCATTTTTTCTCCTCTACTTCTCTTAGTTGATTTTCAAAATTCATTTTGTACTCTTTCATGGCCTGAGACCATTTCATATTGTTCTTGGAGGCTTTGTATGTAGGAGCCCTGATCTTGCTGTCTTCCTCTGGTTGTATGCTTTGATCTTCCTCCAACTGTATGCTTTGCTTTTCCTCATCATAAGAGAATACCTTTTCTTCAAGAAAGTAACCTTCTATAGTTTTATTTTTCCCCTTTTGGGTCCTTTTCCCACTATTGAGCTCTTTGTTAAGTGGAGGGTGTACTGCATTAAGTTTGAGAGACGTTTTGCAGCTTTTCTCAAAGATATCTCAAGTAGTCTGTAAATTCTCATTTCCTCCAAAGTGGTATGATTAAAGGTGTTTACTCCGCTCCTGGCCTGCAAGTTGGTCTATGAGCAGCCACAAGCACTTCTTTCTGCCTTGGATTGCAAGAATAATTTCCTCTCCATAGCTATAAGAAATGATGAGCAGGAGGATTTCAGAAAAACCTGGAAATATTTATATGAACTGACAGTGAGTGAGGGGAGCAGAACTACGAAAACATTATACACTGTTATAGCCACATTGTTCAATGACTAGTTTTGATAGATTTGGCTCCTCAGCAATAAGAGGTTCTAAGACAACTCCAAAAAGCTCATGATGGAAAATGTTATTCACATTCACAGAAAGAGCTGCCTAGTCTGAATTCTGATCAAGGCATACTATCGGCTTTTTTTTTTCTGTTTTTTTTTTTTTGTTGTTGTTGTTGTTTGGTTTCCTCTTTCTTGTGGTTCATTCCATTGGCTGTAACTCTTCTTTACAACATGACTAATGTGAAAATATGTTTAATATGAATGCATATATAGATACTATATCTGATTGAATGCCATCTTGGGGAGGGAATAGGGGAAGGAAGAGGAGAAAATTTAAAACTCAAAAGCTTGTGGAATTGAATGCTGTAAACTAAAAATGAATTCATTAATTTTAAAAAAAAGAAAGTCAAATTTCCTATTAAACTTTGGTCTTTTCATCAGGAATGCCTGAAAGCTCACTATTTCATTAAAAAAGTACTTTTCCCCCTGAAGCACTGTATTCAGATTTTCTGGATAGGTGATTGTTAGTAGTAATCATTTGCCCTCTGGAAACTTCACAATCTATGCCCTTTGATTCTTTAATGTAAAAATTTCTGCTAAATCTTGTGTTATCCTGACTGTGCCTCCACAATAATTGAATTGAATTTTTCTGGCTGATTATATTATTTTCTTATTTACCTGGGAACTCTGGAATTTGACTATATTATTCCTGAGAAGTTTCATTTTGTTCCTCTTCAAGAGAAAGCTCTTAGTTTCTATTTTGCTCTCTCTTGCCAGGATATCAGAACAGCTTTCCTTGATGTATTCTTGAAAGGTGATGTCTACACTTTTTACTTTCTGATAACTAAAAGTTCTCAAATCATTTATCCTCAATCTGTTTTCCTTGTCAGTTATTATATTCTGATGAGATAGATCACATTTTCTTCTATGTTTTCATTCATTTCATTTTGTTTTATCATTTCTTGGTGTGTGATAGAGTCAGTAACTTTCACTTGCCCAATTTTAATTTTTAAGGAATGGTTTGTTTCAGTGTGATTTTTTTTTTTAACTTCTTTTTCCATTTGGCCAACTCTATTTTTTTTATTAATTTATTTAACTTTTAACATTCATTTTCACAAAATTTTGGGTTCCACATTTTCTCCCCTTTTGTCCCCTCTCCCCACCCCAAAACACCAAGCGTTCTAATTGCCCCTGTCTGCCAATCTGCCCTCCCTCCCTCCCCTCCCCTTCCCTTTGGAAAGCAAGCAATTCAGTATAGGCCAGATCCGTGTAGTTTTGCAAATGACTTCCATAATAGTAGTGTTGTGTAAGAACTAATTATATTTCCCTCCATCCTATCCTGTCTCCCATTACTTCTGTTCTCTCTTTTGATCCTGACCCTCCCCATGAGTGTTGACCTCAAATTGCTCCCTCCTCCCTGTGCCCTCCCTTCCTTCATCCCCCCCACCCTGCTTATCCCCTTATCCTCCACTTTCCTGTATTGTAAGATAGGTTTTCATACCAAAATGAGTGTGCATTTTATTCTTTCCTTTAGTGGAATGTGATGAGAGTAGACTTCATGTTTTTCTCTCCCCTCCCCTCTTTATCCCTCCACTAATAAGTCTTTGGCTTGCCTCTTTTATGAGAAATAATTTGCCCCATTCCATTTCTCCCTTTCTCCTCCCAATATATTTCTCTCTCACTGCTTGATTTCATTTTTTAAAGATATGATCCCATCCTCTTCAATTCACTCTGTGCACTCTGTCTCTATGTGTGTGTGCATGTGCGTGTGCATGTGTGTGTGTGTAATCCCACCCAGTACCCAGATACTGAATAGTTTCAAGAGTTACAAATATTGTCTTTCCATGTAGGAATGTAAACAGTTCAACTTTAGTAAAGTCCCTTATGACTTCTCTTTGCCATTTACTTTTTCATGCTTCTCTTCATTCTTGTGTTTGAAAGTCAAATTTTCTTTTCAGCTCTGGTCTTTTCATCAAGAATGCTTGAAAGTCCTCTATTTCATTGAAAGACCAATTTTTCCCCTGAAGTATTATATTCAGTTTTGCTGGGTAGGTGATTCTTGGTTTTAGTCCTAGTTTCCTTGACTTCTGGAATATCCTATTCCACGCCCTTCAATCCCTTAATGTGGAAGCTGCTAGATCTTGTGTTATCCTGATTGTATTTCCACAGTACTTGAATTGTTTCTTTCTAGCTGCTTGCAATATTTTCTCCTTGATCTGGGAACTCTGGAATTTGGCCAAAATGTTCCTAGGAGTTTCTCTTTTTGGATCTCTTTCAGGTGTTGATTTGTGGATTCCTTGAATATTTATTTTGCCCTCTGGTTCTAGAATCTCAGGGCAGTTTTCCTTGATAATTTCATGAAAGATGATGTCTAGGCTCTTTTTTTGATCCTGGCTTTCAGGTAGGCCCATAATTTTTAAATTGTCTCTCCTGGATCTATTCTCCAGGTTGTTTGTTTTTCCAATGAGATATTTCACATTATCTTCCATTTTTTCATTCTTTTGGTTTTGTTTTGTGATTTCTTGGTTTCTCATAAAGTCATTAGCCTCCATCTGTTCCATTCTAATTTTGAAAGAACTATTTTCTTCAGTGAGCTTTTGAATCTTCTTTTCCTTTTGGCTAATTCTGCTTTTGAAAGCATTCTTCTCCTCATTGGCTTCTTGAACCTCTTTTGCCAATTGAGTTAGCCTATTTTTCAAGGTGTTATTTTCTTCAGCATTTTTTTGGGTCTCCTTTAGCAGGGAGCTGATCTGCTGTTCATGCTTTGACTGCATGTCTCTCATTTCTCTTCCCAGCTTTTCCTCCACCTCTCTAACTTGATTTTCTATGAGCTCTTCTATGGCCTGAGCCCATTGAGTGGGCTGGGATATAGAGGCCTTGACTTCTGTGTCTTTGCCTGATGGTAAGCATTGTTCTTCCTCATCAAAAAGGAAGGGAGGAAATGCCTGTTCCCCAAGAAAGTAACCTTCTATAGTCTTATTTCTTTTCCCTTTTCTGGGCATTTTCCCAGCCAGTGATTTGACTTCTGTATATTCTCTTCACAACCACTTCTCCTCCTGATCCTCCCAGCCAGCGTTTGGCGTCTGAGATTCAAATGCTGCTTCCAGCCTCAGGGCTTTTGGCGGGGGCAGGGCTGCTATTCAGTGTGAGATTAAGTTCAGGTGCTCAGGTCAGGGCAGGGCCGCCTCACGGGCTCAGTTCCCTCAGAGGGTTTATGCAGAGACCTTCAGCAATGGATCCAGGCTCCTGCCTGCTTGGGGAGCCATGGTCTGCTCCCGTCTCTGCTGTTGCCTCCCGAGGGGGCCTGAGTTATGGGGGCACCCCACTCCCCTCTCGACCCGCCAAAGAGACCCTCTCACCGAACCCTGTCACCTGTGGGTGGAGGGACCCACGTGGCCGCTGGAGATTCCGTCCCTGAAGCCCGCTCAGATTTTTTCCTCTCGGTGCCGCGGCCGCGGCAGGGCTGTACTCAGCTCCCAGTCCCGGTGCCCAATCTGCAGCGCAAAGGACCTTTTGTGAGAGGTTTGCAGGTCTCTCTGGAACAGAAATCTCCCTCGCTCCAATGTTCTGTGGCCTCTGGGTGCAGAATTCGCCGTGAGTTATTTTTTTGTAGATGTTCTATGGGCTGTGGGTTCGGAGCTATGTGTATGTGCGTCTTTCTACTCCACCATCTTGGCTCCGCCCCCCCCCCATTCTATTGTTTTAAAGGAATTATTCAGATAATTGTTATGCATCTATTCCCATTTTGCTAATTATGGCTTTTTTTAGGGAGTTCCTATCTTCAATGAATATTTATACTTCTCATTTTTTTTCCCATTTGGCCAATTATGTTTCTTAAGGAGTTCATTTCTTCAATGAATTCTTGTGCCACTTTTTCCATGTTGGTGTATTCTGATTTTTTTAAGTGTTGGTTTTTGGGCATTTTTTTGTATTTTTTTACACTTCCTTTACCAAGTTGTTGACCCTTTTTTTCATGATTTTCTTCCATAACTTTAATTGCTTTGCCCAATATTTCCTCCACCTCTCTTATTTATTTAAAATAAAATGAATATATTTTCTGCAATTGAGACCAATTTACATATTTCTCTGAGGTCTTACATGTAGCTCTTTTAACATTGCTCTATTCTTCTGAGATTATATTTTTCTCTTCCCTGTCACCATAGTAGGTTTCTTTGGTTAGGTTCCTTTTCTGTTCTTTATTCTTTTTTTGCTCATAATTCCATATTTTTTGACCTTTAACTTTATATTAATGTTGAACTTTACTCCTGGTGTGAAGGTGGTACTATCCAAAACTTCATGTTTTTCATACTTCTATTTTCAGAATTAGTTCTAGTGGTTTGTAAGTTTTCAATTCTTCCAAGTGGTATGATCTAAGGAGGGGTGTGATCATTTTTCTCCTGGATTGTGCTCTGGTATGAATGGCCAGAAACATTCTTCTCAGCCTTAGAACTGTGATCATGGTCCCCATTCTCCTGTAGCCATACACTGTACTGTTCTAGTGCTCCACCTCACCCAGGGACTTCAGCTTGGATCTGTGTATGGCAAAGCAACAGAGTTCTGCACCCAGTGCCAGGAAAAGATTTTTCTGTAACCTCCTTTTGACTAGTTGTCCAACCTCCTTACTGTATAAGGGCTGAGAACTTCTCCAAAATCCACAGCTGCTGATTCGGTCACCCCCAAGCCTCCTGCTGGTTTGTAAGAAATGCCCTGCACTGGACAGTGCTCCATTTTTACTTCAGTGAGGCAGAAATTTTCTGTCTAAATTGTCACATGCTAGAAAAGTATTTCATCCACATCCTTTTTTTGCTTTTTGACATTACTTTTTGACATTGTTATGAGGGGAATTTGGGAGAGCTCAGGAAGATATCTGTCTTTACTTTTTCATCTTGGCTCCACCTCTTCAACTAGGCTTTTTAAACTTTGTTCTAATTGGGCTGTCTACCTCTAGTTTGTCCCCACTCAAATCTATCCCTCACTCATCTATCTGCCAAAGTAATTTTTCTTTAGTTTAGATTTGACCATTGCACGTTTCCTCCCCACTCAATGAACTCTAATGACT
Source organism: Notamacropus eugenii (assembly GCF_028372415.1). NCBI lineage: Eukaryota > Metazoa > Chordata > Mammalia > Diprotodontia > Macropodidae > Notamacropus > Notamacropus eugenii. The sequence continues at coordinate 110,575,157 of NC_092878.1, forward strand.
TCCTATTGTCTCCAAAATCAAAATAAAATCTTCTACTTGGCATTTAAAGATTTCATAACCTGGAGTTTCCCTAAAATTCTAGTCTTCTTACACTCAAATCCCATCTACATATTTTATGATGCAGCTAAACTGGCGCAGTCCTCTTATAAGTAATGACATCTCCCATTTTCTTTTATTTCTACTAGCTATTCCCATCTCTGGAATGCACTTCTCCATCTCTGCCTCTTAGCTTCTCTAGATTTCTTCAAATCTCAACTCAGATGCTGCCTTTCAAAAGAAGACTTTCTCATTCACCAAAGATTATACTGTTTTCCCTTCTGAGCTTAGGTCCCATCTATTCTCTATCTATCTCATAAGTTATCTTCTCTGTTAGTGTTGGAATTGGAAGCTCAATTCCGTGTGGACAGTCTCGGGCGGGTAAAGGTGGGAGCTTCTAAATCTTAGAGCTCTCACGAGACCCCCCCCAGGAACGGCAGGGAATTGAGGTGAACCGAGCTATCTCGAGTAATTCCGCCTCTTCCCGTGAGAAACGTGATGGGAGAGAGATCTCCCCGCCCTCAAGGTCGTCCTGGATATGGGCACACTATTGTTATCTAACAGCACGGTATTCAGATGCAAACTGTGCGGCTGAAGGTTAAGTAGGATTGAGGAAGCCTGAAAGCTCTCTTAGCACGTGAGGAGCCAAGAGGACAGTAGGCTCCGCTTCTCTTCTCTTCTCTCTCCCCTCTCCCTCTCTCCCCGCTTCTACTTCTACTTCCAATCCCTTAAGATCTTAGCCTCCTTAGGAAATCTCCCCCTCTTCCTCCTAAGGAAGACCCCCCTGCACTTGTAACCAAGACCCTGAAATAAAGCTCAACCCTTGTTCGACTCTGGAACGTCCTTTCTCTCATATGAGCATCCGGTTTTGGCCAACCGAAGACCTCGGAGGTGAGGTAAGAAGACTCGGGTAGCCCACACAGGCCTCTAGGCCTGGCAGTTGGCGTCTCTGAACAGGGACAGGAGCGCAGATATCCTGGGTGTTTTTGGGGAACACCCGGAAGGGGCTGTGAAAGAAGCGAGTCCCGAATCCTAGATTTGGAAGAAGAGAAAGAGTGAGAGAAGCTTCCCACACCCATGGGAAAAGGGCAGAGATGGGGAATCTATTGCCAGTAATAAAGCCAGAGGAACAGGAGGTCTGGGCTGAGAAACTTCACAGGGAATGCAGGAAGGCGGGGGTCACAATAGAGTTAGATGACCTCCGAGAATTTTCTAAAAGGATTTGGAAAGTTTCTCCTTGGCTCAAGCAGGCAGGAATATCAAGAGAAAAATGGGGAGCGGTCGGAGAGCAAATGACTGCTTATGAGCAACAATACCCTGGGGAGCTGGAGGATTTAGATTTCCTGATATTCGGTGTAATTAAGAGCCTGGTGGAAGGGCCGGAGAGACCAGGGCGGGATTGGAATGAGAGTGGAAGCAGAGAGAGGGGAGGGGAGGACCTTGGCGAGCAGAAAGTTAAGGAGTGTGGAGAAAAAAATAGGTTCGGAGCTCCATCTAGCAGATGGGAAAGGCGAGGCAGGGGAGAATGTACCGTGTCTTCCCTCTGCGCCTCCTTATAGCACGCTCCATACTGGAGCGGATAGGACCTGCCTTAGCGGTCGCTCAGTACCCTGGCACTGGAAGCTCAAAGAAAGCCAGAGACCAGTGTGGGGAATAGGAGGGTGCCAAAATACCTTAGAGACAATGCACCCAGTAAAGTGGGAGGCAGAGGATCGCCAAGGGACCGTATGGCCGTTGGTGATTCCAGGACTTAGTTTTAACATCTGGGGCAGGGACATTATGAGCCGCCTTGGGATGAGGTTATCAAATTTTTAGTAAGGGCCATTGCTGTTGCTCTGGAGTCCCCACCCTTGAATTGGAAGTCAGACACCCCGATTTGGGTGGAGCAATGGCCCCTGACTCCAGAAAAACTCCAGGCATTACAAATATTGGTTAAGGAGCAATTAGCACCCTGGAATGCTTCTGTGTTTGTTATAAAGAAAAAATCTGGGAAATTCAGGTTCCTTACAGATGTTAATGAAGCATTTGTAAGTACCTGGCAGCAGCTATACCAAAATAAACAGCCACTATGCATTCTTATCAATTTTACCTTAAAGGCGATCCACGCTAAACAAAGAAGGGGAAAAGGTTGCCTAATACAATCAGAGCTTGATACAGCTGTCTCAAAAAGCGCACATACTACTCCAGCTATGAGACATTTTAAGATACTAATATGGGGTCGAGGGTATGTTTGTGTCTCCACAGGAAAAGGTGATGCGTGGATTCCCATTAGAAGGATCCGTAGGTGGGAACCGATGTTGGAGATGGCGGAGACGCAGGAGGCGGAGACCCCAGAGAGCCCGGAGACCCCGGAGAAGGATCATACACCACCTGAGTCTGCTGCTGACAGCTTTAACTTTGCTGCCCAGAGAGGAAGCAGCACTCATTGCAACCGCAGACACTGCTGCTGACAGCTTCCCATCTAGGCATCTCTTTCCAACGGCTGAAGGAGGACTTTGATATCACAAACCCAGGACATTGCGGGGGGAAGGGGTGACCAACTTTTCACCTGAATACCACAGGCTTGGCCATTCAGGCTTGGCCGTTGAGATCCATTTGCATGACTGAGGGGGTGGTGATGTGTAGGCGCCAACACTAGCTGCTTCTCTTAAAATATGCTTTGGGATTAGTTGATTGCACTTCCCCTGTTGTAACTCAGCCATTTAGTTTCATCTTTGTTTTATTTGATGCCTCCCTTTGTCAGTTGTGCTAGCTGCAGATTTCTGTGTGAATGAAGTCTTGTTGTAGGGTACTCATATGCTAAAGGCCTTCCTAATCCACTCAGCCTCCAGCCACTGTTTGCTCTAGAGCCAGGTGCGCTCCGCGCATAACAAAGAAGGGGAGATGTTGGGATTGGAAGCTCAATTCCGTGTGGACAGTCTCGGGCGGGTAAAGGTGGGAGCTTCTAAATCTTAGAGCTCTCACGAGACCCCCCCCCCAGGAACGGCAGGGAATTGAGGTGAACCGAGCTATCTCGAGTAATTCCGCCTCTTCCCATGAGAAACGTGATGGGAGAGAGATCTCCCCGCCCTCGACGTCGTCCTGTATCTGGGCACACTATTGTTATCTAACAGCACGGTATTCAGATGCAAACTGTGCGGCTGAAGGTTAAGTAGGATTGAGGAAGCCTGAAAGCTCTCTTAGCACGTGAGGAGCCAAGAGGACAGTAGGCTCCGCTTCTCTTCTTTCCTCTCTCCCCTCCCCCTCTCTCCCCGCTTCTACTTCTACTTCCAATCCCTTAAGATCTTAGCCTCCTTAGGAAATCTCCCCCTCTTCCTCCTAAGGAAGACCGCCCTGCACTTGTAACCGAAACCCTGAAATAAAGCTCAACCCTTGTTCGACTCTGGAACGTCCTTTCTCTCATATGAGCATCCGGTTTTTGGCCAACCGAAGACCTCGGAGGTGAGGTAAGAAGACTCGGGTAGCCCACACAGGCCTCTAGGCCTGGCATGTTAGAATATAAACTATTTGAGAGCAGTGAATGGTTTTCTTTCTTTGTATCCCCAGTTCTTAATACAATACTTGGCATGTCGGATTCACATAATTTGTTGACTGACTAGAGCAAGGGACTTGCCTTCTAATAGGAGAAACATCATATATTGTTTTTTATAGTATCACATACAAGATAAATAAAGAATAGAAGAAAGTAGACCTTTGTGGAAATGGTATTAATGGACGTGGGGATTGGGGAAAGCATTGAGTAGAAGGTGATACTAGAACTAAACCTTAAAAGAACATCAAGACAAGTGTCAGAACTTAGGAAAGAGCATCCCAGGCAGGAGAGAACCAAAGTAAAGACATAGAGACAAAGACAAGGGATGGATTGCTGTGTGGATACAAGGGAGACGATTATAAGATCAGAAAGATACGAAAGAAGGAAATATAAGAAGGTATAAAGAGTTTTAAAAACTAAAAAAAGAATGAGTTCATATTTAATCCTGGAGATAATAGAAAAGCTTTAAAGTTTATTAATTTTGGGGGAGAGTGAAAGGTGGTCATGGTCTTCCATGCTTCAGGAAAATCACTTTGGCTGTTATGTGAAAGATGAGTGGAATTTGGAGAGACTCAAGACAAGGAAATCAATGAGAAGGATAAACAAAAAGTCTGAGAGATGATAAGGGCCTATTTAAGCATTTCAGTGGTGTAAATGAGGAGAGAAGATACATCTGAGAGAGGTTGTAGAGAAAAAAGTCACTAAGTTTGGTAACTGATTGAATATGTGAAGGGAGTAGGAGTAAAGAGTTGAAAGTAACATTGAGGTTCTAGGTCTGCACCACCAGGAGGATGATAATGTCTTCAATAATATGGATGCTCAGAAGAAGAGAGCTTGTGATGAAAATAATTAGTTCTGTTTTGGACATGTTGTGCTGGAGATTCCATTGCATTAGAAACATCTAACATGTATTTGGTGATACAGATTTGTATCTTAGAAGAGAATTTAAGGCTAAATAAAAAGACATGGGAGCTATGAACATTAATGAGATAATCAATTAGGAGAGTATAATTAGGGAATAAAATGGTCTCAGATAGCTTGGTACAGCTCCACAATTTATACAGGAACAATTAAATGATTTGCCTACGGGTAAACATCTATTATTGGTCAAAGGTATGAAGTTATTTCTGAATCTTAGACCAACCCACATTGTCTTTACTGTTTAACCTGATACACTTCAATGAGGTATATGGTGTTAAAGAGGAAGTAAGAGTAAAGATGAACTAGGGAGAAGTTGTTGTTCATCCTTTATTTTCAAAGAAGACCAATAACATCACAGAGTGATGTCATTACTTTCCCATGTGTTGGATTTAAGTGAGGCAGAGTTGTCAGCCTTGCTCTCTCTTCCAGAGTCATTGAAATCTCATGGCAAAAGAAAAATCAGGACAAACTTTAATGGTCCAGGATGCAGTTGATAATCTTGGCATCTTTGATGTCTGACTAAACTCTATGGACTCCTCATTTCTTGTTTCAGCCCCTTGGTGGCCATTGAAAGAAATTGTTCTCATCTACTCATTCCATTGGGAGAAGTCTTCACATGCTTGGGGTATGGATAACTCCAATTCACCAATGGGTTTGAGGCCTATTGAGTTACCCTCAACATTGTGCCAAGGTAGATAAGCAATCCTAAAAGAGTCTCAGCAAGCCCTCACACCAGAGGTGCTAGTCCTACCTAAATACTACATACACATGGTATATGTTAAGTATAAGAGTGAACAGAACAAAAAAGGGGCACCTTAATGATTTCATAAATGTCCAATTATCTAATATCTAATTATTGGAAAGTACTATGAATAGAGAATTCTTCATCACTATGACACCATGTTATCAGATTATAATGAGTGTCTATAGCATGTACAACATATGGGAGTTTTAAGATAGTTTGTGCCACCCCATCCTTCCAAAGATCTCATAGTTAATCATATGCTACAGCTTCTTGTTAGAAGAACAATAAATAAGTTCTCTGATGTCAGGAATTATTTTTTTCTATTTTTATTTTTATATTCCAAGTGCATTGCACATGAATACAAGAAGGTTTCACAGACATTTGATTCAATTTAATTTAATCTAACAAAAATTATTATGTGGCTTCTATGGTCTTACATAGTGGTCTAGGTGCTAAAGTCAAAAAAGGACATGAATCATGTGCACAAAATATGTGCATTTATATGTTTATATCCATCTGTGTGGCTGCTAAAAAAATAAAGTTTATGCCTTTCACACATGTGTTTATGTATATATGCGTATGTATTTTTGTGTATATAAACCTATGGACAGACAAATGATTAGATAGATAGATAGATGATAGATAGATAGATAGATAGATAGATAGATAGATAGATAGATAGATAGATAGATGGATGGATAGATGGATAGATAGATAGATGGATGGATAGATAGCTCTGAGTAAGGGTAGGAGAACAGATAGTATTTGTAACTATTTCCCCAAATAAAGAGCCCTGCATTAGAAAACACCTATTGTAGAGTGTTGTTCCACAAAGTGAATTTATATGGATTATTTTATAAAGAAAACATTCTTGTAATTGTCTCAATAAACAATATAATATTTGTTTGTTAAGAGAATGACTTTCCAGCATGATTTTATTGGTTATTCTGAATTTCCCTTTCAGAATATTTCTTGGTTAGTTCTAAAATAGATTAGCATGAAGTATGGTTTTCTTTATCATATTAAAATTACAATTAATCATTAAACAAATGCAACTATCGATACTTGTATTAGTAACATGAAGACCATAGAAGTCAAAATGGGGATAGTTGAAGAAAAAATGGTTTCTGCAGGAACAAAATCCCATCATTATCCAATAAGACAAATCAAATTGATAAGCACCCTCTTCAACCTAGGTCTCTGATTATTTTTTTCTTTGACAAGGCAAATTGTGTGCATGCCCTTTCAAAATGCATTCTTTTCATCAAGGCCTCAAAATGAAAAATCTCATATCCCCCCCCCCCCCCCATGCACACACCCATTATCATCAATGAATATTTGTGGAGTGCACCAGGGGGAAGGCTGTGGTTTTTGCCTTTAGCGAACATGCAATTTGAATGTTCCAGACAATTAAGCCCTTTGACAAAGAAATAAAATTACAGGCATTGGCACAAGAGTTTTTAATATTTGTTCATGACAGTCTGACAAATTCATTTTGTGTGTCAATTGCAAACTCCTCCAAAGTACTTATTTTCAAAAGAAATTACACAGGAAATTGTTCATGTGTAGCTCATCAAGATTTCCTCATCCTGGATATATTTGGAGCTCATTAGGGTATTTCCTGTTCTTATTTTCTGTGGCCAATTACGTAATCCTCTCTGTCCCCCTCCCCTTTTTCCTCAGTGTTTTCTGCAAAATCATGCCAAAGAGGAAAGGGTAAACGGCTTTGGATGTGCACAGAACTTTCTTGAAAATTTTAATTGGCTCTTGTTTTCAGGGTTAAAGGTATCATAATCTCTAAGTCTACATGAAGCCAAATATCCTGATGAAATCGGACTATTTCAATCAGAAAGAATGAAAGGGGGATTTAAGGGTTCATTTTGGGCAGAGGTAGTTTAATTAGAAAAAAGCTTCCTAGAGGAGGTAGGATTAGCATTGTAATTTGAAGAAAAGGGGAAAAGTGAGGAAGTACATGACAGTAGCAAAGATGGAATGTCAAAATGGCAAGACAAGAAAGAAACAGTCCAGAGTAGAAGTAATGTTGTTTTTTTGTTTTTTTTTTTTCCCCTAAGTATTTCATTTATATTATTGCATGGCATTTAGAATGTATTGGAATGATGGTAATAGACAATACACCTTAATAGCTGAGATGGCTATTAATTTGTTCTTCATTAGGAGAGAGCAAAGAATAAGGAGTGAAATGATCCAGTAATTCAGCAGAATTTTCCCTTACCCCTTATCTTCCACAGGGCATAGAGGAGATGGGTTTTTCATTTCATCAAAATAGGGAGCATCCAGTAAAATAACTTCCTCTACAAATGCATATTGCCAATCTTCTTATTTTATAGTGTTAGAGAGTTGTCGGGGGAATTGGGAGACTAGATCACTTGTCAAAGTCACACAGTCAACAATTTTCTCAGGCAGCACCTGAACTAAGGTTATGACAACTCAGATACATGTTCTATATCCGCTATACTATATTGCATCCAGCGTCATCTCCAGTTGTCCTGATGTCTATCTGGCCACTGGACCCAAATGGCTCTAGAGGATAAAGTAAGGCTGGTGACTTTGCACTGTCCTCCCTCCCTCAAATCTGATTCACTTGCAAGTCATGGCATTATCTTCCTGATGTCACAGTCCTCTTCCAGAATAAAAGATATACCACAGCTATACTATACTGCCTCTCCATGGAGTGAAAATGCTAAAACTTACTTCTGCTGATGCTTTGGACAGCAAAATAGTCAGGAATAGTTAAGAGATTTGGACTAGAATCAATGCAAAATATTTTTTTAATAAGCCTATGATCCAGCCCTCTTATCTATCACCATTTATTCATTCATTTGTTTATTTGATTTAGAAGAAGAAAATAAAGTCTAGATCAATTCAGTTACTGGCCAATGTTTACAAACTTAAATGGTAAAAGAGATGGGAATAGAATCCAGATCTTACCTCCATCTAACAGTCTTTCTAATACATCATACAATATTGGAAATATTTATTTTTTTGAGGAATGGTGTTCCTGAAAAATAAATTGGAAAGATTTTTCTTTAAGAAAAGGAGGAAGAACAGCTAAAATAATTCAGTAAAGAGACATATTTGGAATTTGACTCCTAATTAAGTTTAATATCAGAAAGAAATGAATGGGTATTAAATAAAAAGTTTTAAAGTCTACTTAGTTGATATCTAGTATTGTGATTGGCATACCATTCTTGAGTTCAGGACATATTTAATATCTTTAAAATCACCATTTAAACACCTTTTTTGCTGTTTTCTAAAGGGTTTGGCTTTATTATTTCTCATCTAAAACATCTTTCCTTGAATATCTTTAATAACTTTTTCCCACTAGATTATTATGTTAATTCAGGAAATTATTCTCTCTTACTTTTTATCATTAAAAAAGTATTTCTCAGAGAATTCTGACTTGTCTAATATTAATTTCACTTGAAATTTGCACATGGAATCAGAGTGTCAGGAATAAAGAAGGCCTCAAAGGCCGTCTAGTTCAATTGATATATGAACAAGATTCTACTCTATAACTCTTTCAATTGTTCACCCACATTTTGCTTGAAAACCACTGGGAAGGAGGAATCCCTTATCAACGAAATGAAATCAATCAATTGATAAGCATTTACTAAGGACCTATGATGTACTAAGCACTATTCTAGTTTCTTTAATCCAAAGACAAAAGTGAAACCGTCTCTGCCTTCAAGAAGCTTATATTGTAAAGAATCAATTTCATCTTTTAAAGAGTTGGAATTGCTAGTGTGGGGTTTTTTTTTTAAACTGAATATTTGCTTTTGATTTTTTTCTTTAAATCCTTTGATTAGTAAAAGCATGTTTTTGAAATCTCAGTTGTGGGTTAAAATGAAACTTCTTTCAGGTCTCCATTGATCTATCCTACTCAACTTTAGCTGTAGATTTAATGAATTGGAGTCCCAACTCTTTCAAAGAACCTCTATGCCACTCCAAATTAAAAGGGGTGAAAAGATGCTAGATACATATGTGGAAGAAATCCTAGAATTCACTTATTATAGCCCTCTCATTTTTCAGATAAGAAAATTGATATCTGGAGAGATCAAGCGATTTGCCCAAGGTCAACTATATATTAAGAGAGACAGGATTTGGAAACAGGTTTTCTGAATCCAAATTTAGCTCTCTTTCTCATATACTTAAATCACTTTCTAGGATCTTGGAACAATATAAATATGCTAAAAATAAAATAATGTAAAGTTTAGAGATATAAAACATTTCTGGTCCACCATGTGATTTCTTTTCTTCTTTGATTATCTTACATTGAATTTCATTCATGCAGTGACGTGAACATATATCAAAACCATCTTTTTCCTCCATGTCATGAAGAATGTTAACTGAACATTTCTGAACTTGTTGAACAGAACAATTTCCTTTCTCTCTTTATTTCCTGGTAGTTAGTAGATATATGACATTTTAGATGACTATTCCTTGTGATGGGGAAGAAAGGAAATATTTATTCTAGTTTTAAGTCATGATAAATTAGATTTGTTGTACTTTTCATGTTTTGTTTGTGTTATAGGGTAAGAATTAAAAGATGATTTAAATTGATCTTTCCCATTATAGCCTTGGAAGGCTGGGTTATTTCAGTCTTTGCTTTCTTGAGAAACGCTATGATTTTCATAAAATTAAATCGTATAACTTTAGATTTAATGAAATCTTTTACTACATCCTGCATACTTTCTATATTTGAACAAATCCTCCATTGAAATGACTAGCCTTGATGATTATTGAAGTTTACATGACTGTTCTCAACTTATATGTGTACATGCATTTTTTTGTTTTTCTTTATTTAGTATTTTACTTTTCTCCTGCTACATATAAAAACACTTTTTAACATTCATTTTTACAACTTCGAGTTCCAAATTCTCTCCCTTCCTTCCTCTCCAATAGCCTCCCACCAAATTGAGAAGACAAGCAAAACATTTCCATAATATTCATGTTGTGAAAGAAAACAGACCAAAAATATTAAAAAAAAAACTTCTGAAAAATAAAGGAAAATAAAATATGATTCAATTTGTATTCAGCCACCATCAGTTCTTTCTTTTGGATGGATACATTTCTCATCAGAAGTCCTTCAGTGTTACCTTGGATCATTGTATTGATGAGAGTAGCTAAGCCATTCACAGCTAATCATCTTACAGTATTGCTGTACTTTGTACACAGTATATTTCAACTGGCATCTGCTCAAGCAAGATTCTCCATGCTTTTCTAAGAGCACATCACTTATCATTTCCCATAACACAATAGTATTCCATCACAATCACATATTACAACTTGTTCAGTCATTCTCCAATTAATGGACATCCCCTCAATTTCCAATTCTTTGCCCCATGAAAGGGTTAGGATAAATATTTTTGTACGTATAGGTCCTTTTCCTTTTTTAACCTCTTGTGGGATACAGACTTAGTAGTGGTATTGCTAGGTCAATTGGTATGAATGATTTTATAACCCTTTGGGATAGTTCCAAATTGCTCTACAGAATGATTGAATCAGTTCACAAATCTACCAGATGTGCATTAATGCCCCATTTCCCCCATATCCCCTCAATCATTTGTCATGTTCCTTTTCAGTCCTATTAGCCAACTAATGGGTAGGACAGAGTACCTCAGAATTGCTTTAATTTGCATTTCTCCAATCAATAGTGAGTTAGAGTATTTTTATGTGGCTATAGATAGTTTCAATTACTTCATCTAAAAACTGTTCACATCTTTTGATAATTTATTAACTGGGGAAATAACTTTTATTTTTATAAATTTGATTTAGTTCTCTATATGTTTGAGAAGTGAGGCCTGTATCAGAGAAACTTCCTTCATTTTTTTTCTCACAGTTACAATTCCCTCCATCTTATTCCCCAATTTATTCTATTGTCTCTCTCACCCTCTCTCACCTCCTCAAAAGATTTTTGTTTCTGACTACTCCTTCCCCCAATCTCTTTTCCCTTCTAACCACCCCCCCCAACTCCTTCTCTTATCCCTTTTCCCTCCTGCTTTCCTACTGGCTAAGATAGATTTCTATATCCAAGTCAGCATGTTTGTTATTCCCTCTTTGAGTCAATTCTAATAAGAGTACAGTTCACTTGCTCCCCCTAGCTTCCCCTCCACTGTAAAAGCTTTTTCTTGCTTCTTTTCTATGAGGTAATTTGTCTGGTCTACCCCTCCCTTTCCCTTTCTCCCAGTACATTCCTCTCTCGCTCCTTCATTTGTTTTCAATATCATCCCATTATATTCAACTTTCACCTGTGACGTCTGTCTGTATTACTCCTTTCTGCCCAAATAATGAAAAAATTTCTCCTGAGTTACAAGTATCATCATCCCATGTAGGAATATATACTATTTAACCTAAGTCTCTTATGATTACCCTTCCTTGTTTATTTTATTTTTTTTATGCTTCTCTTCAGTCTTGAATTTGAGAGTCAAATTTTCTATTGAGCTCTTGTCTTTAATCAGGCATGCTTGAAAGCTTCTCTATTTCATTCACCCCTGAAAAAATATACTCAGTTTCCTGGGTAGGTGCTTCTCGGTTATAATCCTAGCTCCTTTGACCTCATGAATATTATATTCCAAGCTCTCTGATCCTTTAGTTGGAAGTTGCTCAATCTTAAGCTACCCTGACTGTGACTCCACAATTTTTGAATTGTTCCTTTCTGACTGGTTACAATATTTTCTCCTAGACCTGGGGGCTCTGGAATTTGATTATAAACTCCTAGGAGTTTTCCTTTTGAGATCTTTTTAGGAGGTCAGTGGATTCTTTCAATTTCTATTTTAAACTCTGGTTCTAGAATATCAGGGTAGTTTTTTTTGTAATTTCTTGGAAGATGATATCTAGGCTCTTTTTTGGATCACAGCTTTCGGTATTTCAATAATTTTAAAATTATCTCACCTAGATCTATTTTCCAGTTCAGTTGTTTTTTCAGGTGAGATATTTCACATCATCTTTTTTTTTTTTTATTCTTGCAGTTTTATTTTATTGCTTCTTGATTTTTCATAAAGTCATTGATTTCCATTTCTTCAGTTCTAATTTTTAAGCAATTATTTTCTTCATTGAGCTGATTTGGTCAATTTTTTTCTACATTGATTTTTTTTTTTCCATTTCGCCACTCCTGCAAATTAATGCATACTCCTCTTCATTAGCTTTTTCTATGTCTTTTACCATTTGGCCTAGTCTATTTTGTAATATTATTTTGTTCATTATTGTGTGTGTGTGTGTGTGTGTGTGTGTGTGTGTGTGTGTGTCTTTTACCAAGATGTTGACTTGTTTTTCATGATTTTCTTGCATCACACTCATTTATCTTCCTAAATTTTCCTCTAGCTCTCTTATCTGATTTTCAAAGTCCATTTTGAATTCTTCTATGGCCTGAGACCAATTCTTATTTTTCCGAGAAGCTTTGAATGTAGGAACTTTGACTTTGTTGTCTTCTTCTGAGTGCATGTTTTGATCTTCGTCACTATAGTAACTTTCTATAGTCAGAAATTATTTTCCTGTTATTTGTTCATATTCCCACTTTATTACTTGACTTTTAAACTCTTTGTTAAAATAGCCCTCTACTTCCAGAGTGGAGGGCTCACTGTCCCAAGCTTCAGGAGTTTTGTGTAGCTGTTTTCAAGGATACTTCTAGGGAGTTGTAAGTTTTCAGTTGTTCCAAGGTGGTATGATCTAAGGCAGACATTCCCAAATTTATTGACCTACCATACACTTTTCAAAAAAAAAGAATAAACATTCAGGGCCCCTCTAGAAATTTATTTTCTTTAACTCTTCAATTTTTTTTAAAATTTGTATCATTTCAAAAAAATATGTATATATATAATATATAAATGTGTGCATATGCATGTAGATATGTAGATATATACATAAATACAAATATACACATATACATACATATGCACACATACCTACATGTATACACACATTTACACATACACATACATACCTACACATATACCTACATATATACATATGTATGTGTATATATGTATATGTGTATGTATATATGTATATATACGTGCGTGTGTGTGTGTGTATATGGGATTCCTGCATTGGAATTTTGATGACACAGTATTATATCATGTAAACTTGTAGTATTATATTATAGACAAGTCATTGTATGCACATATTCCTGCTCATGCACGCTGCACTTCCCAACAATGCATAACATGCCCACTTGCCAACACTTGCTTGGTAAGAACTGTCAGTGAACTTGAACACTGATGAGTTATAGCTTTCGTTTTGTGTGTTTATTTGGAAAATATCATCACTATGACTTTAACCCTGTAACACAACAGATGAAATATGTATGAATGATTTTTCAAATTTTCTTACCTTCTTTTCTTTCTTCTTGCTTCTACTGCCCTCTTATTTTTTATTCAATATCCTCAATTGCATCCCTGGATCTTTTCAGCACCCCCAGGGGCCAGTATTGCTCACTTTGGGAACCTATGAAGAAGAGGTGTTCCCTAATCTCCTGGCCTATGCTGTGGTCTGTAAGTGACCACAAGCACTCTTTCGTGACCTGGAACTGTGGGATTCCAGTGCTCCACTATGGTCACAAGCTCTGGTGTGTTAGTGCTTCTCACCCTGAGACTGCCAGCCAGGAGCTTCACCTGGATCAAAATATGGACAAAGCAACACAGTTCTGCCTCAGTGCTACCAAAGAGATCTCTGTAATCTCCTGATCAGTTGTTTTACCCCTTTAACACACATGGGCTGAGAGCTTGTAACACCAACACAAGATTTACAGGACCTCTGGTGACTATGAATATACTGCCAAAATATAACAGATTATCCACATGGACGACAGAACCAAAACATTCATTTCAACACCAGAAAGCTGAATCTCCACACCAGAAAGCCAAATTCCTCATGACAACAAAGAAATCTATACACAGTAATAATTTAGGGACCACCACCATTCCCAAGCCTTCCCCTGGTAGAGCCTTCCCAGAAATGAGTTCTTACAGCTTGCTGCCTGCTTCGTCTCTCTCCCTCAGCTCTAACTGCTATGTTAACCTTCCTCTCAACTGTGCTCCACCCCTCCTGTTCCACCTGTTCAGCAAGCTTCTCCCACCCCAGATTCATGTAACTTAGCCTTCCATGTGACTCAGCAGGTCACATGGCCATGTTAACGGATGGTAAAGACCTTTCCATTATGCAAAAATACATGAACATTATGGAGTTTCAGAAGCAGCTGCTACTGATGATTTAGTTGTCCCCAAGCCTAGTCTTGGTTTGTGAGAACTGGTCTGTACTGATTGGCCTGCAATGAACTATGATTCTTTCTGATGCTGGTGCAACAGATCTTTCCTGCTGAACTTCTAAATTATCTTGGGTTGGAAAAACATTTCATTCTGTCTTTTTGTGGGTTCTGCTACTGTAGAATTTGTTTGAGTCATTATTTAAAGGTATTTGGAAGGATTTGGGAGAGAGTTCAGATGAGTCCCTGCCTTTACTCTGCCATCATGGTTGTGTGTGTGTGTGTGTGTGAGATTTTAAACATGAATTTTTTAAATGTGAAGAGATTTGTATCTTATGCAACATTTTGATAATATCTTATTGGTATCAAGTTTTCATAAGAATCAAGGCCTGATAAAGATATTTTATGATATTTGATCCATTCTCATGTATCAACTGCTTTCATCTTTCTCTCTCTCCTGGTCACCAAGGCTCCAAAGGTGAGTCAGAGTTCAAATTCAGCTAATTTATTCCATGACTGTGAAGGGTCAAAATAGACCTTTGCCTATTACTGACCGAAAGCTGTTGAGATAATCATGCTGTGAATGTATTGTAATGATCTGGGGAAAGTAAAAATAACAGGGAGAGGGCAAATAGATAGTTTTCATTTTTTGGAATAAAAGGAAATGAAAGTGAAAAAACTGAGAGATTCCTGCTCTAATGACTGATGGGAATATAAAAAAGTTTTTCAAGGTAACTCTAGAAGATCTGCATATGGAACTTTGGTTTGAGTTACCTGCGTATTTAGACAATTTTGTACTAAACAATTGCCATTAGAACCTTCCGAGGAAGGAAGAAGGAGGTTTCCTCTGATAACCAGAATACTGAACAAGTAGGGCTGGTTCAGATGATGAGAATGTATATTGGGTTACTGAGAGACAGAGATTAACAATAGATAGGAGACATTTCTCCTCCCGTTACATCCCCCATTCGGTTTCTTCAGAGACTGCTGCTTGTTATCCTAGGTGCAGTTGTGTGTACAACTTCATCAGACATTTTTGTTTTATACACCCTCTTCTGTTTGCTTTCATACTGATGGAAATAGAAATATAGAATAAGTGGTACAGAGAACTCCTGAATGAGGATATTCCTTCACCTGATGTAAATTGATACCTTTTTATGAAATATGTAATTTTAGAGAGTTCCTTAGAACCATGAGAGATTAAAGACTTGTGGTACATGTCAGAAATAGATCTTAAACTCTCGTCTTTCTGGCTCCAAAGCTCTCTTTCTATTTATGATACTACACTGCATCTATTCATTGTCATTAGGAAAAGATTTGGAGATGAAAGGGACCTTGAAATTCATCTATGCCAACTTTCTCACTTCATAAATAGGAAAATGGACCCCATAAAGATTAAGTGACTTGTCCAAGGTCACACAGATCTAATTAGTGGCAGAACCAGGAATTGAATCCAAATTTTCTCACTCCAGATTCATCAGGCTTTTAATTGTGGTATCCATCCAATTGCACACAATTTCCCCTGAATTCCTCCCCACCTTCCTGCAAACGACAAAGAAAAATATTCCTCCCATGCCCATAATTCTACTAGCCATTCTGAGATATGGAAGTGTGGTTATGATTGAAACATTTTTCCATATGGGTCACTTTGCCCACTCTTTCCTAGAAACTCTTTTTTAAAAATATAGATTACAAATCATAACCACCATTACTAAAGGTAGACATTTGTTAAGCACACAGTGTCAACTCCCTTCTGCCAGACGAGATCAGAAAGGAGAAAGGTATCAAACTAAGACCACGAGGAACATATTTGTAGCTGCTGTTCTAATGACAATTATCTTATACCCTCATCAATACCTCACCCCCACTTTAGTGCATCTGATATCATTCTTGTCCATTCATTTCTAGCCAGCCAGCATTTCCTCACCTCCAAATTCCATTTGCAAATGGATAGCCAATAATCTTTCTAAATTGCCAGTTTCCTATAAAATGGAAATCATATAAAGCCATAGAAAAGACCTCAGAAATTCTCCTAGTAGCAACTTAATTAAAATTAAATTAACATATCAATGAAGGAACACTGCCCTGAATAAAAATAGCGTACTTTTATTCACATACATTAAGAATGCCTAATTCCTTCAATCTTCTCAAGTGACTAACTCTCCAATCTAAATTGAATATAGCAACTTTCTAGGTCTGAATTTCCTCATCTATAAAAAGTGACAGTTGAATTAGATGACCTTTTAGCAGTATGCTGCTCAACTAGCCTTAGCAAGATTGTTATTATAAATTGATGCTACTTACAATCGTTTTTTAAGAGGTATGTGGGATAGAATAAATAACTCATCCTTTCTTTCAGCTTCAGCCAGGAAAATGGGTCCACAGAGTTATCTGTACTGGATTAAAGAGCATGGCTTCTCTTTCGAATAGGGCCCTTTTGACCCAAAATGGACTTATTGCTTAGAAAAGAGTATACCCAGTGATCATCAGATCTGGCACTTTGGAATGTAATTGATAAGATTTTACCTAAAGTAAAAATAAAAAAAAAAGTTATGTAATGATTTATGGTTTGCAAAGTGCCTTAAATTCATTATCTCATTTGAACCTACTACTACTACTACAATTACTGTTACTACCACCACCAGTACCACCACCACCACCATTACCATTACTACTACTCCTACTATTACTACTACTACTACTACTACTACTACTGCTGCTGCTGCTGCTGCTGCTGGAGATGTTGCTGCTACCATTACATTTTATAGAAGCTCAGAGAGTCATATAGGGAGCAAGTAAAGTAAGGTAAGTAAAGGCCATATAGGTAATAAGTATCTAGGTAGCCTTTACACTCACATCTTAGTGACTCTAAGTCTAATACTCTGTATGCAAGATTGCAAAGTCTCTAACCATGAAGGTTTGGAAGCAAAAGAGCCGGTTTGTACTAGAGTCATAGGTGCTTATTCTCTTTACTTCTGCTTGGTTATGACAGCAAAAGCTTATAGATTCTTCTCTCTGTCTCCTTCCAGGCAAAATGAGAAGAACTGTTTCTTTGTCCTGTTTCCTTGACCTTCCTACTGGGCCATGACACATCCCCCCATCCCCTGTTTTTTCATCTTTCTCTGGGGATTGATGACACAGTATCCCCTATATCATGTAATATAGTGCCTTGCCTAATTAGGCATGCAATAAATGTGTTGAATATCCTCAACAAAATTGAATTGCTCAATTTATTGTCCAAACTTTTATTTCCTGGTTGTTTACCTTGTACAAAACCTTGTCCTAGGCTCTGGGATTCAAAGGAAACAGACAAGGATGTCTGTCCCTCATGGAGCTTATATTCCATTCAGTTCAAATTTTCTGAATGTTTCACATGTTAGTTTGAGCTTTGAAATGACCATTCAGGCACATTTATAGTACATACATGCATGCCAATTTTTATGTTTTCTTTATTTGAAAGTTTTAAGATTTTTATTAAAATTTTATTACATATTTTATTAAAATATTTTATTGTTTATTAAAATTTTATTTTAATGTCAAGTAGGCATTTATGATGTAATGATGTTTAATTGGCTCATAAGCAGGAACCTCTCTAAGGTCACTTTACTCCTTCTGCTTCATCCTTAGTACTAGTAATCAAGAGGACAACATATGCTTAGTTTTCAGTTTTGAAGAATAAAAAGAAAATGAAAACATTAATATTATACAACAGCACCACCTGGCTTGTCTAGTAGTACCCATACTTCTCATTAGAGAATTAAGCCGTCCCATACTATCTATATTTTTTAAGACACAAATGCCCAGTTATGCAACAGTATGCAGTATGACTTTTTTTTTCCAATTATCAATCATGTTCACATGGTATAGTAAATAGTGGTCTAAGGAAATAGTACATGTCACAATAAAGATCTGCAACAAAGAAAAGCTAAAGTACAAAATACCAAGCATGATCAATTTATTAGTATATTTTTTGTTGTTCATTTGTGCCCATTCATTCGTTGACTCCATTTGGGATTTTCTTGGCAAAGATACTGGAGTGACTTCCCATTTCCTTCTCCAGCTTATTTTACAGATGATGAAAGAGTGTTAAATGACTTTACCAGGATCAAACAGGTAGTAAGTGTCTAAGGCCAGATCTGAACTAAAAAAAGATAAATTTTCTTGCCTCCAGGCCTAGGACTCTACCCACTCTGTCACTTAGTTGCCCACTAGGTCTACCAGATACTCTTAAGTTTTTATCCAAGACCCCTCAGTAGGTAAAAATCTATCTAACAGTGATTATGCCATTTTTTTTGCAATTGAAAAGGTATCAGGTTATATAGGATCCCCAAAAAGTAGTGCAATGAAGCAAATGACATTTGAAGCTGTGGTTGTTCTCACTCAAGGATGGAAGATGGCTGTGGTTGTCTTGACTTAAAGTGGGGATTTCCATAACCCTTCCATAATGCAGGGCAAAAGGAAAAAATACAAAGATAATTAACTTCTTCCGGAAAGTCTTATGGTGGGTGAACAAAAATCACCAGATTTCCTCATTTCCCCTCATGGTCAGCCAAATTCACAGCTTTGAGTTAGAAGCTTGAGGGAACTCAAACTCATGTAATGAGCGGGCTAACTGATAGTTAGCAGATTGGTCATTTATACACAATAAATTACTTAAGCCTTATTTAAATAAGACAAAATAAAGGTGGCCATCAATTTTCAATTTCACAGATATTGGCATAGGTGCTAGGCATGGTAGCACACACCTGTACTCCTGGCTTCCTGGGAAATTAAAGCCAGTAATCTCTTGAACAAGTGAGTTCTGAGCTTCAACTATGCAGATTAGGTGACTGCACTAAGTATGACATCGATGTGGTGAGGCTCCTGTAGTGTCAGATCATCATTTTGTTCAAGAAATTAACCAGCCTAAGTCAGAAGAGGAATGCTTTCAAAACACTCATGCCATGCCCAAAGGGCTGTAAAACAGTGTCTATCTGATGGGATGATGGGATATGAACCCTGAATTTTCCCAAATATTTTAACAACCCAGTCCCTGGCTTCTTCCCTAAGATGTATAGTCCACCCCAACCTGCCTTTACTACTTACTTTACTTGATACTCTTTAATCCCATCTACACCATCTCACTGTGGTCCTTGGCCCATCCTAGGCTATTCATCACTCCTTAATGCTATCCAGATCCTCTCATTGTCTTTTCTAGTATAGAAATACCAATCTTAACCCTGTTAAATTGCTCAGATTCACTTAGAATCTAGCCTGCTTCTATTGGCCTCACAAATAAACCACTACTTATACTGAAAGAAGTCTTGAGTGTTTGAATTCTTTTGAGACAGACTCCCTATAACCTTGCATTTTCACCTAAAACTGCAACATATCCTTTGTTGCAGCAGTACTACTACTAGATCTATATCCCAAATAGATTTTTTTAAAAAACTGGACTTATTTGTATAAATATATTTAAAGAAATTCTTTTTTGTGGTGGCAAAAAATTGGAAACTGAGGGAATGTCCATCATTTGGGGAATGCCTGAACAATTTCTGGTTCATGATTGGGATGGAATACTATTGTGGTATATGGAATGATGAATAGGATGATTAAATAGATAGGAAATACTTATGTAAACTAATGCAAAGTGAGGTAAGTAGAACCAGGAAAATATTGTATATAGTAACAAGAACATTGTATGATAATCAATGGTGAATGACTTAGATATTTTCAGCAATACAACAATCCAAGATAATACTAAAAGACTCATGATGAAAAATGCTATTCACCTCCAGAGAAAGAACTGATGG
Organism: Notamacropus eugenii; assembly: GCF_028372415.1. Classification (NCBI taxonomy): domain Eukaryota; kingdom Metazoa; phylum Chordata; class Mammalia; order Diprotodontia; family Macropodidae; genus Notamacropus; species Notamacropus eugenii. The sequence continues at coordinate 110,595,403 of NC_092878.1, forward strand.
AGTCTGAATAAAATTGAAATGGACTATTTTTCACTTTCTTTCTTATTTTTGTGGTATTTTCTTTTTGTCTCTGTTTTCATTTACAACATGACTAATATGGTAATATGGTTTGCATGATTTCTCATGTATATTTTGTATCAAATTGCTTACCATCTTTGGTAAGGAAGGAGACAGAGAATGGAATTCAAATTTTTTTTAAATGTGAAAAATTGCTTTTACATGTAGGTGCTTAATAATAAAATATTATTAAAACAATCACAATAAAACATGCCGTGCAGTTTTGAGAAAAGGCTAGTAAATAGCCCCTGAACCTCCCATGAGGATGATATGGGAGAAATCCTGTCCTAAAAACAAAACAAAATCAAAATCAAGACAAAATGTCAGAAAGATAACGATGTGTTAATCACAGTGACATACATAATTAGAATATAGGGCAGCACAAATCTAGGCAATGGTCGCCTAGGGTAAAATAGTGAAATATTCATGTTTTCTCTCAAGGTTGCTAATCAACCCTTCTGCTTTTGTGACAAAGATTCATTCTGGCATGTGCCCATGTTTTTAAACTCCTCGGAGTGAAGGACACGACCTTTTGCCTTCAAAGTTCTGGAATACTTTTTTTTTCTGATAGGAGGATATTTTTAAAAAGTTTCGTACTTTCAATAATAAAAACTTCTTTTCTTACAAGAAACTTAACCTGTTTCCCTTATAGAATGTCATTAATTGCATTCTCTAATGAGTGCAAAATCTTTTATACATGTTGCATTGACATCAAGGAATGAAAGGGAAGCTAAAGGTCTTATTGTGATTAGAATTTAAATTTAAATACCTAGAGAGATTAGAATTCTTCTGGTATTTCTTTGAAATACCTTGAGAGTAGTTCTTAGTTTACTTATCTATGTAGATCACCTTTTCATTCTGTTCATTTAGAGCAGATAAATAATGGTACCAAGCTGGTTTCAGAAGAAAAAAGCCCTTTAACAAACATTATCTTTAAGCAAAGTGACTTCATATACATTCATACATACATACATATATACATACACATATACATACATATGTATATAGGTGTTTGTACATACATATGTATGTATATGTGTATAATATGTGTGTGAGAATATATATATATTTAACTTATATATAACTATATATATTTATATGTATATATATAACTATATATATTAGCTATATATATACATATATATATATTTAAATTTTCTAGCTATCTGAGGGCCACAGAAATGCTTTAGTTATACAGAATCTTGATCAAATTCCCTTATATTCATAGTTTGGTGTCAGAATAAGAGGAAAAAGTAATGCCTGGGGCACTTATACATATTATAATTACACAGGTGACTTTTCTTATACTGTTGTTTATTCTTCAACTAAATAGTTTATCCTCTTTCCATTCTTGATGCCCTGGCCATATTAGATGCTTAATAAATAACAAATTGACATCTCTCATATTTGACTCTCATCTTTTTTGTTCATTTGTTTCATGGTTGTATCAGAATTGTTCCAGTTTTTCTGACTTGATTTTTACATCTTGAATCATTTGTTCTTGCGTCTTGAAATTTAAGAGTAGACTGTCCCTCAGTTTTCATAAAGTAAAGTTGAATAGCAGAGCACACAGTCTACACCAGGGTCTAATTAAACTAAAATTTATTTGGAAAGAAAAGGATTGTTTGATATATTTTGATATGTTAATTCATCCAATCTCTCTCTTTCTGTCTCTCTGTCTCTCTGTCTCTCTGTCTCTCTGTCTCTCTGTCTCTCTCTCTCTCTCTCTCTCTCTCTCTCTCTCTCTCTCTCTCTTATATATACACATACATATGTCTGTACACATAGATATTCAGGTAGTTCTATTATCATCCCTGTGCCCCACCACTACTGACTCTCTGGACCACCACTATCATGGCTCAGCTGCCTTCTTACCCTGAAACTTCATTTAGCTCCTGTGAACTTTTCACCTTGCAACATCTCTCTAACTTGCTGGCCTCCTCCTCCATAATGGAGATTTTTCCTGGAGCCCCATTATGGAGATCAGCCCAGACTAACTATGCTTCATTATTCTTCTAGATATGCTTCTGACTCTCTGGACTTCATCATGCCCTCCTCCTTCATCAATGCCAATGCAAATATTTTAATACCCAATGCTCAAGAGCTGGAGTTATATCTTACTAATGATGAGAGACCAGTTCCCTCAATACCATTCCTAGTTGGCCAGTCCCTCTCCACTGTACAAATCATTTTAAGTCAGCACTGGAATCTCTCCCTTTCTCAGGTCAGACTGAAACTAATGGGCAAGGAAGAGGTACCCATTTCTTTCTCTTTTATATTTTGTCTTCTATTATTAGAATGTAAGTTCCTTGGGGGCAAGATTGTCTTTCTTTCTACCTGTATTTTTATCCCTGACTTTTAGCACAATCCCTAGAACACAGAAAGTGTTTAATAAGTGTTAGTTGCCTGCCTGCCTGCTTTTTAACTTTTAGCCAGTCACTTAACATTTATCAAGTGTCATTGTGATAAACACAAGAAAAGGCAAAATTTAGTCCCTGTTTTCTATGAGCTCACAGTCGAATGGGAGAGAAAACATGTAAACAACCATGTACAAACAAGCTATAAATATGATAACTTTGAAATGTTTGAAAGAAGGAAGTCACCAGAATTAAGGAGGTTTGGAAAAACCATGCCTCTGCAGTTTAGGTCAGACTCCAAGGAAATCAAGGATGTCAGAAGGCAAAAGTGAGGACAGAGAGCATTTCAGGCATTGAGAACAGCCAATGAGTCAGGAGATGGAATGTCTTGTGTGAGAAACAGCAAAGAGGCTAGTGTCACTGGAGCAAGAGGTATGTAGATGAATATAAAGTGTTGTTGTTGTGATTGTGTTTATCCTTCATTCTCAAAGAGGACCATGACATCAAGATGATAACATGAGTTGCAGTTGACATTGATTTGAGTGAGGGAGGTCTGTGCAAGGTCCCCTAGGTCTGAGCCACGTGGGTTCAGTGGCCTGATATTCATCAGGAGGCCTGGAGATTATTCAAGATGCAATGTGAGACCCTGGCACTTTCAGGCTAAGGTCCTGTAGCATTTTCATTTTGAGTGAGATACACCCATTTAATGAATAGGTTTCTTTAAAGTAGTTACTCAAAGGATGGGCCTTTTAATAAATAAATAAATAAATCCAACTGGGAGGGGAAGGCCCTCAGGGTTCCTGGGGGAAAGAGAAACATTTACTATTTAGGAATTTATTCAGTCTGTGCTATGTGGGTGGGGACTTGCTGCTCAGTCTACGAGCTCCAAAGTGAATTGGGTTTAAGGCTGGATTTTTGAACAAGAAATATAGCCAGTAAACCCCAAGGAAAAAAGGGAGAAAAGGAGAGGAGAGAAGAGGAGAGCAGACGAGCTGCTACTCACTCACAGGCTGTACTCATCCTTTGTTCTCCAAGAGGACCATGACATGAGAGAAATGATGACATGACTTGCAGTTGACTTTGATTTGAGTGAGGAAAGGTTATGCAAGATCACAAGCTCACTTCTCCTGAGCCATCTGGGTCCAGTGGTCTGATATTAATCAGTATAAGGAATAAAAAGTTTGGAAATGTAAAAGTAATTTATGAGATTTGATTCTGAAAGCTATTATTTTCTTGAGTCAGGAGGAGACATGATTAGACCTGTGCTTTGGGAAGATCCCTTTGCCAGCAAAATAGAGGATGGACTGAATTAAGAAGATATTTGAGGTAGGAAGCCCAACCATCATGTCATTATAATAGTCTAACTATGAGGTGATGAGAGTATATACCAAGGTGGTAGCAATGTCAGAGGATAGAGGAGGGAGTTTGTGAGAAATGTTATGAGGGTAAAATTGTCAGGTGTTGGCTACAGAGTAGATGTGGAAGATGAGAGAGAATAAGGGGGTAATATGACACTTAGATTGTGAAACTGTGCAACTAGAAAGATGGTGGTCGCTTGAACTGCAATGGGGAAGTCAGGAAGAGAAAAAAAATTAGGGGCATTATTAGAAAAATTACGTGAGTTTTGGATATGTCGAGCTTAAGATGCCTATGGGACGCAGAGTTCAAGATGTCCCATAGGCAGTGTGAGATCAAAGACTAGAGATTAACAGAGAGGTTATGACTAGATGAGTACATTTCAGAATGATCAGTATAGGGCTGGTAATTGAATTCATGGGGACTAATGAGACCACCATGTGAAAAAGTATAGAGGGAGACAAAAAAAAAAGGAACCAGGATAGATTCTATGGGACATTCATGTTTAGTGGGTGTGATTTGGATGAAGATCTAGCAAAGGAGAGAGAGTCAAAAAAGTTGGGGCAGAGCCAAGAGAGAGAACAATGTCACAAAAACCTATGGAGAAAATAGTATAAAGAAGAAGAGTTATTAAGAAAGTCAAAGGCTGCAGATACATCAAGAAGGATGAGGACTGAGATTAAAACCATATTAACAGGACAGCAGAATTTATAACACTGTCTATCTATGATCTCTCTCTCTCTCTCTCTTTCTCTCTCTCTCTCTATCTATCTATCTATCTATCTATCTATCTATCTATCTATCTAAGATCTATCTATCTATCTTTCAGATTATGTCACTTTATATGTGAGGAAACTTAGAAAAAGAAAGGTTCAATTATACAACTGAAACACACAAAAGTTCAGCAACAAGGTTCTTACACTTATCCTTTATTACCAGGAGTCTTATATTGAGGTTCACGGATTTCCAGGGAGTTCATGGATAGACTTCAGGGTGTTCATGTACTTAGATGTGAAAAAATACATCTTTATTATTTTTTACTAAGTTTTAACTAAAATTTAATATTACTTTCAGGTCTTTAAAAACATTGTGGAAGGGGGGGTGTGTGGAGCCAAGATGTCATAATAGAAGTAGGCCCCTGCCAGAGCTCTACCCCCAAACCACTCAAAGTGCCTGTAAAAATGACTCTAAACAAATTTTAGAGCAGCAGAAGCCACAAAATGACAGAGTGAAAACAATTTACAGCCCAAGACAATCTGGAAGACTGATAGGAAGATTGCACTGGGCTCAGAGCAGAGCACAGCCCAATGTGGGCCACCCTGGCACAGATGAGATTTTAGCAAGCCTCAGGGCACTGAACCACTGGCAGCTGTAGCTATTTGCAGACCTCTCAACCCCAAAATGCCAAAGACAACTTCAAAGGTCAGTAGGAAAGTTCTCTCACCTGGGTTTGAGAAGAAAATTGGCTGGCCCCAGCCCCAGGGAGGCAGCAGTTGCTGCTGCAGCAGAAGGTTCTCTGCAGACAATGGGGGAATTGAGCAGCTGATCTGGGTTGCAGTCATGGCTGGTGGTCCTGGGGGAATGAGGATCACTGGTGTGGCAGAGATGGTGGCAACTCTGGAGAGAGAATCTTACTCACAGTTCCAGGGCAGAAAAGAGGGCTTGTGATTGCTCACAAAACAGAGTGAAGGCCAGGAGAGGAGTAAACACTTCTCCTTTATCATACAACTTTCAAGGAACTGAGAATTTAGAGGTTGCTAGAGATGCCTCTGAAAATAGCAGCACAAAACCCTTGAAAGTTGGGGCAGTATATCCTCCACTTAACAAAGAACTTGGAAGTCAAGTAATTGGCTGGGAAAATGAGCAAAAAGGGGAAAAAAAGGACTATAGAATGTTACTTCCTTGATGAAAAGGTATTTTCTTACAACAGGGAAAATGAAATCATACAACCTGAGGAAAATCAAAGTATCACCCAGAGGAAGACAGCAAGGTCAAAGCTCCTACATCCAAAGCCTCCAAGAAAAACAAAAAATGGTCTCAGGCCATGGAAGAGCTCAAAAAGGATTTTGAAAATCAAATAAGAGAAACAGAGGGAAAATTGGGAAGAGAAATGAGAGTGATATAAGAAAATCATGAAAAATGAGTTACAGCTTGCTAAAGGAGACTCCCAAAACACTGAAGAAAACAACACCTTTAGAAATAGACTAACCAGAATGGTAAAAGAGGACCAAAAAGTCAACGAAGAGAAGAATGCCTTAAAAAGCAGAATGGTCCAAATGGAAAGGGAGGTTCAAAAGCTGACTGAAGAAAATAATTCCTTCAAAATTAAAATGGAGTAAATGGAAGCTCGTGACTTTATGAGAAATCAAGAAATTGTAAAACAAAATGAAAAGAAGGAAAAAAAATAAATGACAATATGAAATATCTCATTGAAAAAACAACAGACTGGGTCAATGGATGCAGTAACAATAATTAAGAAAAAAAAAGAACATTAGTCTACTGGAAAACCGGGATCAAAAAAAGAGCCTAGACATCATCTTTCAAGAAATTATTGGGTAAAACTGCCAGATATTCAAGAAGCAGAGGGTAAAATAGAGATGGGATGAATGCACCAATCATCTTCTGAAAGAGGTCCCAAAAGGTCCCAAATTCCAGAGTTCCCAGGTCAAGAAGAAATTATTACAAGCAGCCAGAAAGAAACAATTCAAGTATTGTGGAACACAATCAGGATAACACAGGATTTAGCAGTTTCTATACTAAAGGAACAGAGGGCTTGAAATATGATATTCCATATGTCAAAGGAGCTGGGATAAAAACCAAGAATCACCTACCTAACAAAACTGAGTATAAGACTTTAAGGGGAAAACTGGAATTTCAATGAAATAGAGGACTTCCAAGCATTCTTGTTGAAAAGATCAGAACTGAACAGAAAATTTGACTTTCATATACAAGAATCAAAAAAAAAAAACCCATGAAATGGTAAAGAGGACAGAGAAGCCATAAAGGATTCATTAATGCTGAATTGTTTACATTCCTACATGGAAAGATGATATTTGTAACTCATGAGACTTTTCCCAGTATTAGGGTAGTTAGAGGGAATATAAATACCTATACACATGTATATGTATGTATGTATAGAGAGATAGATATCTATATATATATCTGTATATACACAGATACATATATATGTATGTATGTATGTGTGTGTATGTATACATATATATATATATATATATATATATATATATATATATATATATATATATATATATATATATATTTATATGCAGACAGAAAGCCCACAAGGTGAACTGAATATGAAGGGAGGATAACTAAAAAATAAAATTAAGTATTGGGAGGAATGGACTGGGAGAAAGAGAAGGGGAGAGGTAGAATGTAGTAAATCATTTCACATAAAAGAGGCAAGAAAGAGCTTTTACATTGGAGAGGAAGAGAAGAGAAATGAGAGGGAAAAAGAGAGCTTTACTCTCATTTGATTTGACTTAAGGAGAGAATAACACATTCAATTGGTTATGGAAACCTATTTTACCCTGTAAGAAGACAAGGGGGAAAGGGATAGGAGAAGAAGAGTAATAGAAAGGAATGCAGATTGGGGTAAGGAGTAATCAGAAGTAAACACTATTATGGGGGGACAGGTCAAGGGAGAGAATGGAATAAATGGGCAGTAGGACAGGATAGAGGGAAATGTGGTTAGTCTTTCACACCATGATTGTTATGAAAGTGTTTTGCATGGCTATACATGGATGACCTATATTGAATTGCTTGCTTTCTCAATGAAGGTGAGTGGGGAGGGAGGAAGGGAAAGAATGTGGAACTCAGAGCTTTAAAAATCAGTTAAAATTGTTTTTTGCTTGCAACTGGGAAATAGGTTGTACAGCAATGGAATCAAGAAATCTATCTTGTCCTACAGGAAAACAGAGGCAAAGGGGACGGGAGAAGGAAGGTTGATAGAAGAGAGGGCAGATTGATGAAAGGGGTGTTTGGGGTACATACTGACCTGGAGTGAGGGGAACGACAAGGTGGAGAGAAAATTTGTAATTCAAATCTTGTGGAAGTGAATGTTGAAAACTGAAAATAAGTAAATTATGTTAAAATAAAAAAAATTAAAGAAACATCATTTTGAGAAGAGGTTCATAGTTTTTACTAGAATGTCCATGACACACACATGAAAAATGTTTAAGAACTCCTGTTCTGGAATAATAATAAAGAAAAAAAAAAAGGTGAGGCTAAATTCAATGGACAGTGTACTACTTATTAGGACAGGAAAAAAAATATATACAATTTAGATTTTCCAAAAGAACACCTTAAACAATGCTTGGAATTCCATTTAGCAGAAATTTAATTCACCAGGATTCCCTGGTTCCATGCAATTTTATCAATACAGGTCTTAATATACTCACAGTCAATAATTCTTTTGTGTGTGAAAAAGGAAGGGGTGTATGGTGTAAGGAATCAGAACACAAATTTCCACAAAGCAAATACTTAATTCTATAAAATTTAACCACGCTTCCTACTATATGTGCGACCACAAGTAATTTTTCCTTGTTAAATTTTAGTTTACACATCTGCAAAATGGGTACAATGATAACATTTTCACTACTTATATCTCACAAAATATTATAAACAAAGGAGTTTGTAAACATTCAACATTAAATACATGTGACATATTAGTTTTCTTCTTTTTCTTCATTGTTTTAAAGACTGATTTTAATAAGCTATATATCTAAAAAAGCAATATAACTGGTATATGCAAAATTTTATTGGGCTACTGTGGAGACAATTAAGTTGCATAGTTCTTAAACCAGTTTTAATATTATTAGCAGCAGATTTACATGGGAAACAGATATGAGGCTTTATCTTGCTTGGTTTCCTGCCTACTTTGTTTATTTCATGAATGTTTAATGAATCCATTTGTGTTTGTTAAAGGATGAGCAATAGATTACACAAAAGCTTGAGTTGGAAATAATTTTATAGGTCACCCAGTCCAAATTCTTTTTAAGCAAGAACATCCTTTACAATATTTCTGACAAGTGTTCTACTTCACTTGACTTTAAGACCTCCCAAAATTAACTTTAGTAAGGTTGAGACCATATACATTCATTTTCACTAAACTTTTATTTTTCTTTTGACATTTACTTATTTCTAATTTCACATTGTATCAATATCTTTTAAACTTCTTTATATATTAAATGTCAGAAGTAGTTAATACTTTCTTTTCTGAATGTGTCAAACACTAGAATTGTAATTTCTCTTTTAATTGAACTTTCCATACCAGGAAATGTTTTAAAATCAATTCCTTATTTTAAAAATCGAGTTTTGTGTACTATTGTATTAACTGAGAGTTATTTAAAAAACAGCAGTATAAAAATAAGATATTTTTTGACATATTGTGTATTTTTTTTGCTTTAATAAGAAAGTTCAGACTATTTCTATTTAGTGCAGTAACAAAGTGTTTTTTATGCCCACTCCCACTCCCTAATCTCCCTTTAGACAGCTTAAATTCCTTATATTGACCTGATATGTGCCTCTCTGAGATTTACAACCATTATTTCTATTTCTTCCCTGAGGATCTGAGCACAGTAAGATTAATTCTATGGATCAGTCCTTCAAAAGGCTAATGACAAGTTATCATGTCTTCTCTATCTTTCTTTTTTTCCCTTTTCAATCTTCAGTTCATTTTACCAGGTTTTGTATGACATAACTTCAGCCTCTCCCATTAATCTAGTCTTGCTCCTTTGTACCCATTCCAGACTTTCAATATCCTTTCTGAAATGTGAATACAGTATTCCAGATGAACAGAACAGAGTACAGAGAGTATGTTTATGTGGTAACTTAGAAAAATAAAGTTTGCACTTTTATAAGCAAGTTATGGTTTTGAAAGACACCCTGGTTTCTAACACCTCTCTCTAGTAGCTCATCTACAAACAAATAAAAGTGAGAAATTTAAAGGCATTGTAGCATTTCCAAACTTAAACAATGCCTTTGAAAGAAGCACATGAAATAAAGTGAAATTTTACTAAGAACAGTTATTTTAATTTTGAATTTTCGAATATATTATGAAAACTCTTGGGGGAAAAAATCTTGTACCATTCATTAAACACATTGAATTACATCCTTGGTTCAAATATGAATACTATAAGAAGAATTCAATAGAAAATCATTTTATAACAGAAATAATTTTATTTTACCTATTTTTATCATGATCACATTTATGTGATCTGTAAATTCTTTTAATAACTGTAATTCTAGAAATGTTGATGCAATGACTTTCACTAGGGATTAGCCTTAATACATGAGATAATTTTGAGCAAACTCAACAAACTGCTCTAATTTTTAGTGGGTGTATGTGTGTTCATCCTTCATTGCCAAAGAAGACCAGGCCATCAGAGAAGTAATGACATGACTTGCACTTGACATTGTTTTGAGTGAGGGAGGGCTGTGCAGGTCACCAGCCTCACTTCTCCTCCAGAGCCATCTGAATCCAGTGACCAGATATTCATCAGGATGACTGGAGATGACCCAGGATGAGACAATTGAGGTGAAGTGACTTGCCCAAGGTCACACAGCTAGTGAGTGTCAAGTGTCTGAGGTGAGATTTGAACTCAGGTCCTCCTGACTCCTGCACTGGTGCTCTATCCACTGCATAACTTAGGTGCCCCAATTTTTTGTGTATGCTACACGCAGTAGAAGCATATATGTGTAATGTCTTGAGGACTCCCTCAGTAGTATGGAGAATATTTGGGGCAATGGTAGTAGGACATCTCCAATTTATGAGGATTTCAGAATATAGATCATGGTCAAAATGATTTATTATTCTGTGGCATCATTGACCATTGTCTACTTTTTCTGCCTAGAATAAACAGAAACACACACATAAATGAGAGGCAGCATAGGGTTGGTCCACAGGGTACGCCAACTATACCCAAGTACTGATAGGACACTATTCTCAGTCACCCTTGAAACACTGAATTCTATTTACCCTCTATTCTAGTCAACAGAATAAATATTCTTTTATTCCTCCAAACTATTTTTTACTTTTTTCTACTTTTAGAAAGTATCTCGATAACAGTTTTATTAGTAGAATATTAAATATAAAAGCTATTATACACACTCACACATACCGTATCTATATGTAAAATAGTCACAACATGTTATATTACATGTGCCATAATATTATACATAATTCACATATATTACATATATAATATTAATACAGCAAATCCATGAACACTGAGAGAATTATAATTTTTCTAATTAATAATCAAATTAAGATTGAGGCCTTTTTTTTTTTTTTTTTTTTGCCTTTTTCTATTCCCTCATTCAGGGACCTTATAGGTCAATCTCTGAAGCACAGGGTTGATACTGAGATTGACCTAATGCACCAGGCACATCTCCTCAATCTTTGGAGGGATCCCACCCAGACATAAGAGCTTACTTCTGATTAAAGTATACGTAGCATCAAGGTGATTGGACTCGGGCCTTGAACAACCCCTTCCCCACGTTGTTCAACATGAGTTCTCCAGGTGGAGATGATTTCTTTTGTCTGTAGTGCTGCTGAGTCTCATGATCGAGTGAGAGAAGCTAAAGGATTTTGCCCCATGCCCTCAATAATATGTCCACTCCTTGACTGACTGCTCACCAGTCAGGGTTGATCTCTGCCATTAGGGTCATCCACTTTTCCAAAGGTATTTAAGTATTCAATGATCACCGTGGTCTTTGCCTTTTATTGCTGAGAGCTACTGGTGACTCTCAGTTTTGATTATTTACTAGCCAAGTTAATAAATGGATTATTAATTGCCCAGAAACTCTTTCAGGCTTTTTATTTGTCACAACATTAAAAATCTCTATAATATTTTTTCTATTAAAGGCTGCTATATATATTATATATATATATACATATATAGGCGTGTGTGTATATATATGTATACACACACACACACACACACATATATACACCATAAAGGCTAAATGACTTGGATGTCACTCACTGAGTAAGTCAGTATTTGAACTCAGATTCTCCCAATACCAAATCTAGTACTTTATCTACTGTACTTTCTGTTAGAGAGGAAGAATATATGCATGCATGCATGTATGTATGTATGTATGTACAAGAAGCTGTATTTACATAATGTTCATATGCGTGTGTGTGCATGTGTGTGTGTGTGTGCACATGTATTTATGTTTTCCTGATAGGCTCTCAGATATTTTGTGAATTCTGTGGTTTTGTGCAATGGAATTGTTCTTGCTATTTCTTCTCTTTTACTGCTGTTGTTTTTATTATTGCTACATAGAAATTATGATCTATATGGATTTATTTTGCATATTACTTGACTAAAGTTTTCAATTATATTGACAAATTTATCCACTGATTTCTCTAGGGTTTTGCAAGTAGTCTATCGTATTATCTGTAGACAGAAATATTTCTTCACCCAATTTCTGATCAAATAAGACATTATTTATAAGTGCTCTTTACAATGCTTAGCACATAATTTGGGCTGCATCAATGCTCATTCTTTTCTTCTATTCTTCTTCTTTCCCCATCAATTTCCTGATTTTTCTGTCTTTTGCTTTTCTGTTTTCTTAGTGATTCTAGGACTATGTTGAAAAATAATGCAGAGAAAGGGCCTATTTGCTTTACTCCCTAACCAGATATTCTTTAAATACCTTGATTTATGTATTATTCTCTGCTTTCAAAGGCATTTTTTGATGATTCCTATAAAATCTTCTTTTTACATGCTCCTTTTTCATTGGTATTTTGCCTATCTGGCTAATTTTTATTATAATGTCCTGGGAGAGACCTTATCAATCTTTCTATAGCCTCTAGAATATTCTTAGAAGCTGATTAATATTAAATGAGAACAGTTGAAGTATAATTTTCCTTAAAGAAAAAGGAAAGCTATACAGAAACATTTATTGAACTATGAAATACCTTATACCATATATTTATTTTATTAAACAGTCTCCCATTTTCTTATAAAATTATAATTATATTTATGCTACATTTAATTATACTCAGAAGATGATGAGAACCAACTTGTGTGACTTTCAAATTACCTTAGAGGATTGACTTAAAAAAAATAAATACTTTGTATAGCATGACCTGCATACAATTGTATGGTTTATAGATAGATATGTATATTTCTGTTTACATACATACGTATACATCCATCCATCCATATATGTATACACACACTATATATATGTATATACATACACATACACATAATATATATTATGTGTGTATATATATATATATATATGTATGTCAGATATAGGATCAGATATACGATCATTGCCTTCATTTGTCAACAGCTGTTTCAAGTAGGATTCTGGTTCTTTTACAGATATTCCTTTACGTTTTAACACAAAGTTCTAAAAATTAATCAAAGAAATAATGAATTTGAGTTGATTACTAAAATTAGATTTTTTTTTAATGAATCTTTAAAAATCAATGTCTCTTCTTTCCATAGTAGCAAAAGTAAAATCACATTTCTTATGGTGTAAGATTTAAAAATACCCTAAATATAAGGATTCTTTAAAATAAATACAATATGTTATTGTCTGCCTTGGTAAGCCTTTTCATGAAAATGAAATGCCCAAGGCAGGACAATTCACCCTTGCCTTCCAAAAAGCAAAACACCAAAAGAAGAAAAACATCATTTGCACATAAATACACTGCAACTTTTGTAAAAGAAATCTTTATGCTGGGAATTGAATTGAAAATACTTCTATGAAAGCTGCTTTCAGTGGCAATCTCCTAAAAGTCACAGTCAATTAGATATAGCTTTAATAATGAGAAATTTCAAACAGTCGCCAGAACTGACTTGTGGCCCTCATGTGTTCTGAATTCCATGAAGTCCTTTCAGTGAGAGGAAGAAATGGGAGGGATATCTGAAGGCAGGCTTGTCTCCACTGTACATTTCATGTTAGTCAGTGGTATAGCTTCTTCCATTAAATGCTAAAGTGAAACCAACTCACAGGGCATATCACTGAAGCCAGCTTGGCATCCTAATGAAGCTAGCAGAGCGAAAGAGATTGTAAGGAAAAGGAAACCACCTAAAAAGAAAATTTCTTGTCAGATAACCTATCTTAAGAATCTATATGGGAATCATTCAATGAAATCACTCTGTTTTTAATTACTTCACAAATGCTGAACAGTTGCCAGACCTACATTCAAGGTAAACTGTAAAATATTCCCATGGAAAATGGTAATATTTGACTGTTCAAAATATTGTGTGTGTGTTTTAGTTATAAGAAATATGTAAAGGAAAAAGAAATATATTTAAAAGAAAAATAAAAGCTTCTATCCCTAGAAATCTAGTTTGTCCAATGGACAGCAACTGGGCTTGCTAGGTTTCATAGAAGTATAGTTTGGCAATTAAATTTCAGGTAATATTGCAAAATAATTATGAATAAGTCAATCAATCAATCAGTCACCAAGCATTTAATGCCTACTAAAAGATAGATACTGTGCTTGAATTATCTCTCTTCCCAAGAAGGTTAGATTTTAATGGGAGAGATAACATGGATATAAATAAATGTAAGCCTTTTTTCTTTAAGGTAAGGTCCTTTCATCAACACAACCCTTGAGTAGCAGTTCCTCTCCTTTCCTCCCCTCCCCTCTCCTGTCCTTTCCTCTCCTCCTTGACTGGGGTGTTCTGCTCAGGGGAAGATACACTTTGATAGCCAAAAACTGCCTTTTTTCCTTTGGGTTTACTGACTAGATTTCTTGCTCAAACACCTACTCTTATACCCAATTCACTCTGGAGCTGATAGTTTGGAAAATAAGTCCCAGTTCTCCTAGCACAGAGTGAATGTAAATACTAAATTGTACATGTTTCTTTTACCCAGGAAGCCTGAGGGTCTTTCCCTCCCAGTTTGATTTCTTTCTTTCCTTTTTTTTATTAAAGGGGCTACTCCTTGAGTAACTTCTTAAAGAGATCTATTCATTGAATGGATGACTCTCACTCAAAGTGAGAAGCTGATAAAGCCTTAGTCTAAAATGGTCATCGTCTCCCATTGCATCCTGGGCCATCTCCAGTCTTCCTCATGACTATCTGGCCACTGTACCCAGATGGCTCTGGGGGAGAAAATGAAGCTGGTGACCTTACATAGCCCTCTCTCACTCAAATCAAAATCAACTGCAAGTCATGTCATCATCTTGATGTCACTGTCTTCTTCAAGAACGAAGGACAAACTACCTTTCCTTTCTTCACTAACTTGCTCCATAAAATAGGGCAGGCATTTAATATATTAAAATTATAGAGATAGGAATTAGACCAATAATTCCATTGATGTAGAGGAGGAAACTGATCTTACCAATGAAAGTTAATACTTTAAGAGAGTTGTTTAGAACCTTGAGAAGTAAAGTGACTAGCTCAGGGTCATATAGCTAATGTGTGTCAAAGACTCATGGCTTCCTGATTTCTAGGCCATCTTGCTATCCATTATAAACTGAATATGTAATTTCCATTGGAAATAAATTAAAAAAATAAACTTAACATAATTCTAGAGAGTGAAAGAGAAAACAATGGAAAGAAGGAAAGGTGGAGAGGAGTTACCAGGGATATTACCAATACTCCATATTTCTTATTCTAGATTCTACTCCACGGCCCAAGAAAAGCTATAGGACCAAAGACAGAAAGGTTTCCTGGTTACTTGTCAATTTTTGTTTCATTTGTACATAGTGTTGAGCCAAGGAAGGAAGACTTTATCTTGCTGTATCAACATTCCAACAACGAGATAAATACAAGGGTAAGAATGCATGGTATATAGGAAAGACCTCTGATTTGGAATCATGAGGTCAGACTCTGAATTTTCTCTTTGTTTCTTTTTACCTTGGACAAATTGTTTGAACATTCTTGGACTCAGTTTCTTTACCTGTGAAATGAATTTGGGTTAAATTACTTTTGTGAATTTTCCATACTTTTATGAATTTGTTCTATGATGCTATAGACAAGGTAGGTAGGTCAAATTCTTAATTCTAACTCTATGAGGAGATCAGGGGTCCCAATCAATGAATATTTCACATGCTATTACTCTTGTATTGAACTGAGGTTATGTTTATTTCAAGTAATTTCTCCATGAAACACATCTATTTTCTTTTTTTACTATGTACAAGATACTCTTATACTTCAAAAAGTGTGTTTTCTTTTGTATTCTCAACTCAATCCCCTCCCGAAATGAGCATTCCCCCCAAAAAAATAGATCATAGGGCACAACCTATTGGCTTTCTACTTCTCTCCCTGCCTTCCCTTAACAAACGCTATTGTTTGTCCACACCATGACCTCTAATCTCTCAACTCCTCAGTTCTCTCTGAGATCATCTCCCTAACAATAACCCTTCTTTCCTTCTTTTCTCATTTTGACCCCATGGTGAACAAGTGTATTGAAAATATATTTTTGCTTATTTTTAATGTAATTTTAATGTATTTTTTAATGTAATTTTGCTTCTTAATAGGAAGGTCTTTCCCATTTATTAATAGCCCTATATGACCTGCCTGGGTCCAATGGAAGTCTGAGTCACTTGAAGTCTGTGGTGGGAGGAGCTTGCTGAAAGGGTGGAGCAAGAAGAGGCAGAGCTAAGGCAGAGATGAGAGAAACTTAGTCAGAGGGTAGTCAGAGCTGGGAAGGATGCAGGCAGCTGGCTAGTCTGAGTGAGAGAACTTGCTTGTGATTTGTTTAAGGGAGTTGGTTTGTGGGAAACCTAGCGGGGGAAGGCTTGGGTCTGGTGTTGCCCTCTGCATTGTTACTATGTATAGATTTCTTTGTTACTATGATGGATTTGGCTTTCTGGTGTCTGAATACGTTTTGGTGCTATCTTCCATGCAGAGTCTGTTGTATTTCACAATTCAGAATTGCACCAGATATTCATGGCCACCATAGGCACCGTGAACATTGCTTTGGTGCTATAACAAGTTCAACTCTATACTGTTTTTTTCTCTGAAGTCCCTGACCACCTTATCATATCAGCAACTTCACACTGCCAAGCCTCAGTCTTAGCTCCATCCTACCTTCCTGTGTTTTGGCTCCTCCTACCTACCCACCGCTGAACACAAGTGGATAAAATCATATAATTGTTTTGACTATGGTGACTACAAATTTATGCTACAAAACCTCTTTTTCCTTTGCTACCCTTCTTGAAAATCTTTAATTTTAATGTATCCTCTTTTTGGGTAGTTAAGTTTTTGTTTGTCTATTTGCTTGTTTAATTTTTATTGAAGATTCTGCTTTTCCTGTTCACCTCCTTCAAATCCATGCTCTCTCTGTTCCCTCCACCCTTGGGTTTGATATATTTCTACACCAAAACGTTCATGCAGTTTTGCATGTATGTGTCTTAAAATCTCCTTTATCCATTTCTGACAAGTAAGATTCATATGATGACAGCTTCCCTGCCTCTTCCTATGTACTCTTCCTCTCACATACCTCAGTTATGAGAAACAGGAAGTTCCACCTCTTTGCCATTCATCTGCTTTCTCTTTTCTTTTCTTAACCTCTAACACTAGAACAAATCCATGTCTCAGGTATTTTTTTTTTCTTTTCTTTTCTGAGCTCCCTCAGAACTCTCCTAAGGTAAAGATTTTGAACAGACCACTCAGCAATCATTCTAAAATCTCTTTGAACCAATTTATTTTATGTTTCTAAGGTTTTTTGTTTTATTCTTGTGTTTGTATTTCAAAGTTACTACTTAGCTCTGATGTTTTCATTGGAAATGCTTGAAAGTTTACAGGAATTAGCCTTGCATAGTATGTATTCTTCATTGTAAGCCTGTTTCTTTTGCATTTTGGAAGATCATATTTTAAGATCTCCATTCAATTCTAGAAAAATACTGTGAATCTGCCCGTGGTTCCTTGGTAATTGGAATTGCTTCTTTTGGGTTTTATATAGTTTATTTCTCACTTTGTTTTGGACATTTTGGATTTTGATTATAAAATGCTTCATACTTTCCTGTTTGTGGTTACTTTTACACAAGATGCTAAATCTTGAGGAGCTGAAATGATCACCTTTCAGAGTTAGTCCTTGTTGAATTTTTAATGTTCAGAGACTGAGTCTTCAGGGCCCTCTCTGACTACTCAGGGCAGAGTCCTGGTGATCTCAATGCACTCAGATGTGGGGTGTCCTAGTCTGAATGCAAATACATGTTTCTACCCATGCTGGGGGTTTCTTAAGTGAGCCTTTCCCTCTTTCTGATCTGTGGCTGCACTTAGTCTCCGGTCTTTCTGGGAAGGTATAGATATATTTGTCTGGGCTAGTGTTGGCTTGGCTGTAGTCTTTCTTACTGTTAGTAGCTTCTTGCTTCCTTTATGGGTAGTTGAGAGATGGTGGTAGGGGTGAATAATAACGAAATCTGTCATTGAATTTCTTGATCATTACACATTCTCTTTAAGATATATTTTAGCAATAAATTATTGTCTCAGGAAAAGTGTCATCTCAAACTAAATTCTTGGTGTTGGCTAGGGAGGCTACCTGTTTAGGGTTTATGCATCAAGATAAAGTGAGATCATCCAAGAACAATTTACTCATATGTCAATATGTGATCCTTGAAATTCAGAGGCCAATCAATAGGAAGGTTTCTGGAAATGCAATTCATGTACTATAAAACATTATAAGACCTCAAAAAATTATAGCAGTTTTGAAATTTTTCCCATAATTACAGTGTCTTAATTAAATCATAGCAAAGATATATCAGCAGGCTTGAAAGGGGGGTGGGGGAAAGAACTAGTATAATGAGAAATATTTTAAAGTAAAGACTTCTCCCTAGGATCAAATGAGAGAACATTATGAAAAGTGCTTTACACAATAAAGCATTGTAAAGACACTAGCTATTATCATAGAGGATTTTTTTGTTTTGTTTTTTTTGTCTCTACTTATGATTACTTTGGTGTAGGGACCTACCAGTGGTAAACTCCCTCTAACAGTATGTGTTACGTGTTCATCATTTGTTGCCGAAGAAGACCATGCCTTTAGAGAAATGATATGACTTGCACTTGACTTTGTTTTGAGTGAAGGAGGGCTGTGCAGGTCACCAGCCTCAGTTCTCTTCCAGAGGCACCTCAATCCAGGTACCAGATATTCATCAGGATGACTGGAGATGACCCAGCATGAGGCAATTGGGGTGAAGTGACTTGCTCAATGTCACACAAGCTAGTGAGTGCCAAGTGTCTGAGGTGAGATTTGAACTCAGGTCCTCCTGACTCCTGCACTGGTGCTCTATCCATTGCACCACCTAGCTGCCCTAACAGTATTTTAGAGTGCTAGAGACTGACCCAGCAATCTGAAGGGTTAAATGACTTTGCCAAGAGAGACCCACCCAGTACGTGTCAGAGGCATAACCCGAACCCTACTTTTCCTGAGTCTAACTAACTAGGCCCAACACTATTCTGTCTCTTGTTAATGATCTCAGTCATTATGAGTGTAATATTGGATTTGCAGCCAGAGGATGTGAGTTCAAATCCTGAATCTAACATTCACTACTTTATGTGACCTTTGGCAAGTCACTTATTTGTAAAATTTTCTGAATAGTAAGATGTAGAATTAGTTGTGAGATTCCTACCATCTTAATTTATGGGTCTATGACTAAATTATCTAATATTCAAATCAAATATTCCTTTTTTTTTTTTTTTTTGGCAACTGGGGTTAAGTGACTTGCCTAGGGTCACATAGTTAGTAAGTGTCTGAGGCCAGATTTGAACTCAGTCCCTCCTGACTCCAGTGTTCTATCCACTGTACTACCTAGATGCCCCTCTGTGAAATTTTCTAAGTCAAATATTCTGTTTCTAAATCCCTCAAATTTTGTTTAGACAAGGACTTAGGTAATGCAGTAAAGAGAGTCCTGGGGACTAGGCCTGGAGTCAGGATGATCTGAGTTAAATAGCTGTGTGACCCTAAGCAAGTGACTTAACCTCTGTTTGCTTCAGTCTCTTCAACTGTAAAATGGGGATAAAATAGTACTTATCTCTCAGAGTTGTTGTAAAGATCAAAGGAGAAAATATTAATTACATACTTAGTAGAGTGGGTGGCATGTAATAGGTTTTTGATAAATGCTTATTATGTCCATCCATCCATCCATCTAAGTATAATGCTTCTTCTACCTCTCTAGGTTCATAACCTCGTCATTATTCTCATTTTCTCCCTGTCTCACCTCACACCCCTAGTCACTTGCCAAATCTTACTGTTTCTACCTCCACAAAATCTCTTGCATCTAACTGTATCTCTGTTCTCACACAAATACCACTTTAGGTTCTTGTTATTTCTGGCCTAAATTATTACAATAACTATTCAGTTGGTTTCAGGACTTCAAGTCTCTCCTCCACTTCACTCTATCCTCCAAACTGATGCCAAAATAATTTTCTTCAATTGTAGACCTGACCATGTCACTCTCTCACTAAGTAAACGTCATTGGCTGCCTTCTGCCACTAGGATCAAATATAAATAACTTTGTTTTGCAATCAGTCAATCAATAAACATTTATTAAATGACCACTAGGTGTCAAGCACTGTGCTAAGTATTGGGGAAAAATGAAGTCTGATCAGATCCATTTCTTCTGCTGACTGCTGACATCCCCCTTCTCAATCTAATATTTAACTAATTTATGTCAATTTAAATATGTTCTCCTTATATTTGTCTTATATATACTTAGAGATAAAGTTCTTGTCTTTAACTCTGTGAGGAGAAATTCTTTTCATTTGTGTCCTTTTTGCCTAGGACCATGTCTGGAATATAGTAATTATTTAATAAATGCTTTTGCATATATCTGATCATTAATAATATACATTATAGAAGGTGATGTTAGAAGAGACATCGGAAACACTATATTGACAAGGTCCTGCATTTGGAATCAGAAAGACTTGGTTTCACTTGTCTCTGCTACTTACTATCTGCATGACCTTGTATATGTCACTTTAACTCATTGAATATCAGTTTTTCCATCTGCAGAATAAAGAGGCTAGACCAAGTGACCTCCAAGACAACTTCTACTTCTAAATCTTTGATCTAATCTAAGCCCTACTCTCTACAGATGAAGAGGTTGACTGACTTATCCATGATCACATGGTTGGTAAATTGTTGAACTAGACCTATGAGCCAGATTTTCTCTTTCCTGTCTCAGGGCTCTTTCCACATCACCATGCAAAGCAGATAAGAAATCATTTACAGGTTTTCACCTTGAGAATCCAGGGAAGAAGGTGATGTGACCAGTCAATATGATGATGCCAATTTAACTGACTGATAAGAGAATCATAATCCCATGTCACCATTAAGAGAGTGGGTATTTGGACACATAACTCATGTACTTTGGTACTGTCTCCTGTGACAGGCAGCTACAGGGATTTTATCAAAATGACAAATCGAACCAAGCTCATTTTAGTTTTGGAATGAGGCAGTATGCAGGGAGCCAGGAGAAACTGAAAATAGTAAACACATTGAGAGCAGGAATCATGTCTTGTATGTTCTCATGGTGCTCAGTTCTCTGTGGGGGCTCAGTAAATATTGCATGCCGATGACAGATACTTCTGGGCTTGGTTGTCTGCCAAGAATAGATTGAAGTACTTAATTATTTGGAGCCTGTATGAATCCCACAAAACTTCTTGCTGCAAGTCTGTTTGGAAAAGTTTGCGAAGGATAACAAACAACTGAAATTTAAACAGATAATTTCCTATTAAAGAAAGAAATTAGAAGGACTAATTACATTTAATTTTACTAAATTACATTTGCTATTACATTTATTATGTTTTTACTTCATCCAGCCAAATTCAGGACATTAGAACCCAGGTACTGAGGGCATCTATCCATCTGTCCTGCTGATGCACATTTCCCACCCCTACCCCAGTCCTCTTTATTAGAATATAATTTTCCTTTAGAATAGAGAATATTTCATTCTTTGTTATTGTATTCCTAGCACTTACACAGTGCTCTCACTTTGTTCAGTCATGTCTGACCCTTTGTGACCAATTTTGACTAGATCAACTACAAATTTATGCTACAAGACTTATTCCCTTCCCTTCCTTAAAATCTTTATTTTTAATTTATCCCCTTTTAGCATCCGGTAGGTTTTTGTTTGTTTGCTTGTTTTATTTTTGCTTAGCATTCTTCTTTCCCTGTTCTCCTCCTCCAAATTCATGTTCCCTCCCTCCCATTGTTGTGTTTGATATATTTCTACACCAAAATGTTCATGCATTTTTGTATGTATGTGTCTTAAAATATTCTTTATCCATTTCAGATAAGTAAGATTCATATGATGCCTGCTTCCCTGCCTCTTTTTACATTATCTTATACTTTTCCTCTCACACACCTCAGTTACAAGAAATAGCAAGTTCTATCTCTTCTCTATTCATCTCCTTTTTTTTCCTTTCTTAAATCTCTGAAAATAGAATAAATCCATGCCTCAGGTTAGGGACAACAGCACACTAATGCTCTATATGGGATTTTCTTGGCTAGAGCAGTTTGTCATTTCTTCTTCCAGTAGAACAAGACAAAAAAATTAAAAAAAAAAAAGGTTAAGTGACTTGCCCAGGAATCAGGCAGCCAGCAAGTGTCTGAGGCCAGATTGGAATTTGAATCTTCCTGACTCCAGGCCCAGCATTCTATCCACTAAACCATCTGGCTGCCTCATCCAATAGTATTCTTATATAGCAGGCACTTAATTAATGTTATTTTTTAAATTATTTCACTGACTGATTTCACTCTTACACAGACAACAATAGTCACATCGACATTATCACTGATCTTAGATAGGATAAGCAAATCAAGTGGCCTCTGACACCATTTTTCATCCTGTGATTAAAAGGTTTAAAGGATTAAAAGGCCTAGTTTAAAAGGTGACAACTGGGAATATATTATTATCTCTTTTTAAAGAATATGTAATATGTACATTTTCCCTGTGTCTCATCACTTAGCATTATGCCTGGTGTAAAATCGACTCTCTTGTTGATTGTCTTATCCGATCAATAACTTTTAGTATGAAAAGACTGATGAGATATTCAATGAACTAGAAGAATTTTCAAGCATTCCTGATGAGAAGACCAGAGAATAGAATATTTGACTTTCAAATACAAGACTCAAGAGAAGTATAAAAAGATAAACAAACAAGGAAAATCGTAAGGGACTTAATAAGGTTAAACTGTTTACATGCCTATATGGAAAAATGATATTTGTAGCTCATAAGAACTTTCTCATTATTATGGGAGTTAGAAGGAGTATATAAAGACCAAGAGCATAAGAATGATTTGAATATGATGAGATGATATAAGTAAAATTAAATTAAATTAAGTGGTGAGAAAAAGGAATACCCTGGGAGATGAGGAAAGGGAGAGGTAGAATGGGGTAAATTATATCACAAAAAAGAGGCATAAAAGGGCTTTTACAGTGGAGGGGATGATGAAAGATGTAAAGGAGAGACAGGGAACCTTACTCTCATTGGAACTGGCTCAGAGGAGGAGTAAAATACATACTCATTTGTTATAGAAATCTCTCTTACCCCACACAAAAATAAGAGGGTAAGGAAATAAGAGAATAGGGGGTAGATGGAAGGGATGGTGAATTGAAGGAGGTGGTAGTAAAAAGCAAAACATTTTTCAGGAAGGACAGGGTGAAAGATGAGAAAAATAGAATAAACAGGAAGGGGAAATAAGATGGAGGGAAATGCAATTAGCAATTACAACTACGAAAAAATTCAATTAGATTTCTTTGATAAAGACATCATTTCTCAAATATATAGAGAACTGGGTCAAATTTAGAAAAATAAGAGCCTTCCCCAATTAATAAATGATCAAAACATATAAACAGTTTTGAGATGAAGGAATCAAATCTATCTATAGCCATATGAAAAAAATGCACAAAATCGCTATTGATTGGAGAAATGTAAACTAAAATAATTCTGAGCTACTACCTCATACCTTTTAGATTGGCTAATACGACAGAAAAGGGAAATGACAGGTTTTGGAGCAGATGTGGGAAAGTTGATCACTAATGTATTGTTAGTGGAATTGTGAACTAATTCAACCATTACATAGAACAAATGGAACTATGCTCAAAGGACTATAAAACCATGCACATAAAACCCTTTGACCCAGTGATAACAGTACTATGTCTCTCTCCCAAAAGAGATAAAAACAGAAAAGGAAAATAACTTATATGTGCAAAAATATTTTTATAGCAGCTCTTTTTTGGTAGCAAAAAATTGGAAATTGATGGGATGCCTATTAATTGGGAAATGACTGAATAAGTTGTTATGTATGATTGTGATGAAATACTATTGTGCTGTAAGAAATAATGTGCAGGACATTCTCAGAAAGGCTAGAAAGCCTTACATGAACTGATGGAAAATAAAATGAGTAGAACTAGGAGAGCATTGTACATAGTAACAACAGTATTATAAGACGCTCAACTGTGAATGAATTAGCTATTCTCAGCAATGCAATGTTGTAAGGCAACTCTGAAGTACTTATGATGAAAAATACTGTCCATCTCCAGAGAAAGAGCTGATAGAGTCTCAATACAAATTGAAGCATTCTTTTTTTAACTTTATTTTTCCTTTTAGTTTTATTTTGGTCTGTGTTTTCTTTTACAACATGACTAACATGCAAATACATTTTGAAAGACTACACATGTATAACCTATATCAAATTGCTTTCTCAGATGAGGGTGATGGGGAGGGAGGGAGAGAATTTGGAACTGAACATTTTGAAAAGAAATGTAAAAAATATGTTTACATATAATTAGGGAAAATAAAATACTAAAAAATATTTTGTTTTGCAAGCAGAGATTTATGAAAAAGAAGGTATCTATGTTGACATATGTATGTCCCTTAACTATGTTATACAAACTTCACCGGAGGTACTGCAGGTATCTTTATCATTGTCTTATAGATGCAGAAACCCAAGTTTCAGAGAAGGTAAATAATCTGTCTATCGTCACATAGCTTGTAAGTGACAGAAGTAAGATTCAAACCCAAGTCTGACTCAGTCTTCACGTTGATGTCTCTAAAAGAATGGATAACAACAATCTCACGGTCTTGTAGCAAATACTAATATTATAATAACTTCATTTCCTTTTTCAGAATTCGTATACTTTCTTCAGGCACAAGAACTCAATGACGTTAAACTTTTTCAATTTTATATATATATATATATGTATATATGTGCATATATATACATATATATACACACATACATATATAATACATATATATACACACAAACACACACACTTGTATAATATATATACACACCCACAAACACATACACTGTGTGTGTGTGTATAATTTATATAATTTTAACACACATTATCATGAATCTGCTCCTCACCAGATATCTTCTTTACTCATGTTCAGATCAGAAACACACCAATAATTTATAACTAACCAAGCATTACTTTTAGGAAAACAAAATATATATTCTGAATTAAGGGAAGAAATTCTTTCAACTTGTTATAAGATTTAAAAGTTGGAGTAATTGATGATTAGCAATCATTTAGGTGTCAGAGACTTCCCAGATCTAGTCTCAGACACTTACTAACTGTGAAACCCTGGGCAAATCACTTAACCTTTGTTTGCCTTTATCTACTGGAGAAAGAAATGTCAAATGACTCCAGTATATTTGCCAGGAAAACTCCATGGACAGTATGATCCTCAAGGTCACAAAGGGTCAGAAACCACTGAGTGACTGAACAACAAAATCTCAGACCTCTCACTCTCTGTCTCCTAGCTTCTCACAATAAACAATAAATCTTTAACTTTTTTTAGAATACAGCCTCCTTTCATCTAAGTTGGGTGGAATTGAGGGAAAACAGCATCTTTTACTGTTTCAACTTCAGGAAATTCCATGGAATTAGCAAGACAAAAACTGATTACATTTTGCCAAATGTTTTAGTGTTTTTTTTTAATTATTATTACATGATATAATTTTAGGAATGCAGATGAGAAGATTAAGGAGTTGCTGTTACGTGACATATCCTAAGAAGCATCTCATATGTCACCTCTAACAAAGCTGCTATTTATATATTTACTCAAGTGGGAGGAAGCATGGTATAAGGAAGAAACAGCATGGTCTAAGGAAAAGATACAGTCTTCAGTTCCAGCTCTATAGCTGACTGTCATGGTAGGTATCACAACCTATCTACGTCTTCATTTCTTCATTAACCAAATATTGAAAATATTTGTACTACCTAACACTTTGGATTATTGTCAGGAAAGAATATTGTAAACCATAAAGTGGGATACACTGTGAGTTATGAAGTTATTTAGGCATAGTGATATTCATTTGTAAAATAATGACTATATGCTTACTTAGACAAGGGGTAAGGAAATGTTATATTGTTTGGGTTGCCTTTGTTAAAAGGATGATATTTAAATGTTTTTTTAAAAAAATGAATGGAAAATTGTAGCTGAAATCTTATAATCCAACAAACTACAATGCTGGCATTGTGGGTAATTCTTCTTCCAACACAAATGCTCCAGATCACAACCCTTCCATAATTAAGTTAATAGCTTTTAATTATCCACTGTGGGCAGAGCCAAGATGGTGGAGTGCTGTCCAGGACCCCACTGAACTCTCCTAACGTTCCCCTATAAATAAATTTAAAATAACCACTCAAAATTTTAGAGTAGTAGAGCCAAAATAAAAGTCAGATGGAATTATTTTTTTTCCAATCTAAGACAACATAGAAGGTGTGCAGAAGAGGACTTTAACATGCATGTGGTGTAGACACAGACCTGCAGGAGAGGAAGAAAACCAATAGTGGTCCTTCAAGGTGCTAGCAACAATGGCTTAGGGAACTCTCAGCCTTGAGATAATAACAGTCTGTGACAATTATATGGCATATTTTGTTCAGCCACTCTGCAATAGACAACATGACTTTGGAGACAGTATCAGAAAACTAACAAATAAACAAACCAAAAAATATGACAAAACCTATACGAACTGATGCAAAGTGAAATGAGAAGTGGGAGATTTTAATGCACAATAGCAATAATGTTTCAATGATGATCAACTACGAATGACTTAGCTATTCTGATCAATACAGTGATTCAAGGCAATATGAAAGGCCTTGTGATAAAAAAAAAATCCTATCCACTTCCAGAGAAATGACTGATGAACTCTGAGTGCAAATCAAAATATGATTTTTTCACTTTAATTTTTTCTTATAAAATGGCTAATACACAAATATATTTTGTATGATTTCACAGGTATAATTGATAATCTATTGTTTACCTTCTCAATGAATGGTGGGAGGAAAAGAGGAAGGAAACGAATCTGGAACTCAAAATTTAAAAGGAAAAGAATGATAAAAAATAAACAATAATATTTTTAAAAAGAGAGCTACTAGGCCTTAAAAGTTCATTAACCTACAGGAAACCTAGTGAATTTAGGTAGGCTTGTTATTAGACATAGGTACTAGGAGTACTAAGACAAAATAAGAAAACTTGCATTGACTTCAAGGCACTTCTGTTCTCTTGGGAGGAAACAATAAAATGATAGTAGTAACTTACTACAACTACTGTAACAATAGTGACAACAATAGTATTTATATCGAACTTTAAGGTTTGCAAATCACCTTGTAAATATCTCACTGTTCCATAAATATAAGCTATGTGCAAAATAAATACAAAGCAATCTAATTGGGGCTAGAGGGAAAGATATTAAGAACGAAGAGATTCAGAGAAGATTTCTGGAAGGAAGTGATACTTGATATGAGCCTTGAGCATGAACTCACGGGGAAGACATCTAGTACCAAGAAACAAAGGCAAAACTATAGAATCATATATCTAGATGCAGTGCCAATGCAATATTCACCATGCCTATGGTGACTGAATATGCCAGTGTCATTCTGAATTCCAAGAACAACAGGCTCTCCACATGGAAGACAGAACTAAAACAGTTATTCAAACACCAGAAAGCCAAATTCCAATACCAGAAAAATCAAATCCATCATAAACACAGAGAAAACTATACATAATAACAATGCAGAGGGCGGTGCCAGCCCCAAACCTTCCCTCTGCTAAGCTTCCCACAAACCAGCTCCCTTAAACAAAACCGCAAACAAGCTCTCCCACGCATGCGAGCCAGTTGCCTGCATTCCCTGTCTCCCTCAGTTCTGACTGCTCTGACCAATTTCTTCTTGTCTGTCCTCAAGCTCTGCCGCTTCCTGTGCCATCCTTCCTGCCCTACCCATTCCTGTCTATGTGACTTAGACTCATGTAACTCAGGCTTCCATATGAATTAAGCAGGTCACATGGACCTATTAATAGATGGGAAAGTCTTCCCATTAGGAAGCAAAAATACTTTAACAATAAGCAAAAATAAGTTTACAATAAATTCAGCCCCAAGATCTTTCTTATCCATTGAATAGCTCAGTGGAGCAACTGGTATCAGCAGAATTTTAACAGGGATAATAGAAAATAATCATATAAAAATATCTTAGGCAACTGTTGTCAAGAGAACTTTATAACAATATAAAACACACAAAACAAACACATAAAACAATATCTCAGGCTGGGGCTTGAGCACAATCACTCTATCATTTCCCCCTTGAATGAAAGGCACTCAAAATGTTGGGGTAAGGAGTGAAGGTCTCTTTTTCCATAGATATTTCCTGCTGAGATTGAATGTAGAGCTGTCTGCCCCAAGAGATCTCATTTGAGGGCTCAGTTCCTCAACCAATATCTGGAGTTTGGACCACACTAGGTTCAGGGATCACACATCACAGTCATGGACAGGGGTGACACCTGGTTTAATCAATCAGGTACCTGCAGGTCGAGGGTGTTAAACCTGCAGAAAACAAATCTGACAAACAAGGTGAACAGACAAAAAGCCAAAAAAAAAAAAAAAAAAAACAAGGAGACAATAACCAGAAGGCAGGTGGATATAGATTCAGCCATGCTTCTGGACTTCATGAACCTATTATCATAACATCTTTCGCTGTTGTTTACTGTTTTCTAATTTGCAGTTTTGGGGTCATCCTTCTAGCTAGAGGCATACTTTCTTTAATCTGAGGTGGGGTCTGGCCAATTTCCTATTCTTCCTGCATGTGTGATAAACTGGTATATACTGTTTTAGGAGGATCTGTAGTGGTAGTTTTTATTTTCCTACTCAGTCCAATATCAAGCCCCTTTTCTCTGTACATTTTGTATAGTTCACTAGTTGGAATGCCATCTATTCTTCCAAAACCTATCCCTGCTCTCAATAGAACAGTCAGAACAGAGGGAGTTAGAGAAAACAGGAAACTGGCTAGCATGAGTGAGAGAGCTTGTTTGTTATTTGTTTAAGGGAACTGGTTTATGGGAAGTCTAACAGTGGGAAGACTTGGGGTTGGTGTTGCCCTCCGTATTGTTATTGTTTATAGACTTCAGTTACTATAATGGATTTGGTTTTCTGGTGTTGGGATTTGGCTAAAGTGTTGAGCTTTCAAAATAATTTAAGTAGGTAACAGCGCCAGAATATAAAGGGATTTAAATGCCATATAGCAGTTTTTATTTTGTCTGAATGGCATGAGGGAATTATTGAGGTTCTTTTGTTTGTTTGTTTGTTTTTGTTTTTGTTTAGTCTTTAGGAGTGATAGGATCCAATCTGTGCTTTAGGAATATCTAGTTAACACCTGTGTGGAGGAGGGATGGGAAAGAGGAGAGTTGGGAGATGGAGACTGAGCAGTTTGAAGATGCTCACAATAATTAAGGCAAGAATTGAAAGGGGAGGGGTGACTAAACAAGAGTAATTGAATGAAGGAAAAGAGATAGCCTGTATCATCAGGCCCATAATCAAAGGCTTTCTACTTTGACAGGACTTGCCAGTCCAGCAAGGTAATGCTAGCATAACTGTTCAGAACCTAGTCTTTTAAGTCATATGACTAAAAGTCATGATAAGATTTAAATATTTTAGAATCAAATAAATCACTTAGACAATTTCAGAGACAGAAAATTAAGTACATTTCTTAGTGAAACAATAACAAAACTAGAAGACCAACAAAATCAACCAACATAAGACTTGAGATAGAATTTAAGTTTCTCTAATATCTAATGATTAAGAACTGACGTTAAGAGGACAGTGTAAGAAAGCACTTTCTCATAATATTTTTGTAACCAATTTCCTATGAAGATAATTAAAAATATTTGGGCATAAAATAGCAATGATTCATTTCTTCAAATAAATTTTCTTAAACCTTACAATAACAACTAAAGACAATGCAATTTCATATGCAAAGTAATCTGAATGATAAGTTTTGGGGAAAGAAAAGGGGAATTTTTTTTTTTATTGCCAAAGAATTATTTGGTAATCCTAAAATCCTGTTATGCATTTTTAAAATTTTGAGCTTCCAAACTAAATAGCAGATCCATCCAGGAAATACTGTGGGTGACTGTAACTTAAAAATATATTTAACTGATATTAAAAGTTATAATTGTCTAATATGATAATTATTTGTGATATAGTATGGATCTTAATAAAAGTCTTTTAATCATGGATTCTAACAGGATGACAGACTCTCAAGACAATGGGACAGAAACCCCAAACTGAAACATCCAAGATAGTGACATGATTAGTCTATTTGGCCAGCAATACTTTCCTTTGTACCATTGTTCTATGAAAGAATGAAAAAATTTTTTTTTGTAACAAAAGAATGCAGACAAGCAAAGAGGCAAGGAGGAATGCAAGAAGGAATGAAGGGATGTTTCTCACTAAAAGAATGTTTCTCACTTTTACAGCTAGTGTAAAAGCAAAAAGACTAATCATTTTAGCATTACTTTAAATATAGATGGAATGGGCTGGTAGTTAGGGTCCTGAATAATTTGTCTCCAATTTAAATTTTCATTCTGATTTCAGATTGTACCCTTTAAAGTTTGCTGTGTTTCAGATAAAGTGGAGAAGATGTGTGAAGTGTTGGATGGAGCATTTGACCTGAAGTCAGGATGATGAGTTCAAATCCTACTTTAGATAAGTACTAATTATGCAACTTAGGCAAATGACTTAATGTATTTAATTTCTTCATTTATGAAATGGCCTCTAACCTCTAAGGTCCCTTCTACCTCTGAATCTGTGATCTTTTGACTGCTACTTAGTTTATAATCCTGGATGTGTTTTCTCCCTTCTCCAAGGATCCAAGTGGCCCATCTCTCAAGACTAAAATACAGTCTTTCCTCATCTCTACCTTTTGAATCCTTCTTCAAGAATAAGTTTAGGTATTTTTTCCTCAGTGAAGTCTCCTTGCTCAATCTTCTCAGCTCAATGAGGTCTGCCCTTTCTCCTATAGAGTTATCACTTCCACGTTGTAACTTTTCCCATCATGGTTTCCATATATCATGGGTCAGCATATGACATTAAATGGAAATTTTGTGGGAGTTTTGTGGAAGCTACAGATGACACACAAAGGCCTGTGAACAAAAACTTAACCTAAATTTTACAATAAGATACTGTAAACACCCCATGACAGAAAAAGAAAAAAAAAAAACAGACTTGTCTGGAACAGAGGGAGGGATAAAAATTTCTCATGGATTTTCCAGATTGTGGGGTCACTGTACCCTTAATCCCTGTGATGTGAAAGGATAACTGTATTCCAAGACATGAGGCATTCATCTGTATCCCTTCTTTGTCTTCATCACATTCTGACTTGGATAATACTTGTTTCTATAGAAACTATAAATTAAACCCTTTTCTAGTTCCTTCTCTCGTTTGTGGAATATGTGCTATTGGAGGACAAGAATTGTGTATTTACTATTATTATTAATCCTTAACCCTTAAGCATATAGTAGAGTTAACTGGATAGGGTAAGTGCTTAATAACTGTATGAATGTGACATATTAATATGAATTAAAAACATGAATATGAAAAATATGCAAATTTAGAGCATTTAAATCATGTAGAGTATCATCCTCCAACTTTAGATCCTTATCTTAAGGGTTTTGATCAAAAAATATATCACTGATTCCATAATTCTAATCAGAAGGTTTCTCTCATTAAATAGTGCTATTGGAATGCAATGAAAGGAGCAGAAATGGAAAGCCTTAGTCTTGTTTAGCTTCCAGATCCATCTGCTCCTTTTATCAGACACTCTAGAAGAACACTAATGGACATGGTCTTCCTGAAAGCTACTATGTTTTGTCAGCATCCTCTTGCCCAAGGATCCTTCAAACAGTAAGCCTATCCATAGTGGAATGCTGCTTATCACATCAGAGAACTGCAAATAGCTCCTCTAATTATTCCCACTATCCAAGAGTTTCATCATCAACACTGAATACACGAGCATTGACCTTTCTTTTCTCCTTGAATGCAATGCTCTGGGCAACCTGACCTCTGGTATCTGTCCGCCTTATGTAACTGGAAATATTCTTTAGGCAAGTAGCCCTTTTAGCTATCATTCTGAGATATAATTTGCCATAATTACATTTGCTAAATACATGTTATATTTTGGAAAAAGCTCAGTAATTGTGAGAAAATTTCATTGTGAATAACTCTAGGAATTCCCTGTGACTTCTTTGGTATCTGGTGTTACAGAACAGTTTGTAAGTGATAAAATTTGCCTCAGTTTGGCTCTCTCCTATTTCCCTCAACCCTGTACTCCACTATCTGAAAAATATAATATTACACAGTACTTGTGAAGGGGGGATATATATACTTTGTTTTGCCTTTGTGTACTATTTTCCTGAGGTGCATGGATTTCCTCCATTAGAATGTGAGTACCTTGAGGATGCAGGTCATGTTTTTTGCCATTTTTTTTTTATATGCGCAATGCTTACTACAGTTCCCAACACAAAGTGAGTGCTTAATAAATGGGGTTTTTGGATGAATTTATGTCAGCCCTTATCTCATTCATGTTGGCAAAAATCTGTGTGTGAGTGGAAGTCCTTTTCACTCTGAGTATCTTTATAACATTTCTTTGGCCTCCCAAAACTCACTTCTGTTTCTTTTCCCAGTCTTCATAATACTGTCATTCAAATAAAAGCATAACTTCTCAGATTCCTTGCAAAACATCATCAATGAATCCATTATTAATATAAAAGAATGCAGTATTCATGGTGGCTTTCAAGGTCTTTAGCCCACTGAACTCTCTGCCCTTGTCAATTTCGCCATGGTGAGTGCTTCAGGCCATGCTTTAATGTATCCCTTGGGCATTTCTTCTCTGTGTCCTACTTTCTGTTTGCCCCAATTAAGCTTGTCATGCAGAATTTTCAGAGGAATCATTCATTCTCCTCACATGTGGAATCTTGGAGAAATGTGTTATATTGAGTATGACTTATGGGTTGAAATACTTTTATTTTCTAGGTATTTATTACTAGAGAGGAAATTCTTAATATGAAGGTCCCGCAGAAACTTTCTGTAGAAACTAAATCTGATACCTATGCCTGGTCCACATTAAAATAAAACAAAACAATACAAAACAAAACAAAACAAAACAAAAAACCCTAGATGACAGATATGTTTACTATGAAGATATACACAGTATCCTTTTCACTATTAGCTTGGCACAGGCCAGTAGATTGATGATGATGATGATGATGATGATGATGATGATGAAGATGATGATGATGATGATAAAGAAGAAGATGATGGTGGTAGGTAAACTCTAAATAATACTTACCATAGGTCAGGTAGTTTGCTAAGTGCTTTGCAAATATTATCTCATTTTATCTTCATAAGAACCTGGGGATGCAGGCACTGTTAATATACTCATTTTACAGATGAGGAAACTGAGACAAACGGAGGTTTAATTGATTTGCCCAGTGTCACACAGCTAGCAAGTGTCTGAGGTTGGGTCTGAACTCAGGTCTGCCTAACTCCACGCTCACTGCTCTTTCCATTATACTCCATCTTTCCCAGTTTATATGATTGCAGTTTTCTTCTGGATGACCACTAATTTGTGCCAGTTCTGAAAATGAAAAAAAAAAAAAAAAACAGTTACTATCACTTGAGGGAGGGATTATTTTTTATTCTGTATTTTTTTTCTCTGACACCTAACCCAGTACTTTGGACATAATAAGTGCTTAATAATTTTCACTGGAGTTCCTTGAATTGGATTATTTATTGCTTAAAACTAACCGACCTGTGTGGCCTTCTTCATTGGCAAAAGCATTTATAGATGGCTACCTTCATCTATGACACTGTTCTAAGTATAGGGAAGCCCTTCTTTATGCCTAAGCAACAGCATGGGGAAGGAGAAATGAGAGAAATACAAGAGGGGAGCAGAGAACCAAAGAATCATAGATTTTATGCTGAAAGAACCTTAGGGGGCATCTAGACCAACAGTCTTCATTTTGCAGTTGAGAAAACTGAAGTCCATGGAAGTTAAAGTGATGTGTTCAAGATAGAAGAGGTAATTAATGGAAAGAGCTGGGGTTTGAGCCTTGGTCATCTGCTTTTAAATGTGGCATATTTTCTACTGTGCCAAATTCCTTCCTGAATATTTGAGTAAATTGAGGAGGAGAAAAGGCAAGGAGATGGGTAAAAACATAGTAAGTGAAGTAGTTCAGAGAACTTGGATAAAAAACAAAAAGAGGTCCTAATATGATAGCCTGTAAAATATGTGCTATTGATTGGGATATTAGTGGTCTAAATAGATTTTTGAGTCATTACCAGGTTTATGAACCTCTTCCACTGTAAGACCTTACCTTAATTCTCTTACGTATAAATCAAAGGAATTTAACAGCTTGATATTTGACTGCCTGTGATAAAAATACATACTCTATGGTGATTGATTTTTTTAATGTTATATGGCCCTACACAATATTATTAGAATTCTGACTCCTAGATCAGGGATTGTGCTAGGGATTATAAAACTTGAGAAGCAAAACCTTTCCAGGTAGGTAAGGAAAAATATAAGTTCTCAGCTCTATCTTAGAATCAAGAGTGTGCTGATCAACATTTAACAACTGGCTTTCCTGAATGAGTGGGGTGAACATGTCTGACACACTTTTAATATGCATTCTGAGTATTTTCTCCATCTCTTTTTTAAGTTTAGACAATCAGCTGAATAATGAAATGAGTGTTAACTAATTTCAAGGTATTAAAGCTCACAATGAAAATTTAGCACTCAGTTTTTCTCTCTGAGCAAGTAAGAGCCAGCTTTAGTACACACCCTTACTTAGGATCAAAGATTTACAGCTAGGAAAGTCCTTGAAAGTCATGTAGTTGAATCAAATAATTTTCCACTAGAAAGAAGTAAAGTACAAGAAATGGAATGACTTGTTCAAGGCCATGTTGCTACTTAAATAACTGAGGGAAGATTTGGAGCTGAGTCCTTTGAGTCCCAACCTGGTTCAGTTCGGTTTCACCCACACTGAGGGAGATTTAGGAAGTCATCTTCTATGTCTGATTGAATTTTCTCTTACTGCAATTTTTACATTTAACTCTTGAAGTAGCAAAGATATTTTCTGCTAGTTGTAACATAAGCCTGTCTGCCTCCCCTCCCACCCCCAGTAGAAGCGAGGGGACAACTGGCCACCTTTTTCTGTGTAAGGGACCTTCTTTCATATAGCTGACAATTAATATTATTAAATCATATGTCTTGCTACCAATTTCAAACCAATATAACTCCAACTGCCATATTTTTATTTTCCTAATATATTTTGTTTCCTGCCTCTGAAAGCAAATTTGAATCAAATAATATTGCCTGACCTTTGAGTTGTGGTATAATTACTGTCCATTAAAACAAACAGATCTGAATATATGAATTTGGAAGGGGGTGAGGGGGAATGAAAACCTAGACATTAATTGGTCATCAGTATCCATTCTGTGTCCTAAAATTAGTTATTAATTTATATGCAAATGGTTAAGAGAAGGCAAATACTGAGCTTATCTCATAAACCATAAAGTCAGTGAGTAATTAGATTAATGCAGCTTTACAGTTTGAGAAGAAGCTGAGAAAAGCTATAGAGTAATAAGCAAAAGCATCTGTTTTAATATTTCCCAATGTCAAGGGGAGAATCGTTGGCAGTTGCTACTGTCAAGGTCTCAGTTGCAGATCTTTTGTTTTGCCAAGAATGATGCCAAGGCACAGACTCTTTTAACTGTTCCAATCCAAGGGACTTGAGGTGGTTGCCTCTCTACAGGTAGGATTTTTGAACCACAGAATGCATAAGTATCCCAGAAGTTTAGAATATTATTCAGTGACCTTATTAGGGCTAAGATTGCTATAGGGGAAGGAGCTTTTTTCTTTGTTTATTATTTAGCTTTGTGTAATATTTCTGTCTTCTGTGCCATCATGGACATCCATTCATGTCACTGAAATACTAAAGGTCAAAGAAACGAAGATACCAAGTGAGTGCAATGAAGTTTGCTTCTTTAAATAACAAAACCAAAACACAACCATGTTGGTGACTTTCTGTGCATCCAATGAAAGAAATGAAATAAAAGAGAAACTGGGCTGCACACTCTGAAACATCACCACTCTACACTGTTTTAAAAGAAAAGAAGTGATTAGAGAGTTGATGGATGAGCCCCTCAATTTATTTCTAAAAAAAGGCTGCTCTCTCTGCAGTTAGAGCCACATGGATTGCTCAAATCCAGATGAATAGATGAAGCTTTTACTGAAAAATCAATGTAAGTAATTATATTGTTAAGACCCTCAAATTATTGCCAATTCAAAAAAAATCTTGCCTTTGGAATTTTAGTCTTAGTCAACATTGGCAATGAGGCAGAAAGGGAATGATTTTGTTTCCTACGACCTTTGTCAGCAACAATCCTGACATTTCTCCAAATTCAAGATCAACACATCATTTTTTGCCATTC
Source organism: Notamacropus eugenii (assembly GCF_028372415.1). Classification (NCBI taxonomy): domain Eukaryota; kingdom Metazoa; phylum Chordata; class Mammalia; order Diprotodontia; family Macropodidae; genus Notamacropus; species Notamacropus eugenii. The sequence goes on from NC_092878.1 coordinate 110,631,902, forward strand.
TGTGGTGTCACTTTAATAGCAAATAAAGCTATGGAGACAGGTCTGCTGGTAAGGAATTAACACCCCTGCCTGGAATGCCAGTGGGCTTAGAATAATGGAAAACCTGGCAGCAGCAAAAATAGTCTTTAGTTTCCTTTCTCATTTTTTTAAACATCTTTTGTTTAGATGTGAAAAGCTATTTATTCAGTGCAATTAGTCTTTCATATGTACATGTGATGGAAAGAACTGGCATTTATATGCTCATCTGTTCAGAAACATGAATGATAATCCTGAAAAGATCATCCAAATAGAAATGAATGAATCTGAGTTAATAATAACTGAGGACATAAAGGAGAGGAGCTGGTTCTTGGGGTATCAGCTCTCCTTTTATTTCTGGTTTCACCATTCTATAAAGGGTCACAGAATCACAGGGCTAAAACATCTAGGTTTGTTGCTTGTGATGGGAATGCAGATTTCCCATTAAAAGGCAAATCCTTAATGTGCCATTCCTAAAAGATGAATAGACTGAGAGTAAGTAATTTGAGATGGTTAAGTTTAGGGCTTTACAACGTCCAAACCATGAACATTTTCTGCACCTAATAGCATTTTCATTTCCTTGTGAATTAGGTGCATTTTCATTCTCTTTTCAAGTCTATGCCTCTCTGTGAGGAAAATACTTTTTGAAAGGATATGATTTGGATGGAAATGTTGGTTTTATGGATTATGAGTGGTAGGTTAAAATCTTTTCTTTCAAACCTGCTTTACATGTAAATGATGCCAATAACTTTGGGGGTTTCAGTAACTTTCTACTAGTGGAAACATGATTTAAATCCTTAAGTTTCCGTAATTCCCTGGTCAAGTTTCATGCTTAACTTGACCAACTATCTCATGCTTCTTTGCCTACCTTCATGTGACAAACAGCTAAGAAATATGTTCTGATATACTTATTTGGGGCTGCCTGACCCCTCTCTTCCATATGTTATCTTCCTTTTTCCCCTGTGCTGAGAAACATTTTTGGATACTTTTATGGAATTAAAAATACTTTAAGACAGCAGAAAAAAAGCCCTTCATTTAGACACATATCACCTCAGTTTGATTTCTGAATTTGTCATTTCCTAATTAGACTCCCTGGTACTTGAATTTCTTCATCTCTAAAACAGGCAGAGTTCTTGTGAGGACAGAGGAACATAATGCAGGTAAAAAATGTGCTATAACAGTCAGGTTAATAACTGTAAGCTATAATTCTCTGTATTTTACTAGAATAGACTCATCAATCAATCAATACACATTTACTAAGTGATCCTCTGTTGCATACCTAGTGAATAACAAAGATGAAATTAAATAATCCTTGCACTTAAGTAGCCAGTATTCTCCAATAAAAGCAAAATTTACATGTGCTATCATCATTATCATCATCATAATCTATCACTTAGAAAGCACTTTAAATTTTACCAAAAAAAAATATAGAGATTATCACATTAACATACTTGTTACTATTATGGCCACTTTTCAGATGAGAAAACAGAGAATCAGAGAGGTTAAGGGATTTGCCAAGCATTAAATAACCAGAATGTTACTATCAGAAACTGAACCCACATTTCCGAATTCCAAGACCAGCTTTCTATCCACCATGCCGTGTTGCTTCTCCAGGACATGCAGAATATATAGAAAGCAGTTTAGAGAGGAAGGGAACTAGCAGTGAATGGGAGGATAGGATGATGGTTATGGATGAGGTAACAATCAGGAAAATCTCCATGTAGAAGAAAGTTCTTGAAATAGGTCTTCAATAAAGTAAAGAGATTCTATAAGGACAGAAGTTGGAAGGGAGTATATTCTAGGTATGGGGGATAGCCAGGGCAAAGACATAGGAAAAGAAATGGAATGTCACATGTGAATGAAAGCAAGAAGTCTAGATTTGGACATTAGTAGGCACAAAGTAGAGCAATGTATAATGGGGTTGGAAAGATAGATCCATTTCATATTATGAAGATTCTTAAATGATAAATAGAAGAATTCATATTTTACCTTAACAATGGAGAGCTATTGGAGCTTATTATTTAGAAGAAAAGTACCCAGGAAGTCATCAGTGTCAAATACTTTGAAGAATGCCATCCAAGAATAATAATGATTGGGAAAAAATATTAGTCAGGTTTTGAAATCCAGAGATCATTAGTAATTATTTTAATGGAATTCCTAGTTGTGCCAAAAAAAAAAGAAGATTTGATCCAAATTTATTCCTAATCAAGGTCTAATTCAAGACCAAGTTCATGTTCTGAGGCAAATCTGTGATTAAAAGCATATTTCTATTAGTAATATAGTTCAGTGCTGAGAAACGTAAAACAAACCAAAAAAGTCATTCAGATACTCCTCTCACTGTCATAGAGAAAATTCAACTTTCAACAGAGTTTTATTGTCTTTTAGCATACATGTATATTATCCTTTAAACTTACTGGACTATCATGGGAATAACGTTATACCACTAAAACGAATCCACTCTATTCTTTGAACGATTTCTCAGGTGTCAGAATGATCCCAACAGTCCAAAATATATCTATAGATTAAATTACCATTAAGACATTTTTCCTTAAGGGCTGAAGTTGCTTTGACCGAGTAATGGAGAAAGTGCTAGACTTTGAGTCAAGAAGACCTGAATTTTATATCTACCCTAACTACTTCCTAGCCATCTGACACTAGACAATTTATTTAACCTCTCAGCCTCAGTTTCCTCATCTGAAATCATAGTAGTAATTAGTTAGTAGTAGTAGTGGTACAGTAGTAATTAGTTAACATAGATAGCATTATGAATTTTTCAATCTGTTTTGCATATTATACAAAATACACAAAAGAAACATTAATCATAATACATATAAACTCTTTATAGTTGTCATTATTGCATTAGGAAATTCCAAGGGTGTAGATGAAAAATCCTAGATAACTCAATCTTCTCCCTTGTAGGATACAAAGAAAGAATGCAGGATAAATGTGGATTTATTGGTCTTACTTAGATCTCAAGTAGACTTGAAAATCACCTGACATTTATGGGCAAAAATGATCAATGCCACAGAAGGGAATTTGAAGAATTAGGGCAGTGGTGCATTAAATCTTCTGTTTATATGTCATGTTTCTTCCATAATTTATATGTTCCATTTGGAAAATATCCAGCTGAAGATAAACTTTAATATGCATAACCTCCTGAACTCTCTCAGCAAGATGGTAATTTTCCAGTTTCTTATTCACTGGCCCTGCTGTGAAGAAAGTACAAAGAATTCTATACTTTTTCCCTCTATTTCTTTGTCTTCCATCTCTTACCATCTTAGTCATGAATGAAATTCTGGAATGCCTAATTATTCAAAGGACATCACTGTAATTGCAACAGATCTTTGGAGATGTGTCCTAACTGGTGAATGGTAAAGATAACCAGACGGTGGCACATGTGATTGTTTTTGGATGAAGACGCAGCTAAGGTTGATGGCTGAATAAATGGTTGGAAGGGAAGATGCATGAATCCATTCATTGGGGCTTTAAAGTTAATATATGTCGAAGAAAGATCCCTCAGTTGGTCCAACATATATATCAATTTTCATTTTCCACCACTCCCATAGGTAGTCAATCCTCTGTGACAGATTGAGTATGTTAAGTCTTTGGCATTTTTCTAAGCACATAGAAAGAAGGAAAGATGCCTCAGAGGAAATACACTTAGTAATTTAGCAGCAAAATAATGGGTACTTCATCAAAATCAGTATTAGAGGAATAGGAAGACCTGGTATTCACATTTATCTCTTTCTAGGAGCATGTCATATGGCCAATAACTCTTTAACATAAACATCAGCTGAGAGGAAGTTCAGATAGAAAAAGATGGCAAAAGCATTGTATACCAGTCCTTGCTAGAATATGCCATAAGAAAAGAATTTTTGTGTTTCCATGAACTAGGTGTGGCCTCTCAGTATCATTCATGTTCTCTAGAATTCTAGAACTGACTTCATCGAAATCACCCTGTGATGTTAATCTCTGTAATCTTTTATAAGGCCTCAAAGTTCCATATCATTCAGAAACACAAAACAAATGATCAATTGTGCTATCCCCTTTTATCTTTTAAAGATGCTTTAGCTGATGTCCTATAGATAACTAGATGGTGGTACTTGTGGTTGCTTATGAAAGAAGACACAGCTAAGGTGAATGAATGGACAATTGGAAAGAAAGATGCATGAATCCATTTGCCATGGCCTCAAAGTATTGCATATTTGGATAAAATAGTTAAATCCAAATAGTGGTTTAAATGCAAAGAATTTCCTGGCAGTAAGGACTGGAATAGATTATTGAAGTTTGGGAACTGTGTCCCCTGAAAATAATTCTGTATCTTACTAGAGTAGCTCAGACATAGTCTGGGTGGAGGGGGGGAGAGGAGTCAATGAGATCTCAAAATTTCTTCCATCTCTATGAGTTCTCAGCCTGTCACAGTCAAACAGCCTCCTAACAAGTTTCAATTTCAATGTTATTGCATTGCCAATGCTGACCAGTTGTTTGCTATCCCCAGTGAGCCAAAGGAAATGGATGTAATTTACAACAGGAGCAATTTAGATTAGATTTGCTGAAAACTTTCCTCTCTGTGAATGTTACAGTAGGAGAATGTGGGATCATGCTTATTGATCTTTAAGAACAGGATAGGCAGTCAAGGATGATTTCCGTGAAGTTGGTTTAAAATCCTTTAGAAGATTATATCTGGGATGGTTCCATGACTATATATAAAAAAGAAAATTACCTAACCCAGGACAAAAAATTAGAGAATTGAAGACAACCAAAGGATGATGAAAACTATTACAGCTAATTATTGTGTTCTAAATTTTAATATAAATAATAATAAATTGTTGTGGAATTTATCTAATTCTATGCTACTGCAAATGGAGTGACTTTAAAATCTTTCCTCCTAGCTGAGTAATGAAAATAGCCCTGTCACTATAACAAGTTCCCTAAATATCTCCTTAATAGAAAAGTAGAGTGGATCAATCAGGGTTAGTGTACTGAGTAATATACTGTCTTTAGACTCATTTCTCCATTATTGGTCTATGGAAGTTAGACTAGCTACAGTTCATTATCAGTTTGCTGCCTGGTCCTTGAGATAAAGTGCTCTCAGCTCCACAATGATTCACATATTTAGAAGACTCACTTCTCAATACCCACCATGCTAGTTAATATGTGGCCAGTTCTGATGTACATTAGGAAAGGTTTTAGGAAGGTAATGACATTTTTGTATTGCAGGTTGTTGTCAGACTAAAAGTCATTTTTCATGATTAAGTCCACTTCTCTTATTGGTACCATGGAATACATACTGTCTATTTCCTGAGTTCAGTCCAGTACCTTGCTCATTTTCGGTACTTAATAAATGCATATTGACTAGTCAGACCCTGAAAGAAAAGGAGTTTCCTTTGTACCTGTTAAAGCTCTTCTTATGTTGTGGTTAGCTAGATGGTTCAGTGGATAGGATGCCAGACCTGGAGTCAGGAAAGTTCATTTTCCTAAGTTCAAATCTGGTCTCAGACACTTACTTGCTGTGTGACCCTGGGCAAGTCACTTTACCCTCTTTGTCTCAGTTTTGTCATCTGCAAAATGAGTGGGAGAAGAAAATGATAAACAACTCCAGTAACTTTGCGAGAAAAACAAACCAACAAACCCCAAATGGGATCATGAAGAGTCAGACATGACTGCACAACAATAACATTTAGTTTTGACTTTTCCTTCCAAAGAGAATGAGTGATTTCAGTAGTTGAGTACTTTGTAATTTCCAGTGTCATCATTTCCTAAAACAAAAATAATTAAGATTATTTAAATATGCATAAAACATAGAATCAATGCTTACTATAATCTACATTTAAATCAATAAAACATCATTTTGAAACTTTGCTATTTTCCCAAAGGTATGTTAACCAGGACTCTCCAGTCAGGCCAAATACATGGATTGGCATAGAGCCATATTCTCAAAACCAATATGAACCTTAGAGTTAGTTCACCACATCAACGTTGTCATTTTTCAGGAAAGGAAACTGATATCCAGGGAGGTGAATGCTTTGTTCATGGTCAGAAAAAATGTGAGTATCAGATGTAAAATTTAAAATCAGGTTCTCTGCATCTAGAGCCAGTTCTTCTCTAACACACTACTTTTTCAACATTTTCACAATATTTGGTGTTGAGGCTATAGAACCTGACTCAAGCCAAGGAGATCTCTTTAGGAAGACCTTGTTCTGATACACAATGGCTGTGTGACCTTGGACAATTCACTGACTGTCCCAGAGTCACAGACAATTCTGTAGGATTCTAAGTTCAAGAACATATGTCAGATGACATATGAGGCAGTTTGTTTCTGAGAGTTGTGAAATGAGATCATAGAATCCCCCTCCCCAATTTTTAAAGAATTCTGTATTTTTATCTGATTTCATGAAGTGGTAAAATAACGGCACATGTTCTATGTAGAAGATAAAGAACAATCTGAATAAAAAGTAAGTTCAGCAAATTCGGCACATGTTAAGTAAGCCAATTTTTAAATTAGTATTTTGGAAACATTCATGTTTTTTCCAGATATTTTTAAGTTGGATAAGAGGTCATCATCCCTAGTTGACTTTTATATACTTTTGCACCTAGTTTTTTGGGAATTTTTGCAAACTAGAAGCATTTTTAGTTTTAGAAATATTTTTCAGGTACTCCAAGAAGGAAGTCTAAATCTATTTTATTTCTTTGATCATTTATACTAGTGCCCACATCTCAGTCTCTGATGAGAAACCTTAGAAAGAAGATTTATAACTGAATTTTTTTTTAAAAAATTGATTTTTGGAAGACTTGCTTCTTGTTTGGGGAAATACAGCATTTCATCATTTCTCTTTCTGTCACTTGCTGCCTATTTCAAAAGCTGAATTGTTTAAAAAAAATATCATCTGCATTTGCTTAGTAAACAACAATGAAATCTCTGGTACCTCCTTAGGCAACACTTCCATCTGCTTGTATATTGAAAATGATCACTAATCCAGCCTCATAGCCTTTTTCTCTTAAATATTTCAAATTCGCTTAACCTCCAGAGAGTCTATTATTCAGTTCTTAATTACATTTGTAACTCTCTAGATAAATGGATCTCTAAAACTACTCAAATTACTCAGTGCCTATTAAGTGTCAAACCCAGTGCCAAATTTGTTTATTTCCTAGCTCTAGAGCTAAAATAGACCTTAAGGGGTGTTAGGGATGGGCCTGAGGCTGGTGTTCACTTAGTTCAAGTTCAGTGTTGGGATGAAGTGAGACATATGTAGGTTAATAAATAGTTACTGAAAGGCAGTTTGCTTAGCCCTAACACACAAAGTATGGTAAAATAAATAAATAAATAAATAAATGAATGAATGAATGAATGAATAATAAATAAAAGGATATACTTAACTCAGGTAGAAGAAGTCCTCTTGCCCCTATATGGAAACTCTAATGGTTAACCTGACAGAGTGTGATAGTTGGACTCTGACTCTCCATGGATGAGTCCTTTTCTTCTGCCTTTAGGTGACCAGAAAGTTTCATTTAGCATATCCAGATGAAGCTACAAGCTTTGTCAAATAAAATGATTTGAACCTGAGCCCTTTGAGCCATCAAGACTCAGCTCTGTTGCCTTTTAGAGGTAAAACTAAAAAAAAAAAAAAACTAGAGCAATCCATATTAAAGGGGAAAAACAGATATTGCTTCTACCACAAGGATTATCTAGTTCAATCTCTCTTCACAATATAGATAAGGAAAATAATTCCTAGAGATTATGACTTTCTTACTGTTCCATAGATAGTAAATAGTAAATCCTGGATTTCTACTCAGTTTTCTGATTCTAAATGCAACTGAAGTGAAAACCTGATCAATATCGAATAGCAAATCAGGTTATTTTCACTACCTATATTTTATGCAAGTAAATTAAACATCACATTTATTAAACATATGTGAAAAATACTGTGTGAGGCAATGAGAATATGCACAGGAAAAAATGTAATAATTCTTGTCTTCCAGGAACTTACAATATACTAGTGTCAGAAGGTTATTTACATAATTATTATCCAAAGCAGAGAGAGGGGAGATTAAAGAAGACAGTGGCATAAAACTCATGTTTAAAGGGATTCTTATGGATTACATAGTGGTTTAGAAAACAATAAATTAATATTATATTGTAGTTTTATTTATTTTACTAAATATTTCTATGGAAACTTCCAGGGACAGAGCCAAGATGATGGAGTACAGAAGCACTCAGCTGAACTCTGCCAAGATTCCCCACCAAGAAACCAAAACAAAACAAACTTTAAAATTACACCTCAAATCAAACTCTAGAATTGAAGAGCTAAAATAATATCAGAATGAGACAAGTTTCCAGTATAAGACAACATAGGAGGATGGAATGAGATCTGTGACATGGGGGAGGAAGTTGACCTCAAGTCCATGTAACATTAATTAGAGAGTTAAAGATCTCCCCTACCCATTGATGGACCTGCCCATTAAAGAAAGCTTGCTTGGAGGAGGGGGTGGGGAAAGGGGCCACATCTTTTGTTAATTTCTAATTAGGCACTGGTTCTCAAGGGTTGTGATGCCCTCTGACTCTGAAAATTGTATCAGTATTCTGAGGTGAAGCTTTACTTTGGGGCTTACTCATTGGAAGTGTTTATTTGGCCAGACAAGACTCTGGTCAGGCACTAAGGAGTCCCCTGGCTTTGAAAACCCAGATGTTGGTGCATCTCTCTCTGGTAACTATCTAGTATGGTCAGACATAGTCTAACATGGTCTGACAACAGACTATAGAGTATGGTCTGTTGATCTGTGAGGTATGTATTACTTATGGTCAGGCAGCTGGAAGCCCTGTCTATTGATTATTATTTCATAATATTTTCTCTGAAGTTCAGGGTACTGAATTTTTTTTCCCTGAACTAAGTAAATGATATATGTCCTTGATGAAGTGATTGTTGATCATTCAAAAATTGCTTTCCTTTTAGAAAAGCAGATCTAAGAACCTGTACAGCAGGCCCTCCTACGTATGTCTAGGTCCTTGCTGTTACAGTCCACATGGATAAAACAACAGAGGTGGGATTAGGTGGTAGTAACAGAAGCAACAGTTACTTCAGGAACTTGCAAGTTAGAGATGGTAGGAGAACCTCAATTTGTCAGAAAGAGATTAAAGAGAACCTCTGTGCTAGAACTGGATGCAGGAACCAACTTGGCAACTCCATTGCCTATACCCATATTTGTGTCATAGTTCAAAAGAGAGGTCAAGAGTGTGTGGAGCTCTGAGGCTGAACTGCTTGGCAACTCCAATTTTATACCTACTTTTAGGTCAAAGTTCAAGGGCAAAGAGGAGCATGTTGAGGCCAAAGGAAGGAACCCTGAGGGGGAACAGCACTTCCAACTGCAAGAGATCAGAGACCCTGAGAGACAGTATCATTTCTGGTCCCAAGGGAGAAGGTACTGAGAAGCAGTATCAATTGTAATCTCAAGGGATCAGAGGTCTTCCTGGGTAAAGCCTTGTCTAGACTGAGAGAGCACTGACTACTTCTACATGTAGATCACACCACCTTGGAAGCACCAGAAACTCTCAAGTGTTCAGAACTAGCTCTGAAAACAACAATACAAAAATGTCCAAAGCTTGAGACAGAGCCCCTGCTCCCCCTTCCCGATTCTGGGAACAGAAGCTAATATGAATATAATGTTCTAAATCAAGAAATAAGATGCAAAATTAGCAAACAGCAAAAGCCTGACTATGAAACCTGGCAATGCTGTGGTAAGAGAGAAGGTCAAAACATAAACTTAGAAGAAGAGAGTTAAAGTCAAAACAGCAACAAGCAAAGCCTCCAAGGAGGAAAAATGTGATTTAGACCCTATCACAATAAGAATTCTTAGAAGAAATATAATTTCCAAAATCAAATAAGAATGGTAAAGGAAAAAAATAGAGAAAGAAATGCAAGGAAAGGAAGAAAATTATAAAAAGACAATTAACAGTTGGGTAAAAGAGGCACAGAAAATACTAAAGAAAACAATGCCTTTACAAACAAAATTGACCTAATGGGGAAAAAAAATGATACAGAAGTTCACTAACAAAAGAAAAAAAAAAAAAAGCAGAATTGACCAAATTGAAAAAAAGAGATAGAAAAGCTAACCAAAAAATAATAATAATAATAATTCCTTAAAAAATAGAATTGAATAAGTGGAAACAAATGAATCTATGAGAGACCAGAAAGTAATAAAAAAAAGTCAAACATTAAAAAAGAGAGAATGTAAAATATCTCATTGATAAAACAACTGACCTCAAAAATAGACCAAGGAGAGAAAATTTAAAAATTATTGGACTATCTGAAAGCCATAGTGAAAGAAAAAGTCCAGACATCATATTTTTAGAAATTATCAAGGAAAATGGGCATGTTATTCTAGAACCAGAGGGTAAAAGAGAAATTGAAAAAAAAAAAATTGATAACCACTACCTGAAAGAGATGCCCAAAGTAAAATGGCCAGGAATATTACAGTCAAATCCAGAGTTCAGGTCAAACAAAAAATACTTCAAGTACAAGGAAAGGAGGCATTGAAATATCATGAAGCCACAGTCAGGGTCACACAAGATTTAGCCGCTTCTACGTTAAAGAATTAGGTGCCTAGGAAAATGATATTCCCAGAATGCAAAGGAGCTAAGACTATGACCAATAATAACTTATTCAGCAAAACTGAGTATAATCCTTCAAGGGGAAAAAAGGCATATTTAATGAAATTAAGAACTTCCAAGCTTTCCATATGAAAAGACCAGAACAGAAAATCTGACAAAATACAAGACTTGAGAAGCATAAAGTAATCATCTAAGAGGAATCATAATGAACTCAATAACTGCAAAATAAAATTTAATAAGATTCTAGCTAAAGGAGATTACAGCAATATATCACAAAGATCTTACATCATAGCCAGGTGGGATTTGTGGGATTAATACCAGTAATGAGTAATGTAGTGCTGGTTCAATTAGAATAACTGTGAGCATAATTGACTGTATCAATTCCAATAACTAAAAAAATCATATGAGTAATTCAATAGATGCAGAAATATCATTTGACAAGATACAACCCATTCCCATTAAAAACACTAGAAAGTGGAGAAATCAATGGAGTCTTTCTTAACATAGCAAATGCCATGAATCTAAAACCAGAAGTAAACATTGTCTGTATTTTGGGAAAACTTTATACTTTCCCAAGATGATCAAAGTGAAGCAAGAACATCCATTTTAACCACTATTATTCAATATTGTACTAGAAATGCTAGCTATAGCGCTGAGAAAAAAGAATTGAAGTGACAAAAATACTCAATTAGGAAACAAAAGTACCATTCTTTGCAGATGATATGGTGGTATAATTAGAGAACCTTATGAAATCAACAAAAGAACTAGTAGAAACAATTAACAACCTCAGCAAAGTCACAAGATATAAAATAAATCCATATAAGCCATCATCATTTCTATATACTATCAACAAAGCCTAGCAGGATAAGATAGGGAAAAAAATTCAATCAGAAATAGTTACAGACTGTTTAAAATACTTGGGAATCTACCTACTTAGACAAACCCAGATATTATATGAATACAATTATGAAATATTGTTCATGCAAACAAAATCATATCTAAAGAATAAGGGAAATATGAAATACTCACGAATAGACTGAGCCAACATAATAAAAATAACAATTCTGTCTAACTTCATTTACTCATTTAGTACCATGCCAATCAAACAAAAAAGAATTATTTTATAAAGTTAGAAAAAATAGTAGCAAAATATATAAGAAAGAACAAAAGGTCAAAAATATCAAAGTTATCAATGAGAAAAAAACATATTTTAAAAGGTGGGTTAGTAGTACTAAATTTCAAACTGTATTGCAAAGCAGATAATCATTTAGAAAAGTATGGTACTGCCTAAGAGATACAGTGGTAGATGTATGGGATAGACTAGATCAGAATGCACAGTAGTAAATGACCAGAGCAATCTAGTGTCTGATAAACTTGAAGATCCAAGCTTTTAGAGTAAAAGTCAAAATTCAACCAAAAAATTATTGGGAAAACTGTAAAGCACTATGGCAGCAACTAGTCAGTTGTAGTAAGAAAGCAATGTACCATGTATTAAGATAATTTCAAAGTGGATAAATGGTTTAGTTATAAAGGGTGACCTCATAAGTAAATTAAAGAGGCATGGAAAAATAGACTATGGATAAGGGAAGAGATCATGTGCAAACAAGAGATAGAGAGTATTACAAGAAGTAAAATAATTTTGAATACATGAAATTAAAAAAATTTTTGCATACAAAGCAATGCAGCAAAAATTTGGAGAAAAGCAAAACTTTTGCAGCCACTTTCTATGATAAAGATCTTATTTCTCAAATATGTAGGGAACTGATCCAATTTTATAAAATTAAGAGCTATTCCCCAGTTGATAAATGGTCAGAAAAGATGAACAGGCCATTTTCAGAAGAAAAAAATCAAAGCTATAAGTTTCATGAAAAAATGCTTTAGATCACTGATGATTAGAGAAATGCAAATTAAAATAACTCCAAGATATCTCCTTTCTTGTTATTAGATTGAATTTCTAATAAAAAAGGAAAATGATAAATTGTGGAAGAGACAAATTGGACAACTGGGACACTAATTCACTGTTGGTGAAATTTTAAACCAGTCCAACCATACTCAAGAACATTTTAGTGCTATGCCCAATGAGCTATAAAATTGTGCATATCCTTTCATTGATGAATACCCCTAATAAGTCCATATAACAAAGAGATCAGGAGAAAGGGAAAAAGGACAAATATATTTTGTACAAATATAAACATATTTGTACAAAACATTTATAGCAGCTCTTCTTGGGGTGGCAAAAAATTGGAAATATTCATGAACTGGGCAATGTCTGAACAAGTAGTGCTATATGATTGTGATGGTGCACCATTTTGCTGTAAGAAATGATGTTTAAGATGAATATAAGAAAACATGTGAATTAATGCATAAAGAAGTGAGAAGATGGGAAGGGAAATGAGAGGGATGAGGGAGAAGCATGAAAAGCAGATCAGCTCTCTGCTAAAGGAGAACCAAAAAAATCTTGAAGAAATTGGCACCTTGAGAACTAGCCTAACTCAGCTGGCAAGGGAGGTGCAAGGGGCCAATGAGGAGAAGAATGCTTTCAAAAGCAGAATTAACCAAATGGAAAAGGAGATTCAAAAGCTCACTGAAGAAAATAGATCTTTCAAAACTGGAATGGTACGGATGGATGCTAAGGACTTTTCGAGAAAGATATCTCAGAACATACCACGCAGATTCGAAAAATGGAAGATAATGTGAAATATCTTATTGGAAAAACAACTGACCTGGAAAATAGAATCAGGAGAGACAATGTAAAAATTCTGGCACTACCTGAAAACCATGATCAAAAGAAGAGCCTAGACATCATCTTCCATGAAATTATCAAGGAAAACTGCCCTGAGATTCTAGAACCAGAAGGCAAAATAAATATTCAAGGAATCCACAGAACACCGCATGAAAGAGATCCAAAAGGAGAAACTCCTAGGAGCATTGTGGCCAAATTCCAGAATTCCCAGGTGAAAGAGAAAATATTGCAAGCAGCTAGAAAGAAACAATTCAAGTATTGTGGAAATACAATCAGGATAGCACAAGATCTGGCACCCTCTACATTGAGGGATAGAAGGGAATGGAATAGGATATTCCAGAAGTCAAAGGAACTAGGACTGAAGCCAAGAATCACCTACCCAGCAAAACTGAGTATAATACTTCAGGAGAAAAAATGGTCTTTCAATGAAATAGAAGACTTTCAAATTTTCCTGATGAAAAGACCAGAGCTGGAAAGAAAATTTGACTTTCTAACACAAGAATGAAGAGAACCATGAAAAGGCGAACAGGCGAACAGCAAAGAGAAATCATAAGGGACTTACTAAAGTTGGACTGTTTACATTCCTACATGGAAAGACAATATTTATAACTCTTGAAACATTTCAGTATCTGGGCACTGGGTGAGAGTACACACACACACACACACACATGCACACACACACACATACATAGAGACAGAGTGCACAGAGTGAATTGAAGAGGATGGGATCATATATTAAAAAAAAATGAAATCAAGCAGTGAGAGAGAAATATTGGGAGAAGAAAGGGAGAAGTTATATGGGGCAAATTACCTCTCATAAAAGAGGCAAGAGAAAAACATGAGGTCTACTCTCATCACATTCCACTAAAGGAAAGAATATAATGCACACTCATTTTGATAGGAAAACCTATCTCATAATACAGGAGAGTGGGGGACAGGGGCACAAGCAGGGTGGGGGGGAGGATGGAGGGGAGGGCATGGGGAGGAGAATGCAATACGAGGTCGACACTCATGGGGAGGGAAAGGACCATAAGAAAATAGAAGTAAAGGGGGACAGGATAGGATGGAGGGAAATATAGTTAGTCCTATACAACACAACTAGTATGGAAATCATTTGCAAAACTAAACAGATATGGCCTATATTGAATTGCCTGTCTTTCAAGGGGAAGGGGTGGAGAGGGAGGGAGCTAAGGAGGTTGGAACTCAAAGTGTTAGGACCAAATGTAATGTTCTTACCACGGGGTAACAAGAAATACAGGTTAAGGGGTCAAGAAAGCTATCTGGTCCTACAGGACAAAAGAGAAGACGGAGACAAGGGCAGGGAGGGAGGATAGAGGAGAGAGCAGATAGGTCACAGGGGCAATTAGAAAGCTCGGGTTTGGGGGGGGAGGGGATAAAAGGGGAGAAAATTTGTAACCCAAACTTGTGTGAAAATAAATGTTAAAAATTAATAAAAAAAATAAAAAATAAAAAATAAAAAAAAAAAAAATAAAAAATAAAAAAAATAAAAAAAATAAAGAAGTGAGAAGAACCAGAACACAGTACACAACAATAGCAACATTTTAATGATTACTAACTGTGAAAGAGTTAGCTATTCTGATAAAGATAATGATCCAGGACAATTCCAAACCCATGATGAAAATGTTACCTACCTCGAGAGAGAGAGAGAGAGAGAGAGAGAGAGAGAGAGAGAGAGATCACAAAATCTGAATGTATATTGAGTTAATTTTTATCTTTATTTAAAAAACAAAGTTTGTGTCTTCTTATGCACATGGGAAGTTGATTGCACTCCTTTGTGGAAGGTATGGATGGCATCGTTTCAAATTGAGTGTTCTCCAGAGCTTCATCACTGTTTCTAGAAACTCATCTTCCTTCAAGATCAAATTAGCTCTGAAAAACACCTCTTCCTTACTCCTTGCTCCCTGGGCTATTCCCTCAATCTGATTGGAAACTGTGAAAGGTGGATATCATAGAGCTTCTCTAGGATTCTCCATGTAAAGAAGGGGCCAGGACAGGCATCTTATAATTTTCCACTCTACTGAATGAATTCATCATGCTCCTGCATGAGTAACCTTTTCTTTTCCCTTGCTTTCCCCCTCCTTTCTCAACATTTGTTTTCCACCCAGCTTCATGTCTTTCTTTTTCTTGACCTCATTAAAGGGGCCATGCCCTGGCCTTCTTAAACAGACTTATTCAAGGAATGGGCGTTGCCTCACCCTAACTGACTACCTGCAAAGTCCTTGACCTAAAGGGTCTAAGGTCTCCCAGTGTACCCTGGGTCATCTCCATCCTAAGGAATATCAGGTCACTGGATCCAGATGGTTCTGGAGGACAAGTGAGTCTGGTGATCTACACAGCCCTCTCTCAAACAAAGTCAAGTGCAAGTCATGTCATCATTTCTCTGATGGCATGGTCTACTTCAGCAATGAAGGACAAACACAAAAATCTGATTAAACTGTGAGCTCCTTAAGAATAAAGACTGTTGGGTTTTTTTTTTTTTTTTGTCTTTCTTTGTATTCCTAGCTCAGTCCCTCATTCAGAGAATTAATAACATGCATGGTCAGTTGGGTACAGAAATTTATCTTACCCTATTGAGAAGAAAGAGGGAAAAGAGGGAAAGAAAAGGGCAGGGGATTCTCATTGAAGGGACTGTAGAAGGGAGGGCAGAAATAGGAAGGAAAAGAGAAAGAAAGGAAAGGAAAGTTAGGGCTGATATAAGGGAGGGCAGATTGAGGGAGGTACGGGTCCAAAATAAAACCCTGATGAAGAAATACAGGGAGAAAAAACAGAGGAAAGTATAAGAAGAGGTTGAGGGAAAAGAGGAAGGAGGGAAATACTCAAGTAGCAATCATAATTGTGTATGAGAATGGGGTGGACTCTCCCATGAAATGGAACTGAATAGCAGAATGGACTAAAAACCATGATCCTACGATGTAGTGTTTACATGAAACATGTTTGAAGCAGGGAGATGCACACAGAGTAAAGACAAAAGGCTGGAGCAGGATACATTATGCTCATCTGAGGTTAAACACACACACAAACACAAAGGGCAGGCTTAGCTAACCTGATCTCAGACAAAGCCAAAGGAAAATTAATTCTAATCAAAAGAGATAATGAAGAAAATTATATTTTGCTAAAAATCAATACTAAACATATATGGACCAAGTGGCATAACATCCAGATTCTTAGAGGAGAAGTTAAATGAACTACATGAAGAAACAGACAGTAAAATTATACCAGTGGGGGACCTCAACCTCCCCCTTTCTGAACTAGATAATTTTAATGGCAAAATAAACAATGAAGAAGTTAAGTAGGTGAAAATAATTTTTTTTTTAAAGTTAGGTATGATAGACCTCTAGAGGAAATCGAATGGGTGCATAAAGGAATACACCCTTTTCTCAGCAGTACATGCCATCTACACAAAAATTGTATATGGTTTAGGATGTAAAACCTCACAATCCAATGCAGAAATGCAGAATTATCAAACACATCCTTTTTAGATCATGATGCTTTAAAAATTATATGTAATAAAGGGCCATGGAAAAATAGACTAAAAATGAATTGGAAATTAAATAATATAATCCTAAAGAATGAGTGGGTCAAACAACAAATTGTAGGAATAATCAGTAATTTCATATAACAGCAATAATGAGTCAATATTACCAGAACTTTGGTATGCAGCTAAAACAATTTCCATGAAAAATTTTATATCTGTAAAAGTTTACATGAATAAAATAAAGAAAAAGGATATCAAATTGGGCAAAGAGCTAAAAAAATCTTAGGAAAAGAGCAAAATAATGATCCTCAATCAAATGACAAATTACAAATTCTGAAAATCAAAGTAGAAGTTAATAAACTTGAAAGAAAAATGTTGAACTAATAAAACTCAGAGCTGGTTTTATGAGAAAAAAGCCCAATAAAATAGATAAACCTTCAGTTAATTTGATTTATAAAAAGCAAGAGGAAAACCAAATTAACAGTATCAAAAATGAAATGGGTGGATTTACCACCAATGGAGAAGAAATTTAAAAAATAATAATAATTAGGAACAATTTTGCCCAACTGTATGCTACAACATTTGACAATCTAAATGAAATGCATGGATATTTACAAAAATGTAAATAAGCCTAGATTAATGGAAGAGGAATAATGGACTTAAATAATCCCATTTTAGAAAAAGAAATTGAAAAATCCATAAGTGAACTCTCTAAGAAAAAATAACCAGGGATAGATGTATTTACAAGTGAATTCTAACAGACTTTTAAAAACAATTAATTCCAATACTACATATAAATTCAGAAAAATAGGTAGTGTTCCACCAAATTCCTTTTTTGATAGAAATATGGTGAAGACACCTAATCCATGAAGAGAAAGAAAATTATAGACCAATTTCCCTAATGACTCTCAATTCAAAAAATGTTAAATAAAATATTAGCAAAGAGATTAAAGCAATTTATTGTGAGAATAATACACTATCATCAGGTGGGGTTTATAAAGGGAATGCAGGGCTGGTTCATTAGGAAACCTATCAGAATACTTGACCATTTCAATAACAAAACTAACATAAATTATTTGATTTCCTCAATAAAAGCAAAAAAAAAAAATATCTTTTGAAAAAAATAGGATGCATTCCTATTAAAAAAAAACACTAAACAGCAAAAGGGTAAATGGAGTTTTCTTTAAAATGAAAGATGGTATCTATTTAAAACAATCAGCAAGCATTATATATAATGGGGATAAGGTAGAGGCATTCCCAAGATCAGGGATGAAACAAAAATGCCTATTATCACCACTGTTATTCAGTATTGAAAAAGAAATGTTTTCTTTAGCAATCAGAGAAGAAAAAGAAATGGAAGGAATTAGAATAGGCAATGAGAAAACAAACGTATTCCTCTTTGCATGTGATAAGATGGCAAACTTAGAGAATCTCAGAGAATCAAGTAAAAAGAAAACTACCTGAAACAATTAATTACTTTAACAAAGTGGCGGGAAATAAGCCCACAGAAATCATCAGCATTTCTATATATTGCCAGCATTACTACATATTTCTATATAATACAATAATACTCTGTTATTTCTATGTAATATATATGTATATATGTGTGTGTATATGTATATATATACACGTGTGTGTGTGTGTGTGAAACAGAGTGGTCAATCAGTGATATTGGGTAGGTACATAAGACACAGTAGTACATGACTATAGTAGTCTACTCTTTGATAAACCCAAAGACTACAGCTTCTGGAATAAATACTAACCATTTGACAAAAACTGATGAAGAAACTGAAAAATAGTATAGCAGAAAATAGGTGTAGAGCAATATCTCACACCTATTTCAAGATATGGTTGAAATGGGTATATGATTTAGACATAAGGGATAATACCACAAGCAAATTAGGAGAGCAAGGAGTAATTAACCTTTTAGATCTATGGAGAAGGGAAGAATTTATGACCAAAAATGTGATAGAGAACATTATAGAATGCAAAATTGATCATTTTGATTACATCAAATTAAAAAAAAAAGTTTTTGCACAAATGAAACTAATGCAACTAACATTAGAAGGAAAGCAGAAAGGTGAAAAACAATATTTACCGCCATTGTTTTTCATAAAGACCTTTTTATAGTTACATGAAAAATTTCTCCAAATCACTATTGCTTAGAGAAATGCAAATTAAACTAACCATGAGGTACCACATCACACCTATCAGATTGGTTAATATGGCAAGGAAGAAGGAACATGATAAATGTTGAAGAAGATATGAGAAAACTGGAAAACTAATTCATTGTTGGTGGAGCTGTGAACTGGTCCAGCTATTCTGGAGAGCAATTTGGAACTATGATTAAAGGGCTATAAAACTGTGCATACCCTTAGATTCAGGAATACCTCCGCCATGTTTGAACACCAAAGAGGTAATAAAAAAGGGAAAAAAAAAAACTCATGTAGAAAAATATTTTTAACAGCTCTTTTGGTGGTGGCCAAGAATTGGAAATTGAAGGGATGGCCTTCAATTGGAGAAATTGCTGAACAAGTTGTGGTATATAAGTGTAATGGAATACTGTTGTGCAATAAGAAATGATGAGCAAGCTGATTTCAGAAAAACCTGGAAAGAATTACATGAACTGATGCTGACTGAAGTGAGCAGAATCAGGACCACATTGTCCATATTCCATAGCAACATTATGTGATAATTAACTGTCAAAGACTTAGCTCTTCTCATCATGTAATGATCCAAGACAATTACAAAAGATTTGTGATAGAAAATGTGAACTACATCCAGAGAAAGATCTATGGAGTCTGAATGCAGATTGAAGCATACTATTTTCAGGTTTTTTTTTTTGTTTTTTATCTTTTCTTTCCTTTCTTGTGATTTTTCCCTTTTGTTCTGATTCTTCTTTCACAACATGATTAATATGGAAGTATGCTTAACATGATTGCACATGTATAACCTATATTAGATTGCTTATTCTCTTGTGGAGGGGGAATGGAAGGAATGGAAAGAGAAAAATTTAGAAGTCAATATTTTACAAAAATTATTTATTAAATCTATCTTTACATGTAATTTAGAAAAAAAATACTATTAAGATGGGGGAAAAAAAAGAAAAAAAAAACTATGTCCTCTGATTCCTTCAATTATTCTACTTGGTCTTTGTCAGCATTGGCTCTTCAGAGCAGCCCATATGATTTTGTGTTAAATATTGAAACAGGATTTTGGTACTCCAAGGAAATATTGAATAAGAATAAAAATAAGAATAATAGCTAGCATTAATATAGTGTTTGCTGCTTTGCAAAGTGATGTACACATATTATCTCATTTGATTTTAACAACAGCCCTGTGAGGTAGGTACTATTATTATCCTCATTTTGTAGATGAAGAAATTGAGACTGAGAGAGTTTAAGATATTTGTCCAGGATAATAAATATTTAATTTCTTCTCAAGTCATTTAACCCTCCTGGTCTTCCATTTCCCTATCTGTAAAATGAGAACATTGTCCGTAGGTAAATTTTTAAGTTTTTTTTTTTTTTGGTCCTAAATCTATGATGTTATGATCAATAACTTGAATTATGGAGTTGAAGAATAAGGTATAATGTCCCAAGACTCTAAATTAACACTGTCACAAATTTATTATAGGTTAAGCAGGCATGCTTTGGACTGGCAAAAATAACTTAATCACCTTTATAGCAATTAATCTACAAGGAAATACATTTAACTGAACAGCGGTTCCAAACTCACCACTTTAGGCAGTAGTGCAAAACTTAAATAAGAAAGGAATATAAACTGTGTATAAAGATTCTTGCTGGCCAAATATTTCTTATAAAACAATATATTGAGGTTATCTATTTTCTATTTTATTTTATTTATTTTGTAAAACATTTTCCATTTACATTTCAGTCTGGTTCCGTCCTGGGGAATGTTCCCATGTTTTGCAAGGTTGATACTTGATAACTATGCTTTAGGGCAACTGTCAATATAATTTTGCTACAAAATTTCTACAAAAATATTTAGGGTAACTTCATTATGAGACCCATACCATCAACTTTCATTATAGCATTTAAAAAGAAGCTCTTGTATCACTGTATGATCTAGATCGTAACTTGCTTATTTTTTCTATTACATTGAAAAGAGGTAACAGAAAATTGTCAATCATGCTATTAATGATATTTTGGTTCCTCCAGGGAAATAGACTTTTCACTATGTCTCAAGACATTATTGGATGAGTTTGATAAGATTTTCGATCTTCAAAGCTATTCTAAGAAATATATATGTGTATATTAACATATATGTTTTTTTCTATGTAGTTATAATTCAGTTGTGATTGAATGTGTGTGTGTGTATGTGTGTGTGTAAATGTGTGTAGTAATGTTCCAGGAAGAGAAGAAAACCTTGTAGTTGTGGCATGATTTTCATTGCAATCTTTTTTTTCTGCCATACGACAAAATAAATTTAATATCACATTTGAGAAGGAAAGGAAAGGTCCCTATTGGACAAGGGAACTGACAGTTTATAGAGCTTTAGGAAATAAGGCTTCAGTTCAATGAGTTCATATTCAGTTCACAGTGACTTCACATAGTTTTATTTATTTGCCTAGCGTTTATCTCTGTAACTCCGAAATTTCAGGTGACATTGCACATATATAGATTTTCACACTCCTAATCTTTTTCATAAAAATCCCATGCTTCCTTGGAGAAGCAAGAGCTTGTCTGAGAGTACACCACTGATTAATACACAATCATTATTGTCTGTTATTAAGTGCCACTGCATCTAATATGTTATTCTAAACTATCAAAGAAAGCATTCTAAACTATCAGAGAAAGCATTCTGTGTGGATTTTTCTTTCTAGCTATCATCACTTTTCTCCAAGAAACCTGTTGCTCTTAAGTTTATTTGCTGAAAATGTGAAACTTTTAATTTTTTAAATGATTTAGTTTAAGAATGCTCACCAGAAGTGAAGAATGTTAGAATACTGAAAATTAGTTTGGTTTAAGAAATGTGTTTTCTTTTAACCTAAAAGGAATATATAAAAAGAATAGAGGGAGAAATAGATGCTTCTTAAGACAGTTCATTTATTATATAACTGATGTGAGTAGAATAAAAATGAATTTTATATTGTAGATGTCAGATATGTCATTAATTATTTTGGCTTCAAAAATAGATGGATGGAATCACTGGTTAAGATTATTTGAGTAAGGTGGATCTTTTTCTTGGTCAATTAGTTATTTTTGCAAAGGTCAGGTCTGTAGTGCCAACATGATATTCACAGCACCTACAGTGGCTGTGAATATTCTGGCACAATTCTAAATCACAAAATACAACAGACTCTCCACATGGAAGACAGAACCAAAAGATTTATTCAGATACCAGAAAGCCAAATCCATCATAGCAACAAAAATCTACATGTAGTTACAATGCCAATAGCAACATCATCCCCAAGCCTTCCCCTACTGGGTTTCCCACAAACTAGATACATTAAACTCATCATAAACAGGCCCCCTTAAACAAAATCACAAACAAGTTCTTTCACTCATGCTAGCCAGCAGCCTGCATCCTTCCTTGATCTGACTGTTCTCTAAATAACTTCCTCTCAGCTCTGCTCTAGCTCCACCTCTTCCTGTTCCACCCATTCAGCAAACTCCTCATACCACAGGCTCAGACTAATGTGACTCAGGCTTCCATTTGACCTAGGCAGGTCACATATGCCTATTAAAGAATGGGAAAGATCTTCCCATTTAAATTACCATTACAAGGTCATAGTCTAAGGCAAAATAATGAAGCAATTACTTTCTCACTGATAATACTGCTTCTCCCTATATTTTGGAATGTTTGGGTAAAACCATTCAAAATGTTGTGAATATAACTGTTGCTTATTGCCTCCACAGATTCCCACATAACCCTGGAATATTTCCCCATTTCTTTGCTTCAATATGCTATTTTAGCCCTTTAACTATATAAAATCCTATATCATCCATCTGTCTATCTATCTATCTATCTATCTATCTATCTATCTATCTATCTATCTATCTATCTATCTATCTGTAATATCATAAAAGATACATGGATTTTAAAGGCAAAAATCATTTAATTCAGGCAGATTGGAAAAGGAAATAGTAGGAAAATGAATAACAGTAAATCTTTTCTGCAGCCATATACAAACATACATCTCTCATCCCTCCTGAAAACTTGTAATTGAATCACCTATTGATTCCTCTACTTTCTTAGCATAGAGGAAGAAGGACATAGTTCAGTTCAGACTCATGATATAAGTGGTGAATCTTAGCCATCTGCTTCTAGATCTTCTTTCCCTACAGTCTTGGTAGAGCAAGAATAAGGGTAACTATCATTATACTGTGACTGTGGAATCATCACCCCATGACTAGCCTGTGCTTCAATATATCTGATCTCTTTTTGTTTTCCTTGCAGCAGGTCATCCTTGGCTGCTGACCTCTTCAAGTCCCTGTTGCCTCTTCTTTCTCCACAACAGCTGCCTCCTTCCCACTTTGTTCCTGTTTGACTCATTTCCAAACCAATCCATTAGGAAGGAATATCTTCACTTTTGTAGAAAATAGGATGCATAGAAAACTTGATTTCAGGGCAATGTTAACCTTTGCACAAATTATATAACTAACTATACTACCTCCCATCTGTCCTGCATCAGTTGATACTGTTAAGGAGGAAATCCTTTGTTAAATGCTTTATTGAAGTCCAAATAGAATCATAGATGAAGCGTTCAAAAAGAACTTCTGTGTCCATTTAACACAATCTCCTCAGGTTATGGATGTCAAAACTAGAACTAGGGTACCTTAAATAATTTATCTAATCTTTTATACAAGTAGTAAAAGTCAAAGGTAGGGTTTGGACGCAGAGCATCTGACTCCAAATGCTCACAAATCTCCTTCTAATAATGTGTTTGAGAATCTTGCCAGAATATGTTATTTTTCCAAATGTGTTTTGGAAAACACCCTTATCCTTATTTTTGAAAAAAGGTCATATCATTTGCCTTTCTCCAGTTCTGGCATGGGGAGCACCTCTCTACTTCTCCACAATCTTTTAGAAGATTACTGTGAAGGGGCCAAGAATGAATCTGATTATTCATTTTATTATTTCCTAAGATGCATGGATTCTGGACCTGGTGAATGAGAGTCATAGAGGCCAGTTAGATCACATCTCACCATCTGTTAGTGAAGTACATTACCATATCAGCTACAAAACTTATTAATATCCTCAAGTATAAAATTTTCAAATGATTTGTACTAATGGGTGATAAAGTGGGTAGAAATATGCATTTATTTTTAAAATCAAATTAATATTTGTTAGCATTAAGAATCTGTTTTTTAAAAAAATATTTTATTTCTAAGTTCAATGGTTTCCCTCAAGTTACTCCCTGCCTCCTCCCAGAAGCCACCATTTTGTAAAGTTTGAGAATCACAAGTCTAAATGAATTTAACAAATGTTTATCTAATGCTTACCATATGCAAGTTAATGTGCTAAGTCCTAAGGACACCTAGATAACAAATTGCCTTTCCCAAAGCAATTCATAATGAATTGGAGATGAGATAGAAGCATAAATAAATGTAATAAAAACATAGTATAGATAGATAAGAAAGGTTCAAAGCCCAGTTCAAGATCTGAGAAGGTAGAAGAAAGACAGATTAGATCCAAATGATGAGATCAAGGAGAGTTTCTTGGGAACCATTTGACAGAATGGAATGAGGACAGGACTTGGAATCAACAAGACTTAGATTTAAAATTCTGGCCCTAACACCACTTTTCTGGCACAGGACTAGTCTTTTAATCTCTTTTAGACTGTTTTCTCTTCTATATAATGGGAACAAGCATAGAAAAAGCACTTAAATTCCAGGGTTATTGTGAAGATCAAATTAGAAAAAGTATGGAATGTGTTCTGCAAACCTTAAAGGACTTTGGAAATGCCAGTTTTTATTATGAATCAATGTAACCACTTAAGGAAGAGTAGAGGTGAGGGGTAAAAGTGGCAGTTGCCACATGGTGTCAGCATGGGAAGGAGTGCTGCATTGAGAGTTAAAGAACATAGGATCAAATCCCAGCTCAGCATAATGTCAAGGAAGCCATTAACACTGGGTCTCAGTTATTGCATGGGCAAACAGAAAAGATTGAACTAGTTGATTTCTAAGTTCTCTTTCAGTTTTCAAACCATGATTTTCTAAACATATGGAAAGGAACATAGAAAATGAGCAACACATTATTGCTGGAGTATCGGAAAGGCATATGAAAAAGCAGAGTGTCAAGTACATTTGATTAGAGCCTATTTTGCAGAAGGTATTGAATATTATTCTAAGGTATTTGCACATTATGCCAATAGTGAGGAGTCATTGAAAGATTTGAAACAGAAAAATAACAAGATCATAGTTATATATTAAGAAGATTATTTTTCTAATCTATAAAATTAAAGACAGACTTTAAATAGGGGGTGTAGTTAGAAGGCTACCTTGGATCGTATCAATTGAAAAGGAAGTCCAATTCATTCATGTTAATGGGAGGAGGATAAAAGTGCTTCCACCAGGCAATACACATTTTGACTTTGACCTTCTGTAGAAAAAAAAATCTCTGCCCTTGCTATCTAATTTTAAAGAAGTCTTTAAAATGGGAGGTATATTTAAATATAGATAAAGAGGAACCTCCCAGAGCCTTGCTTTTTCTATATGTTATGGACCCTAGCTGATCATTTGACGAATGGCTCTGTGACATCATTTGTTTCTCATTGAAATCAACCTTATTGAAATCTGTTTGTGTAAATTCCAGTGAAAGGGCCCATGGAGACAGAAGATCTAAGCTTGAGTCTTAGCTCCCACACTTTATGACTGCATGAGCTTGGGGAAGAAATTTGATCCTCACCCTTTTTTTTTTTTTTTTTAGCTTTTTGTTTTCTCATCACATTTGTATTGACTATCCCAGAGGGTTTGGGGGAGGAAAGTGTCTTGTAAGTCACAAAGTTATTTGTAAATCTGAGCTACACAAATCAACATTCTCCAACTCTAGCTTTGAACAACCAATATTTAGTGACTCTAGCTTTCTCTGCTCTAGCATGGGAGAAAAAAAATCATTTGCCCAGTTCCTTTTTGAAGAAGAATCTTCACTTTTTCTTTTGTACCAGAATATTTAAGTTCTTTCATGTACATATTTAATTTACTTTGAAACCTAACAGGTTTCACATAAGCCTGTCTTGACCACTGGAACTAAAGGCTAGGAAGTAGGAACTTTTTTCCCCCTGGTCTTTACAAATTAAATCTTATAATAATTAAATGATTATAGTAATAATGGTAGTGGTGGTGGTGGTGAAGACAATGATAGCTAGCATTTCTATAGCACCTACTATGTGCCATAGAGTGTGCTTAGTGCTTTATAAATATCTCATTTGATTCCTAATGCAACCCTGTAACTATTCTTTATGTAGCATTTATTACATGGTAGTCACTGTGCTAAGGATTTTATAATTATCTCACCTGATGTTCAAAACAATCCTGGGCAGTAAGTGCTATTATTTTCTCCATTTTCCCAGGAGGAAACTGAGGCAAATAGAGCTTAAGTGCCTTGCACAGGGTCATAAAAGGAGGAAGTGTTTGAGGCCAATTTTGAAATCAAGTGTTCCTATTTCCAGGGTCACAATTCTATCCACTGTGCGCCAAGATGTAAAACTGAGTTGCTAGATAAATTATCTGTGTAGCCACATTGATATTTTGCAGTACCTCTATTGTTGTCTATTTTATTTTTCTTATTCAAATACAAACATCTTTATTCTTCAGAATTTAAATTTATGATAACTGCTCATTACTTTTGCTACAGATTTCTCAACATACTTTAAGACATGGAGTGCTATCCATCCTTTCTTTAATACTTTTTAAATTTACTATCTTAAAACCTAGGGAACATATCAGACTATGCTTCTCTGTCTGTCCTTTTTAAGTGTGAATTCAAAAATGCCATATGTTTGATGTATTCCAAGATTTCCATCATTTCTACTTCAAAGAAAACAGTTTTTCCTTATTGGTAAGAAGCAGGCCTAAAATAATGGTTCTCCATATTATTCCCTACATTCTTTGAAGAATGAAATGATGATTAGGGTAAGTCAAGAATTTATCAGTTTCTCAGTTTAAGATTGTGTTTAACACAGAGAATGTTGGTAAATGTTTGGCTTGACAAGGGGGAAAAAAAAGCAAAATACTTGCATCTCTGTTACCTCATGTCTCTGTTCGGGATTTTTGCAACCTCCTTCTCCACAGGACTCCCTCCCCCCAACTCTGTTATCTATGCTACCAGGGTTGTTCATCTTATATTTTGTAACATCTTGAGAATTGTATTTCAATTGAATTCATTTCTTTGTTATCCTATTTATTTTTGTGTGTGTTTTTAAAAATATTCTGATGAGTCCATAGGTCTCCCAAGACAGATAGAGGGGTACATGTAACAACAAATACTGAGATTCCATGGTTTCTGATAAGACCTCCTTCTGTTCAGGTGATAAGAAGGATAATTTTATGAATTTTATTCTCCACAGATTCTCATGGAAATGTTGGCTGGCATGTGTTCCACCCACACCTAGCCTTAGGTTTCCAGATTCTTCCCACATTAGTATATTTGGTTAATATAGAATAATATGTTGCTTCTATTTAAAATAGATATTCATTGATATGTTTTCCTTTTATATTGCCCAGGTTTCTGCCTTTATCTCTCCCCTGATTCTTCCAAGAGAGTTTTCTCTTAAAACAAAGAGATTTTTTGTAAATAATCAAAATACAGAAAGAAGACAAAGAAAAACAAATCTTTGAAACCATTCAATATATTTGAAAAAAATATGATGTTATATTCAATTTTCCACAACTGTGGACCCTCTGTGACAAACACACCTCTTCAAAGGAGCATTGAGAGTATCATCTCATCCTCTTATTTAAGATACAAAATTCCAAATATATATTTTAATGTTAGTCTTTTGTTTTGCCTACTTCCTCCATTCTCAAAAAGAGGGCTTTACCTAGGAATTGTAAAATTTAGTTTGAATTCAATACTTGGAGTATGAGGGAAAGAGCTATCCTATACGTCTGTGACTGTGGTTGACAAAAACTGCTGAAGAGGTTAAGGAATTTCAAGGTCAGCATGTCTGAAAAGGACAAGAGATGAGGCAGAGAAGACTGAGGCAGCTACAGAAATTCTTGAAGAGGAGGGAGAGTAAGCCAGAAGTTTATAGAAGACAGTGGCAAATATCTGAATAAAGAGTCTTTAACTGTGGTTACTGAGTGACAGAAAAAAAGGAATTTCTGATGATGGCATAGTGGTCAGGGCATATGCTGGCTTTTTCTCCTTAATTCATGCATCAAAGGGTGTGAAAAGAGCTTTCAGTCTTGGAAGAGATGCCAAGAAATCTAATATCGTTGGGAGAAAGCAAGATTTAATGAACAATAGATGAGAGAAGACATGTAATGGTAATAGGTTCATAGTATTTCAAATAATGAATCCTATTAAGTATATTTGAAATTTGCAAAGCAAATTTCCATTAGACTGGAATAATTTACTATATTTTACATAATTATAACTTCAAATAGTGGGAATTTGAATACATGTGACCGTTTCTTAGACTTAATTCTTTACATTTATTGGGATATAGCTGTAATTCTTGCATAGAATTTAATAATTCTAATCTAGACTGTGTAGGGTCATCTGTCTCCACCTAATTTAACAGAAGTAGGACATGGAGAATCTCTCTCATATCTCAGACACATTTCTGGAAAGACAGTAGACTTCTTATGTTGCTAAGT
Organism: Notamacropus eugenii; assembly: GCF_028372415.1. Lineage (NCBI taxonomy): Eukaryota > Metazoa > Chordata > Mammalia > Diprotodontia > Macropodidae > Notamacropus > Notamacropus eugenii. Next base: position 110,660,551 of record NC_092878.1, read on the forward strand.
AGAAATAAAGTTTATGAAGCCATGACATAACATAGCAAGAAAGAATCCAAAGATGACTTAATCCAAACTCTGAATTTTACATATGAGGACACTGAGACTGAGAAGTAAAACAGCTTATGTAAGATCACAAAATGAATCATAATTAGAGGTGAAAATGTTTATCTCCTGGTTTCCAGCCTAGTACATCATTCTACAATTCTGAAACCGTTAAAGTTTGCTATCCAGAGGAAACAAAACCATTGTTACAGCTGGAACAAAGAGATGACACAAGGATACAATTAAGAATGACCACCCTTTGTATTCTCCAGTCTCTTTCTCCCCCAAATCACAATCTACCAAAAGAGCTTTTAACAGTTAGCATCCTCCTTTTAGCTCAACTAGTTCTTCTGTGTGGAGTAAAACAGAAATGCTTTCCTGAATTTATTTTCCCATATACCTACTTAAGCATGTGTGGGGTGAAAAGAAAGCATCTGGTTTCTTGATATTCATCTTAAAGCAAATATAGGCATGAACAAAGAAGAAACTCCAAGAATGGGTAATTGAAAGGTTTTAATGCTCCTTCTGTCTGAGCAAGCTCATCCAGCTATAGATTTACTCATGAATTATTTTTTTGAGTTCCTATTTGCTAGCTGTGGGAGATTAGGTCCTCATTACACAGATCCCTCTGAAAGATTGAGTTGAGTGTATGGCTATCAGTTAACAAAATACTGTGGTGAAAAGCATGGTAAACCCAGCAGGTGCTGAGTGTCAAATTGCTTGAAATAAGTACCATAGATCTGACATACTAGGACTTGGTTTTTCCTGCTCTAGGATCTACTGCACAGGATTTCACACTGTACGGAGATGCAGTGGATCAATCTCTTTTCTGTAGGTGCTAGAATGGAAAGGAGTGTTTTATTCACAGCACAAGTTGTGAAGGAATGACAATTTGTTCAAATGTCATGACTTGGGAAAAGGTGGGACTGCTATGCAAATTTCCCAGCTGCAAAACTGGGCTCTGTGTGCACAGATTTATGAACTGCACACTCTGTACTCTGTTGGGTCCTTGACCTCATATGTGATACAAATTTATTTCCTCTGGGGGTGACCAGGGAAAGATTAAACTGGCTGAATTGATTGCATCCATCCATTATAAATTAGCTCCAATAATTCCTTGCAGTGTTTGTGCTCAAAACTGTAAATCTGAGGTGCTATTTTTTGGTTGAGTAAGAAGGTTGACATTAGAAATGATGCAGAGAAAAACAAAATATGCTATAAAACATTGACAAAGATTCTTTGCTGAATGAAACGTTACACACTGTACCCGGTAGCAGCCTTTTCTCTTCTCTTCCCCCCCCCTCACCAATAACTGATCAGAAATGTTTCAGATACATTTGTAATGATTTATACCAAAAATCCAGAAAGGAAAAAAATGAAGTGAAAATAAACACAAAACTCTTCATTTAATCAATTTATTTTTTGAGCTTTTCCTGTTGGTTTTGAACTTCATTTGAACAATGAAAGCAGTAACTAGTAAAGACCTCTAAAAATGTAGATTTTATATAGAGAAAAACGTATCATGTTTGGAATCCTTAAAATTGTTTTTCTGAAAAGAATTCACCTCTATGTCAACTTCCTTTCTCTTATTCAAACATTTGAGATTCCAGACATATGTAATTTAAATGCAACAACACAGACATTTTGCTGTCTTGTTTAGATGAACTCCCCCACCCTTTATCCTATATATCACAAGGAATATCAGCTCCAAGGTAGGGGGTGGGACATAAAAGGAAAATTGGGCACTACTTATTCACAGCAGCCAGTATAAAAGATTATTAAGAGTAAGAAATCCTGACTCCATAGAAAGAGCCCTAAATTTGAATCAATGGAATTGGGTTCAAATGCAGACTGTCATTTACTGATTGTTGTTGTTTAGTCATTTTTAGTCATGTGCAACTCTTCTTGACCTCTTTAGGGGGTTTTCTTGACAGAGATACTGGAGTGGTTTGCCGTTTCCTTCTCCAGCTCATTTTACAGTTGAAGAAACTGTTGTTTTTTTTTTAGAATTTAAATACCTTGGGAGTAAGGATTATTTCATACTTTGAGTTTCTTTCTCCAATGCCTAACTATGGTTTCTGGTTCACTGGAGGAGCAAAATAAGTGGTTGGATTGATTGACTTAAGGAAGTTATAACTCTATTTTAATAAGGAAGAAAAAGTAGATATTATCTTGCATGTGTCCCAGATTTCATGATAGCCGATGAAAGGAAACATGAGATGATTAGTGGATAAGAATAATGATGAACAATATGTTTGGGTTTATGCGGTGCTTTATGCCAGGTGTGTCAGCTATCCTTGACAGTTGTGAAAAACAGAATGCAACTGGGAACTAACACAATAAATAACAATAAAACATAGATAATGCTAATTTGTGGTTTTCCTAGTCAACATACAGCCTGCTATTTGAGATTGACACTACTGCTTAATCTCACTAGAATCCCACAATTACTTTATAAGGTAGATACTTCAGGTATTGTTATCCTCATTTTATAGATGAGACACAGAGAAGTTCCATATTTGTGTAGTAAATATCAGAGATGGGACACAGTTCTTCCTTACTCTAAATCCTGTGCCCTATGCATTCCATTGTATTATTTCAACTAGTAGGCTTATAGGTAGGTAGAGTGGGGCTCAAATTCTGTTTCTGATTCTTCATAATAATATCAGCATGAGCAAATTAATCAACTTCTTTCAACCTCGGTTTCCTCATTTTTGAAATGGAAATGATAATAACTTTAGTTCTTACCTCACACAGTCATTGTGAGGATCAAATGAATTAGTATCAGGTTTCCCAGAAGTCTTAGGACAATTGCAAGTTTTAATAGCTTTGATAACTCATGACCACACAAGGACTTTTAGGATACCCTTCTATGTAAAGTTTTTGCACCATTTAAAGTCTAAGGCAAATTCTTACTCTTATTTTATCGTCCAAACTTCTGTAGGTAACATTGATCCAAGAGTGATGGAAAGCTCCCAAGAATGAATTTTTTTTAATACATCTAGGTTTTCCTATCTTTTCCAAACTGAAAGTGCAGAGAATACTCAGAAGTCTCACTACAGTCTAATAGTCACAGGAGTTTTAACCTCCTGTTTTACCTCATTTGATTGGTTAACCTATAGGTTGGTTTACTTCTCCTTAGGCAATCTGATAGCACAGTTCTTGTGAGAGCACTCCATATGAATGCCAAATTTAGTATACACACCCAATCAGTTTATTGTACCTCATCTCAAAACTTCTGAGTTCTAGAGATCTGCCAGCTTTATGCTCACAGGTGCAGTAATTACAGGCATGAGCTACCATGACTACTAGTCAAAAAAATTGCATTTTAATAATACAAATCAAGTATATTTCAATGAGGAATAAAAGCTGGAGCTGTCTGAAGAGACTTATGTCTATAGTCAGGGAATGTGCTGAACTATTTAGATTATTGATCAGACCTGTACAAAGTATGGATGTTTCTAGGCATGAAACATTGCATGTATTGTCAGAATTTTTATGAATTAATTGGTTTTGATGATTTTTTTCTTCCCCTTCTCCCAATTTGTTTTAAAGCAAGAGCAAGAGGGGAGGAGTATAAGAAAATTTAAAGAAGAAATCTGAGGGAAGTAAGAAAAGTATCAATGGAATCTATTACAAAAAGAAGATGGAAGCAAAATCTGTCAATGAAGGAGAATGAACTAAGATTAGTGAGAGATGCTAAGAGTTACAAAATGGGCCACTTTTTAAATCTTTTTACAGTCATCTTGCAAAACTGAAGAAGGGATATGATCATTATGAAGATGGAATGGAGATCTGGAAACTGATTTTGAAGAGATGCCATAGCATTTCAATTCTGATGAAATTATAAAGATGAAAGACCTTTGGACTGAGAATGATAGAGCAAAAAAGACTGAGGAGAAAATATACAAGATGTGAGAAGGTAATAAAAATATAGAAATCATTTAAATCAAGTTACTGGCTCCTTCCACATCAGGGACCTGAAGAATTTATTATTGGGCTTGCTGAATTGCTCTTAGTAAACTTTGCAGAGTGATATGTCAGCCACAACATAAGGAAATAACATCCTTTAGAGTTTCCATGAGCAGAAAAAAATTGCCTTGTGAGGTAATAGGTTTGCCATCCATGGAATTCTCCAAGTATGGGTTGGGGGACTACCTATTGAGGAAGATGTAGCAGGTTATTGTCTGGGTACAATTTGTACTAGACTCTCAGATTTCTTACATCTCTGAGATTCTGTGCTCCATAACAGTGGAGAACAGAAGTTTCCAAATCAACTTGTCACTTTGCTAGCAATGGCAATGATAAACTGCAATACTTCACAGTTTTATGGAACTTTGTGTCTTCTATAGTGATTTCCTTTTGACACACTACTTCCTACTGACTTATAACCATCTTTCTAATTATGAGTCAAGAGTAGTAAGTAAGAAGTACCCTATGAAAATATAAAAAAAAAATTATTCTGCTCTGCCCCCATATATTTCCCTACATGCTAGGCTTGAATTTAGATATGGGCAAGTGGTAGGTGGAAGAGAATCCCATATCTTTTCCAATTCTCTTAGGCTGACTTGTCTAAAAAGATTATGACTAATGAAAATCAACCTCGCTTATTTTAAAAAAAGCTATATCTGAAATTATAATTCATTTTGGAGCTATGAATTCACTTGTATAGAGAATTTCTAAAAAAGAAAATTACTTCTATCGATAAAGTTCAACACCTGTTTTGAAAATTATAGTCTTAGAGTGTTGCCTGGGGCTCTCAGAAGCTGAGACTTGCCAAAGGGTCATACAGCCAAGAGGTGTCAGAGTAAGTACTGAAATTTACTTACTCCTGTCTTGAGGCTGGCTCTCTATCCATTACAACAGTCTGTCTTTCTGAAATTATCTGTAAACCACACTAATGACTTAAAACTCTCATTTTAAGTGCTCCCACATGAGAAAAGGCATTAACTTTTTTTTAAATTGTTCAAAACATTGCCAATTTTTACATTTGGATTTTTGAAAGCTTTGGAGTGTGTTTTTGGAGGGAGGAAGAGAAAGGAATAAGACTTAACATGAACATATGGCCTAAATAAGAAATTTATCTTTGCCGATATTCATTTTCTGAACATTTTCGACGATGAATGTGAACAGATGATTTTTTATCTTGCCCTGGCAGAAAGGGTGGCAGAGAAATAAAAGAATGAGTGTCCAATTTGGAAGGCAGAGTCCATGACTTTATAGAAAATGTCTAAAGCTGTAAGAGGTTTTGGAAAAGTATCCCTTAAATTATTGTTCTTTCATTTTCTTGGAAAGTGGTAAGGTTCTAAAAAAGGGACAAACCAAATTGCAAAGAGAAGGTGGAAAAAAAGTGCACATACATATGGTTTGCATGGTATATCAAAGAACCTAGCTCGTCATTCAAAACAGGCATTCTCTGTCAACGTGATTTGAAGGAAAGAAGTTCATTTAATAAGACAAATGAGCTAAAGATTGAAGTAAAAAGCATAATGAGCATCTGCATGTTTCATTTCAAGTCAAGGACATCAGTGGAGATTAAACATAGGATAATCAATGACAACACAGCTAATAAGCATCATTCTTCCTCACTCATCTATTTCAATTACCTTTTCTTCTTTTCCTCTGAAATTTTGTAGTAAACTGAAGGAGAAAAATAAAAACAAATAAATAAAGAGAAAAATATCTTATCAGGCATATAAACCCAGAAATTTTTAGTAGCTTAAATAGCAACCCCAGAATGTTGTCATCAAAGGAGAGTAAGATCAGGAGTCACAAGACTCTGCACTTTCTCCAACCAACCAACTGCATGAAATTGATGCCTCTGGGCCTCGGTTGCTTCTGTAAAATGAGGGTTTGAATTGATTCTTGGCTAAGATCCTTAAAGCTTCAACATTGTACAAGTCCACCGATGCTAGAATACATTCTCAATATAAGGTGTCGAATTTACAAAATGTCAGGTACATCTTTAAATCCATAAGTCAAATTTTATTACTCAGTCAATCAATATTTATTAGATGTCTCCTAAGTGTTGGGTGTGGTGCTAAACAGCAGAAAGGTAAAGGATACAAAGAATAGTTAAACAGTCTACTTTCAAGTAGCTCGCAATTTAGTGGAGAACAAAATAACTTTATTTAAATCGATACTTGTATTTTGCATTGATCTCTGTCTTTGAGAAGAGTATATATTTAAGTTCAGATAACTAAAAATGAATCATAGTACCTGAATAAGAAGAAAATCATTCAGCAAGCACTTATTTAATATCTCATGTTCTAGTTGCTAGAGATACAAAAGGAAAATAAAAAGTTGTACCTGACCTTAGGGAAGAAAACATGAACATAAATAAACATATATGAAAATGATAATGCCCATTTAATGGCCACAATAATAGCGGCCACTAATACAATTCCTGCAATTGTGTAATGAAATGGTTTGGCCATTCAGATAAATTAAAAATTGAAACTATGTATAATAAGGTACTTATACACTGAATCATAGATAGAAAGGATAGAAAGATAACTCAATAATCACCTAATCTAATCCATTCCTCCAAGGAGATCCCATCTATAATATTCCTGGAAACTTTTCACTCAGTCTGTGCTTAAAGACTTCCAGTGCTGGGAAACCTACTACCTCCTAAGAAATCCCATTCCTCTTTTGGACAGCTCTAATAGTGAGAAAATATTTTCTTATACTGAGCTGAAAATTTGCTGTCGGACCTTTCTGCTTGCTTATCCTTATTCTTTCCTCTAGGGTTAAGCAAAGAAAGTATAAACTCTTTTTGGTGTGACAGGCTTTCAAATATTTGAAGATGATCACATATCTCTTTTTGGTTTTCTTTCCACCAGTTAAAGCTTTTCCAGTTGCTTCAACTGAATCTTGCACATGGTGGTTTCAGGTTGTCTTGCCCTTCAGATTGTCTTTCTCTATATGTGCTTAGTTGTCACTGTCCTTCTGAACCGTGGTACCCACAACTGATCATAATATCCCAGTTATTATCTAATTGATACAGAAAACAGTAGGACTATTGCCTCCCTTGCTCAGTTCATTGTACATCTTGTAATTCAGCTTCAAATCTGCCAAGTAGTGCTAATTACTTTTTCTTTGAATTCTTTGAAATCTTTATTTTCCAAATCTAGGAGATATGTCAAACCATAGCTGTCTTTCCCCTCCTTTATTATTATTAACTCAATAATGACATGTCTACTTCCTCCCAGAGTTCCTGTCATTTCTACTTCAGTGATTAGTTCCTCTTTTACTAGTTCAAATCAGGTCCAGAATAATGGTGGCCTTCAAAATTTCTGAGATTTTTTTGAAAATTATCATTATCATTTAGGCAAGTTCAAAATTTTTCACTGGCTTTGGTTTTAGCAAAAAGGGGTCCATCAGAGAGCTAGACAATCCAAGTTCTTCTTGAGACTCTACTAGATATGGATTTTTATGAATTTACAGTCTTCATGATTTTCTGTCTCCCATCTAAGGTTTATTTTGTTTTGTTTTGAGGAGTGGTTGACAGTAAAGGGGTAGAACTGTAATTTCATTGGTGTTGGAAATGCTGGTGCATAAAGTCCCTCCACCGATGCAGACTGAAAAGAACTTTTATGTGCAAAATTATTTATAGCATCTCCTTTCAGCGAGAGAGAGAGAGAGAGAGAGAGAGAGAGGCAGAGAGAGAGAGAGAGAGACAGAGAGAGAGAGAGAGAGAGGTAGAGAGAGAGACAGAGAGACAGAGAGAGAGACAGAGAGACAGAGACAGACAGAGAGACAGAGACAGAGAGACAAAGAGAGAGACAGAGAGAGAGAGAGACAGAGAGAGAGAGAGACAGAGAGAGAGAGAGACAGAGAGAGAGACAGAGAGAGACAGAGAGAGAGAGAGAGACAGAGAGACAGAGAGAGAGAGAGAGAGAGAGAGAGTTCCTCATTTTGAGGAATGGTTAACCACCTTAGCTATGTGAATATATTGGAGTGTTATTGTCTTAAAATATAAAATTGATGTTTTAGCAGAAACTGGCAAGACTTCTATAATCTGATACAGAGCAAAGTGAATTGAACTAGGATAGCACTATAAGGAAAAACATCTTTGAAAAATTTTAGAACACTGATCAATGTAAGGATAAACCATGAGTTCAAAAGTATGAAAATGAAACACATCCCTCACTTCTAGACAAAGAGGAGATATAAACTCAAAATATATAAAGAAATATTTTGATATACCTAATATTGCAAATTGTTTTGACAGACTATGCAGCTTAAATATTAAAGATTCATTTTTTACGTTATTTTGCTTTGTTTTTCTTTTCTCCTTTTTTTTCTTTTTTTCTCTTTTCTTCAACTAAAGTATAGTGGGAAAAACAGATTGATTTTTTTAATTATGAAAACAAAACAGATTAGAATCTCTTCTGAAACTTAGAGAGTTTTGAAGAGTAGTCTGCTGGCAAGAGAGTTTAAGTGACTTGACCACAGTCAAATAGTTAGTGTTTGCCAGAGTTAGGACTTCAGGATAGGTCTCCCAACCCCAAAAATAGTGCCGTATCCATGGCACCTTGATGCCCTGTACTTATTCTTATACTAGCACCATATATCATTTCTGCTTCACTCTCTATATTCCTCAAGCCAAATATTCTCTACCATGTATTCCCCATTCGGTTTTATCTATTTTCTTACTCTATCAACTTAAATAGTTTATATCGATATGTAGCTCTACCCTATGCCCAGATATTTTCAGGCCCTTTTTATCAGACTTACAAGGTATGAGGCAAAAACCCATTAATTATTCCAGTTCTTAATAGATGTACTTTATTCAACATGAGTCCAGCATCCTCAGAACTTAAAGTCATGGTAGAGAAACTTAATCCCATTTCTCAACATTATCTACGGAATCATCTATTCACCCCCCATATCTGCCTTTTTTCCTCTGAGCAGTCATGAAATTATCAAACATTTTCAAATCATGAAAGTGTACAAACTTCATAATACTTGCCAATTCTCTTTTGCTTCGGACTCCTTAATTTAACTTTGTTTTATGGAGCTTGCTGCTTTTCCTGGAGATATCTAATGCTGCTTGTTCAGGTGCATCGGTTCTTTAATTTACAGATTCTAGCCATGGGCTAAATAAGGAGAAAACTAGAATAAGACTACCCAGATTTTTTTTTTTCTGCCAGAGTATGGAAATTTATAGGCCTTTAAAATCACATAGGCTCCTTTGGCAACTAGAGACAACTGAGTTTTGTACCTAATCAGGGAGAATAATTAGTTAAAATTGGAATCTACAGTTGGTTCTTGCTTTGTATTAATTGTTGACCTAGCATAGAGGTCTTGCCTTGCTGTATACCAGATTCTCTGTGTATCATCATTCTCAAAGGACTCCTCAAACTGATTTTACAAAATTTTTAAGTTGATTTAAAAGTATTTTAGCTGCCTACTGTCCTTATCTCATTTTGTGAAGCTTTCCCCGATTGCAAAACAAAATCATTAGTTATGACTTAGCCCTAATGCAAACAGTACGTCTGCTGAGCTGTTGGATTTCTTATGCTGTGTAGAAAGTCAGCTTCCAGGCTCTTTAACTTCTTTCATTCTCTCCTCCCAACTTGCCTCTGATGAGAGGACAGATAATCTGTCCTTGCCTTTTGGACCTTCATTCATCCCGGGATTTCTGAAAACAAAATCCATGGCAATTTGACCTAGGGGAAAGATGGCTGGGTTGACTGATTATGAATGATAAATCACTAAAAATTGCTACTTTTCCATTTTATTGCCTGTAAAAGGAGGTAACAATACCTGTAAGAGAGATCATATGGTATGATTGATAAACAGGTTGCCTTGAAGTCAGGAAGACTTCTGATTGTCCCTTGTCTAGCACCCAACAGATATCTTATTCTGGGCCAGTCATTTTAATTCTCAGCCTTTTCTAATTCTGTAAGTTGTAGAAGCTGTCAATAAGCATTGATAGAAAGATTTTTCCTCACCCAGTAGTTCCTTATATGCAAATCAAAAGTAAAGCTGCTATTGTTATAAGGTATGTATTTCATAGCTCATAAGATGATTATAAGAAAAAATAATTCTATAAAACCTAAAGTGTTGGAGACATTTGGAGCATTACTATTACTGAGGTTATATAACATTTCAGGACCCTGGATCTGTGCATACTCAATTCACTTCAAAAAAGTTTTGATTTTGAAAATGCAATAATTTTTTTTCAATTTATATTATGGTAAAGGATGAGTTTATCTATTTTTAAATGTTTAAACGTATACACAAACATAAGTATACTTTCTACATTCACATATGACTGTGTGACCAAAATAAAATATTTTAATTAGAAATAGAAAAAATTTGCTGAACAATTTCTTTAAAAGAATCATTACACATACACACTTATATACAGTCCATAAAGAAAGACAATATTTTTTATATTCAATGATAAATGATATTTATCTGAATATTAACAAAAATATATTATATACACATATAATCCTAAGTTATTAAAATTAAAATCTCTAGTGCTAACAAAACAAATAAAACAGAATTATTGTGGAGAGACATTTAAATATATATCATTTATACATATGGATCAATGGAAAGATTGTCACATTTAGAACAGAGGACCAAGGTTCAAACACCAGCTCTGCTGCCTGCATAACCTTAACTAAGTCATTTAATATTTTGGGGCCTCAGTTTCTTTATCTGTGAGATGTAGATCTTAGACAAGTTATACTGTAAAGTTCCCTAAAACTCTGAGTCAACGGTATTTTTTTTTCATATGGGAGTAAGTTGAATTTTCAATACCAGAGACTGAATTTCATATCAGGCATCCTACTATAGGAGGTGGTAGAGTGTTGCGGAAAACATTTTTTCTCCTCCTTAACTCTCTCCTTCTACTTTTCCTTCCCTTCATTAAGCCTCATATTTTCAGCTAACATTTATGGAGGATCTACTACATAAAGGCTACTCTGTGAGTCATTTCATATAACAGTGTGGGAAAAAAATGGTACTACATTGGAGCCCTACTGAACGTTGAATGACTAGATAAGACAGTGGTATCTTGAAAAGATGCCAGACTTTCAGTGTTGCTCAACTGGTCTGGAAGTTGGATTTAGTTCATTAAAGAAACACCAAGTACATTACAGCAATAGTCGATCAAAATAGCACCTTAGTGTCCTGGGGTAATAGCAATAATGATAATAACTTTAACAATAATAATAATAGCCAACAGTTATAAAGTACCTACTTGGTTATAGGCACTCTACTAAACACTTTATAATCATTATCTCATTTGATCTTTACAACAACCCTGGGAGGCAGGGGCTATAATTAATCCCATTTTAAAAACTGAGGGAAACAGAGGTTAAGTGACTTGTTCAGGGTCACACAGCTAGTAGGTCACTGAGACTGGATTTAAACTTAGTTCCTCCTAAATCCAGGTCCACTGCATAATCTGAAGGCTATATGAATCATCCAATAGTAAGAACAATGGAAAATCATTTGACTTCTCTGAGTTTCAGTTTTCCTCAATAGTAAAGTACATATAATGAGACTTGAAATGCTTACATAAACAGGGATTTTGAATAAAGGTGATATATTCAAAGTACCTCTAAAAGAATAATTATTTTGTTAACTTGTCATAATAATTGAACCAAGTGTGATAGCATAGGCCTGTAATCACTAATATCAGAGATGGAAGCTGGAAGGTGGCTTGATTTGGGGAGTTCTGGGGTCCAATAGGAGAAGCTGTTGGGATGTCTGCACTGATTTGGGCTTCAATAGACTTAGCCCCTTGGGAGCAAGGGTGGATAGAACCTGTCTAGCTCAGAAACAAAGTATGCCAAAGCTCCCCTATTGATAAGTAATGGGATAAAGCCTATGAGCCACATCTATACTTCTAGCCTGGGCAAGATAAGGAGAACAAGTCTTTAACACTATGAATACAGGACATGGTAAATGGCAGTTGGGGACTTATACTATTTTTGTACTTTGCTCTTTCAATTTTTAGAGTTTTTATCTTGAGTAAAGGAGCTAGATTAGAGAGACAAGAATCTGCTCAGTGATCTAATATCATATGGCTTTGTGCAGGCTGCCTTATGACCTTTAATGAGTCAGATGTGGTAGAGTGAAGCTATTAGCCCACGGCACTAAGGTGCTATTTAGATCAGCTATTGCTGTAATGTACTTGGTGTTTCTTTAATGAACTAAATCCAACTTTCAGACCAAATGAGCAACACTGAAAGCCTGGTATCTTTTCAAGAAACTATTGTCTTATCTAGTCATTCAATGTTCAGTAGGGCTCAAATGTAGTATTTTTTCCCCCACATTGTTATGGGAAATGACTCACAGAATAGATTTTATGAAGTAGATCCTCCGTAAATGTTGCCTGAAAAGATGGGATTAATTAATGTTAATAGTTAATGGAACTATTCAAGAAGATGGTTAAATAGTTGTTCCCTGTCCAGGACATGAGTTTATTGAATAACTTTGTACCTACTTAGAAAAAGAAGTCATATTCCTTTATCTATTTATGTGTTGTTCCCTAACAATCAACACCCTGAAAGAATATAAGCATCTTTGAGAACAGGAATTATTTTTTTTTCTTTACTTCTCTAGTGTCATTATTGTAGGAGGTGCTCAACAACTGCTTGTGTAATTGGATACCACTTAGATAAGGATTACTGGGATTGCAAAGATGAAAGACATTGTCTGCCTTCAAAAACAGCTCCAAATATATCTAGGAACCATACAGTTTCTTAACAACAATTACCTAGATTGGCATAATTTCTGTACTTATATGACACAGTTATGGACTTTCCATGAAGCACAGTAAAGGCAGTGATGATATTATTTGTTTTTTTGGTTTACCATAAAAAATGCAAATAGTCAATAAAAAACTCCATTGTGGATTTGGTGAGATGAGAATGAGTTATTAAATATCTAAAAATAACTTGTTTGGATTAGTCTATACAAAATGTGCTATAAAATAATTACTACTATTTTTATTAATTCTTTATCTAGGATTTTTTAAAAGGAGAGCTACTACACAGTAGATTAAAAATAAGAATGTTACATTTTATTACTTCAAAATAATTAGACAGCATTGCATATATTTTAAAAATAGGGTTTAAATCATGATAGTCACAAACTATGACCAAATCCTCTTCTGCCTTCTTAGTCATTCTGAGCCATTAAGGGGAAATAGAAAATGACAAAAGAGGGGAAGCAGAAGAAAATTGAGACCTTGGAATGTGTTTGAATTATTCAAGAACTCCATCACACAAAAATGCAACTCTATGAGCCCTGATATACTTTGTGCTTATTTTTTCCTTTTGTGAGCTATAGACCATGGCTTTTAAAGTGTTTTAACCTCCTTCCCCTAATATAATACTGTCAAGAAGGTGATCTATATAATAAACATCTTGGCAAGCATTTACATGGGATTATTTATCCAAACTGTTTATAATGTAATGGCATGTAGTAGACTTGATAGCATTGCTACATGCAAATATGAGTTCAGTTAATAGTAATGTTTCCTATAAGGGGGAAAAAAAAACAAACCTTTTGTCAAACTCGAAAATGTGGTGTCATTTTAGAGGATGCTTTCTGTGCCATTCTTTTTATGCAAAGTTAATATTGTCATGTATAAAACACTGTAAAGGTCTTTTCTGTAAAGTTAGCTCATGAATATAAAATTTCTAGGTTCATGAGGAATTACAGCATGTCAATGAACATCTTAATGTCAATAAAGTGTGACAAGAAAGATGGTGATAATTTAATGTGTTATTTTTTTTTCCTTATTAAGTCTAGGAAAGGAGAAAAAAAGTAATATTGAGTGCTATTCATCCTGGTTAATTATAATCATATTTTCAATATAACCATCTATTTTAAACTAATTATAGATAATTTTTAGAAGTTCTCTTACCTTTTGCCTCAGCCCCTCTGTAAGTATGATTATCCCATTGAAAAGAACTTTTAAATATATATATATACATATATAAGTACACATATTCATTTATATATGTGTATAGATATATATGTGTGTTTGTATATGTGTATACTTGGCTCTCTTAAATCCAGACACAGCACAAAAAGGAAAATCAATGCACAGGTGTTGCCAGAGTTAGGAACATCAGTCTTTTTGACATCCCATACTTAGACGTAATTGGTCTATGAGAATGTATGCATTGGGTGGATATTCTTGGCAAGAAGGGGAAAAAATGTGGGTGTAGCTTCTTGGGGGCTAGAAATTTTTGTAAGCCATTAGCTATGGGGGAAAGGAATAGAGAAGGAAAAAAGATGTTCAAAGTATGATCCATTCATTGCTCAAAATAGGTGCACTGTTTGTATCATTTCAGTTGAGACAATAGTAAAGGTAGGGGGCAGAGAATTAATATTCATGAAGATACTTTGCATTTTCTCCATGGAACTCTTATAAGAGCCCTTGGGAGCCTTTTAAACACTAAATGCATAACGTAATTGAAATAGACTGAAGAATGGGGAGAGGGTAGTAGGGATAAATGTAGGATAGAATATTGTCTCCCTGGGATGGTGAAGTTATTGTAGAGTAGACCTGGAATGAGTGACCATTTTTTGCTAGTGTGTCATGATATAATTTGAGGTTCCTTGGACATATTATTTTTTTCTGTAACAATAAATCTACTGGGTGAACCAAGCAGCTACATCTAAATATTATTTTTAAATATAAATTACAATAGTCAATGTAAACATTAGGGACATGGCCAGTATATCCCCAGCCTCTAATTCTGGATTCATCTCCCCTCCCCACCATACAAGAAGTATAGAGTAAGCCCTTCGCTGGCTATTTAAAAGTCAAAGTGATTCTTGAAGCATATTATATCCTATTGTAACCTTTCTACTTGCTTTTTAAAAGTTCAATAATTTCTTTTCTTTTTTATTTACAAATGTGTAAATTTCTCTGTGTATATATATATGTATATTTACACATATACATATATATAGATACTACCATATACACATACTTTTATGCATATATGTGTGTATATACATATGTACATGATACATGTATATATACGTGTGTGTGTGTGTATATATATATATATATATATATATATATATATATATATATATATATATATATATATATACTGTGTAGGACACCCACTCTGAGATGAATGAATGAATGAATGAATGAATGAATGAATGAATGAATGAATGAAGCAAGTTCCTACAGTGCACATAGAATTGTGCTAATGGCTGAGGATACAAATAGAAAATTAAGAAGCTCCTTGCTCTCAAGAAACTAACTTCTAAGAGGCAGAGACAATCAATTTTCTGCTCCAAGATCAGAAAAATCTCATGACCATTAGTGTGCAGAGACAAAAGAGAAGTTAATTCCTCTTCCACTGATAAAATTATAACAATTTCTGATGTTAAGCCATTTGACAGTGACAAGAATTTTGGTGGAAATATTTTTTTTTTAAATTTTCTCCTGAATCTCCAGTAGCTTCAGTTACAGTTTCTATAAAAGCAGTTGTCAGGCAACCTCTCTATAGTGGTTGCTCTTATAGCATATAAGGGTATTGGGCTAGAAGCATTGCTATCCTCATTGTTCTTAGGTTCTTGGTTGTGGGCTGTTGGCATTAGAGTCTGATAGAATAGATAGGAGTCAAGGTAGTGATAATGATTTGAATTCCTTAGTGTATGCTTCTTCCTTTCTCTCCCTCAGGTTGCCTTTCTGACTTGTTACCTGCCCTATGCATGGTATTTCTTGGGCACCTGGTGGAGATAATTAGCCTTTCCCCCAACAGACTTGCTATTTGCTATCCCAAAGGATGGCTGGGAAGGCTGGGTTGAAAGCAAGAATGATGTTGTTGGTTGAGAGTGAAGATTGAGCTGTTTTAAAAGTTATTCTGAGAAATCAATTGATATAGGCCTCTCCTTCCTAGATAAATGTCAATTTCCAGTCTATGCCCTAAATTTTGGCATACATGCCAAGGATTGGACAACATATGAATTGAATCATGAGCTCAATAAGACTAGTCTTGAGCTTGATCATAGAAATTAAGAGAGATACCACAAGGCTCGAGAAATACAAATGTTGGAGAGAGAGAGAGAGAGAGAGAGAGAGAGAGAGAGAGAGAGAGAGAGAGCGCCACAGCACCCGTAAACCAAAATCTGCAAATTTTAGGTTGCTGAACTTGACTTTACCTCCTGAGAAAATTCTAGACTGGCTCATGAAATATGCATTGTTGATATACATTTCAAAAGGGTGAATGCTACAGGAGTTAGGGAAATATAGGCAAACCAATGTATTCTTGATAGAACTATGAATCAGTCCAATAATTTGAGAAAATAGTTTGGAATTATGAGAAGAAAGAAAGTGATTTATGCAACCATATACTTTGATCCAGATATTACAGTGGTAAATAACAAAAACAAAAGTTCAACATTTTAAATTGTTTTTTTCTAAATATATTCATTGGTATTGGATTTGAACACAGTGAAAAATGAAATTTCCATCACTTTTTTTTAGGGGAAATCTGTCTTCCATATGTTCTGTCATAACAATAACTGTTTATGCCTGGAGGGGAAAATACGTCACAATTGTAAGCTTTTGACACTGTGAAATAAGGTTAATTTGAGGTAGGAGATGAGACGCAATTGGATCCCAAAAATGTTTAGTCAGGATATGTTAAATATTTTGCTGTGTTCTAGAGATGCAAAAAGAACACACACACACACACACACACAATCCCTGCCTTCAAGGAGCTTACAATCTACTGAGGAACTGTATATGAGATAAATAGGTAAAAATATTTAAAGAAGCAAGAGAGTCCTTGTCATCTAAGAAACTTAATAAAAAGTACCTGTAGGAAATGACATAGGAGCCCTTTAAAACCTGGTCCCTTCCAACCTTTCCAGTCTTCTTTATTCCCTTCCACAAACTCTATGATCAAATGACACTGGCTTTTATGCTATTCTCAAGTAAAACACTCCATGTTTAGTCTCTATACTTTTTGTTTTGATATACCCCATTAATTAACGGAATGTTCTTTCTCATCACCTCCATCTCTTGTATTTCCATCAGTGGGTCTGGTTCAATTCTCACTTTCAGTAAGAAGTTTTTTCTAGCTACTCCCTCCAGTTCAATCCCTTTTGTCCCCCAGGGTGAGTTTCTTGATGGCAGAAATTTATTGTCTTTTTTTTTTTTTTTTTTTTTTTTTTTGTATTTCTACTATTTAGCACAGTGCCTCAAACATAAGTACTTAATAGTTATTGACTGATTGACAGATTGACTGGTTTCGCCCCTCAGCATTTGAATCCAGATTACTTTTCTAAGCATTCACATTAATTCTTTGTGCTATGTTTTCCCATCAATTTGGCTTATTTACTATTCCTTAAAGTCAGAACTCCATCTTCCCACTCTCTGCTTCCACATAGACTGTCATCTTCCCACTCTACTTCCACACAGACTGTAAAGTATGCCAGTAACTCACTCCATTTTTCCCTCTGCCTCTCAGGATCCTTGCCTCCCTTCAACTATCAAGTCAGGTAATCCCTCCTACAAAAGCCTTTCTGCATCCTCCCATTGTTAATATTTTCTATCACTTCAAACTACATTGTGTTTGAAAGTTGTATCCCCAATCAACCACCATCTCCTCAAGCCTCCACAATAGAATATAATGTTTCCTTGATATAGGGACTTTTTCATTTGTCTTTTTACCCAAAGCACTTAGCATAGTGCTTTGCATATAATGGTACTGAATCAGTTTTTGTGTTCATCCTTCATTTTCAAAGAAGACCATGACCTCAGAGAAATGATGACATGACTTGCACTTCACTTGATTTTGAGTGTGGCAAGGCTGTGCAAGGTCACCAGCCTCATTTCCCTGTGCATCTGGATCCAGTGACCAGATATTCATCAGGATGACTGGAGAAGGCCCAGGATGCACTGGAAGATGGCCTATTCAAGTACTCAGAGTGAGGTAATGCCCATTCAATGAATAGGTCTCTTGAAGAATTAAACAGGGAATGGCCCCTTTAATGAGCAAAAGAAAGAAAAATAAAAAAATAAATGGAGCTGGGAGGGAAAGAGCAACAGTTACTATTGATAATCATTCTGAAGCCAGAAGTGTCCCAAAAAGAGCCCTAGGTTGAGTTTGGGCAGTGATCTATATATTTGGAAAAGGAGTGTTCAAAAGGATGGCAATCAAACTGATTGGTTAATCATTCATGAGAGAATGAATATTACAAGGAAGGGCTGGACCTGAACTTTGATTAAGTAATTTACTTCTTAAGTTAACCACAGACTTAAGCAATCTATTAAAGGTAATTATGTCCCACCCAAACCTGAGCAGAACTACCTGAATGGGGTCTGAACAAGAAAGTTAGTCCAGTCTCTTTATCCGCAATGTCCTTCCAGGAACTGAACTTTTAAAATCTTGTTTTAGAAAAAGGAGGAAAACTCTGAATCTCCCCAAATCATTGATTATTAGTAATCATTTTTCTCAGGTCCCTGGGGGCAAGAACTGTCTTTTTTTTTTCTTTTTGTATCCTCAGTGCTTAGTACAGTTCCTGAAACATAGGAGATACTTAATAAATGCTTATTAATTAATTGAGCCACAAATAGGCATCTGCCTGAAACCTCCCTCATTTATCATTATAGAAATACAATTACTATGACATGATGGCATTACATAGAAGTGATAAATTTGTAGTGAGGGGATCTGGCTTTGAAATCTGACTCTTCCCCTTAGTCACTGTTTAACTTTGGATAAACCACTTAAGAGACCTCAGTTTTCTTATCAATAAAATAAGGAGTTAAAAACATATGGCCACTAAGGCCCCCTTAAGTTCTAAATCTATGATCCAATGATTCTATGAACTTTAATGATCAAATGCATCTATTATTACTCTTTTCTCAGGACTACTAATCTATATATTTCACTGGACTAGTAATAGCTAGCATTCATATACCCTCAGGTACTGTACTTTACAAAAGGAATAAAAGAATGAAATGAGTGAAAGGTAAGTCATAAAAGTATTTTCCATTCTTCTTTAGGGGCATGTTTAGTTATATTTGATGAAAATTAATAAGTATATGTCAGCATGTTCATATCTACTGTAATATTCAAAATGCTCCTCCCCCCTCTAAAACTCGTTAAAGATTAGGAAAAAATGTGAATATCCCATCCATCTCTGTACCTGTTGTCTGGTAAGTTTATACTTGAAAGTCATGCACAATATTGCACAGCACTATTTTTTAGACTTTTAATTTGATCTGAAGATTGTTGCTACTTTGATACCATATCTCATCATGCTATAAAGGATATGCTGATATTCTTTTTTTGTAAAATTTAAATTTATTTAGTTTTACTTTTCAACATTCATTTGCACAAGTTTTGAGCTCCAAATTTTCTCCCCATCTTTCCCCCCCTCCACTCTAGATGATATGCATTCTGATTACCCCTTTCTCCAGTCTCTTTTCCCCCTTACATTCTTGAAGGGCAAGATAGATTTCTCTACCTCATTGCCTATACATCTTATTTCCCAGTTGCATGTAAAAACTATTTTTTAACATTTGTTTTAAAACTTTGAGTTCCAAATTCTCTCCTTTTTCCCTCCTCACCCACCCCCAATGAGAAAGCAAACAATTCAATATAGCTTGTAAATGTATAGTTATGCCAAACATGTCCATAATAGTCATGTAGTAAAAGACTCCCTCCATCCTATCCTTGCTGCCAATTATTCAGTTTTCTCCTTTGACCCTGTCCCTTTTCTAAAGTGTTTACTTCTAACTATCCCCTCCCCCAATCTATGCTCCCTTCTATCATGCCCCCCCACCCCCTTCCTTCTACTTCCTGTAGGGTAAGATACCCTATTGAGTGTGTATGTTATTCCCTCCTTAAACCAAAGCCAATAAGAGTAAGGTTCACTCATTCCTTCTCACCTCCCCATCTTTTCTATTGTGCAAACTTTTTCTTGCCTCCTTTACGTAATATATTTTACCCCAGTCTATCTCTCTATTTCTCCTTCTTCCAAAACATTCCTCCCTAACCCTTTAATACATGTTTTAGATATCATCCCTTCATATTCAACTCATCCTGTGTCCTCTGTCATCTATCTATCTATCTATCTATCTATCTATCTATCTATCTATCTATCTATCTATCATCTATCTATGGAAGAAAATACCTTTTCACCAAGAAAGTAACCTTCTACAGTCTTAATTTTTCCCTTTTGGTGCATGTTCCCAAATTATTTGACTTTTGAGCCCCTTGTTAAGTGGAGGGCATACTACCTTAGTCTTCAGATGTTTTGTGCAGCTATTCTCTGAGATATCTCTAGAGACTTGCAAGTTTTCAGTTCCTTCAAACTGGCATAGTCAAAGGAGAGGTATTTACTTCTCTCCTGTCCTGTGCTCTGGTCTGTGAGCACTGAAAAGTACTCTTTTCTGCCCTGGAACTGTGAGTAGGATTCCCTCTCCATAGCTGCCACCAGCTCAACCAGCCAGTGCTACTCCTCATCTCAGGACTGCCACTTAGGACTGAGACCCAGCTCAGTTGCTTGACTCCCCCACCATCTGTAAAATGAGAGCTCCAGAACCAGATGCTGCACTGACCAGGGTCCAACCACTCTCCCCTCTCACTCACATGAAAGAGCCTTCTCACTGACTTTTAAAGCTGTCTTTGACATTTGTGGGTTGAGAAATCTAGAAGCCACAGCAGCTGCCAGTGATTCAGTACCCTAAAGCCTACTCCAGTTCTGTCTGTGTGGTGTGGCTCATACTGGGATGCACTCTGCTCTGAACTTGGTGTGATAGACCTTCTGTCAGCCTTCCAAGCCATCTTAGACTGGAAATATGTTTCTATTTGTCATTTTGTGGCTTCTGCTGCTCTACAATTTGTTTAGAGTAATTTTTTAAGGTCTATCAGAAGAGAGCTAGAGCAGGTCCTTGCTTCCACTCTACCATCTTCCCACCTCCTTTTCTTTTTTTTTAACAATTGATTAAATAACAGTTCTAAAAAGAATAAATTCATGGGAATTTCCAGATAACGTGAACTAGACATTGTCTCTGATGTCCTCTCAAACCTCTCCAAAGCAGAGCTTATGCACCAGAGGTAAAGAAACAACTCTCCCCATGAACTAGGATACCTTGAATCCTAAGTAAAGTTTGAAAGAAAAAAAATGAAATAATGCCCACTGACCCTGAAAGAACTCAACACCCTTCTACAAACCTCCCATGCCACCAACAGTGAGGCTGTACTAACAAACCTAGCAACATGAAAAAGTCTTACCCCCAAACCCATGCCCCCAAAAATAGTACAACCTGCACGTTTTCCTTCTTTCATGTGTTATGGAGACCTAGTCTGTAAGCTGTGGACATTTTCCTTGGCTGTAATAGACATCCAGGAGTTCATAACTACTTCAGAACAAAAGTTTGCTGGGATAGACAATCTAGTGCTACCAGTACTGTAAGGTTCTGAACTACTAGTGCTGGACCAAAGAAGTAATGAAGAAGGGGAGTGAGACAGGACACTGGGATAGAACACTACGTGTGTGTGTGTGTGTGTGTGTGTGTGTGTGTGTGTGTGTGTGTCTGTCTGTCTGTCTATAGCACTCCCCTAAGTTTGATAGGAAAAAAAAAACACAGCATCTAGGTGGCATCAGTTCTAACCACCAAAAGTCAGATGGAAGATAGCCCTTGGCTCCACTAACTATGAATTGTTCAGAATATGAAGAGGCTGAGATGCTTTGAGATTCAGCCCCAAGGAAACCACCACCAGAATGGAAATAATCAGAAAGTGAGTGATAGGGGGCAAAAAAGAAGTGAAATTGCAAAAGTTTTGGAAAGAAGAAAATTCATAGATTTTTAATATAAACAGACAAGTTAACAGGAAAACATTAACAATCAGAGGAAATATAACCTCCTAATCTGGCAAATGCTTTCAGGTATCTGTGAATACATACTGCCAAACAAAAGAAAATGATCCAATATTTGATGAGACAGAGGACTATATGGAATTGAGGAGAATATAGAACCAGAACATGCTATCCCTGAGTTGTTTAAAAGAGAAATGAAAATTATAAGAGTATAATTTGGGTACTGCACAGCAAAAAAATAATCGGTAAGATATAAAAAAAAAAAAAAACGGAATCCTCAATTACAAGTCACACAAAAGAAACAAAAGAGAGACAATGAAGTGATTTGGCTAAAGTGCCACCATAGCATATGATCAGTCTGGGTCTGGTGTTTTTCCTATTATACTCATCCTTCTCCAAAATGGAAACTAATGGGGGAAAAAATGAAAGTTTATAATAACATCCATACAAATTTGAATATTTCTAACCAAAAGGTAATAAATTGCAAAAAATTAGCCTTTTGCAAATATTTTACAAGTGGATATTTTCTCTGATTTCCCTGAAAATATATAGATGATATATTTTTCTCCCAAGGTGTACTATTCCAATAAGAAATTTGGATTTTACTTTCAAACATTCATTTTTGCTTCTTGATTTTTTTGGAATATTTTTGTTGACCTTATTGGATCTACCTGCAATGTTTTAGAGGACTTTTCAAATAATTTTAACCTAAATATTTGTATTCCATCAACATTCAATAAAAACTTTCATATAAACCTTACCATCATGACAAGTCTGTAAGTAATGTAGACATTATCTTAGACACATATATATACTCCTATAAAACTTCATATTCTGAAAGCAGGACAGTTTTTTTTAAAGGTAAAAAAAATTTTTAAAAATAGGAAAGATACTTATACATTCTTAAGATCTGGTATCAGAAAGAAAATATAGTTTACTTGCTATCCAAAGATTATCTAATAGTCATTGCTTTTCTGAGTAAAAATATACTTTTTGAAATTACTATACTTATCTATGTAGCTAGTTGCTCTATCACCTAATCATTACAATAAGCAACATAAATATAATAAAAGTGATTATGAAAGAAAAGTTTGCTAATGGTCAAGGCTGACTGACAGTCTAAGGGAAAAAAAATCAAGGTAACTTTGTTATCAGAAAAAAAAAACACTTATTTGGAGCAAAATATTAATGCTATCTGCATGAATGATAAGTAATAGATACCATATCAAAATTATAACCATATTATTCTGTAAGTATATGGAATTGCTTGCCTGTAATCACATATTAAGATATTTCTCTTGTCTATATGTATTTTTATACATATTAATAGATAAACCAATGTTTATTGCTAGGCACAAGTAGAACATAAAGTTCATATAAATTATTGTCCATTTTCTGGAGGAATTAACATTCTAGCATTGCTATAAGACACTTTCATGTTAATGGAATGGGAAAATCTTTCCTGCCCATTAATAAGCCTATGGGACCTACTTTGAGCTTGGGCCCACCGGACTGCTATGATGGAGCCTGAGTCACAGGGAGCCTGAGTGACATAGAATGGTGGGAGGAGCTTGTCAAACAGGTGGAGAGGGAAGAGAGAGTGAGGCAGAGGTAGGAGAGAGCAAGGCAGAACAGAGTCAGAGCAGCTAAATTAAGTGAGATAGGGAGGAATTTTACCTAGGGGAGCTTGTTTGTGGAGAGGCCTAATGGAGGGAAGACTTGGGGATGTCATTGCTACTAGGATTGATGATGCATATAAAATTTTTTATTACCATGGTGGAATTGATTTTCTGGCATCAGAATAAATATTTTGCCTTTGAAGAAGAGAGTTATTTATATTTTGTGAATTTACTATGGAAATATGCATGCATATTCATAGCAGCTGCTATGGGTATCACATTGGCATTATAGACATTAAAACAGATAGTTGTATTGTACATTATCATAGAAAAAGTATATAATATTGTGGATAGCTAGTCTTACTAGGTCCTGCCTCACAGGACACAATATTTTGTCAAGGATACTCAAACTAACCACAGGTTTACAATAGAATTCAGTCCAACCCTTCTACCTTCCCTATACTTCAGATTTCTCAAAGGGATAGTCATTCTTTGACTAATACCTCAGCAGGGAAAGACTCTGTACTGCAATAGCACTCAGTCAGAGAGTCAGGGAATAGAAATTGGTAAGAAGCCAGCATGTGTGTGGATCCAACAGGCCTGAAACAAATGTAACTAGCATCAAACTGGAATAAGTTCTGTCCTACCTCATTTCTTAGATGTCACTTAATTAAGAGACCAAGGCAGGGAAATGCTGCCCAGTGTGGTAAGAGGCTAAGACAGTTTTGATTCCCAAGATCTGAGAAAAACACCATCAAAGGAAAGGATTCAGAAAAAGAACAAGAAATGAACATAAAGGGGAAGTCAAAATTTATCAAATATTTCTGAAGAAAGAAAATTTGTTTAAAACTGAGCCCAAGCAGACAAACCAACACAGGAAGCACTAATTACAGAAGGTGACATAAGCTCAAGACATCTAAACAAGTCCAAATATCTCTGAATAAATTTTGCAAAACTACATAAAACAAATCCATAGTTGACGAGGCAGAAAACCAGTGAATTCTGAGGACATGGAATCATTGAAGGACATTCCTGTTTGACTCAAGAGAGAAATGATGCTTTTGAAAACAGAAATTTCGACCTGAACAGCATAAATGAATGACAGAATGGGGGAGGTGAATGAATTTTTGGTGGGAAATTTCATCAAAGAACAAAATAGAAAGCAATGGATTAGAAATGCACATACACGAAAATGAAGAATAATCTGGAAGAAGAGAAGCAAAAAATAATACTTAAAGAAAATTTAATCTTCATACATGCAAAACATTGATCCCAAATTAAGAAAATGTGGACAATTTATGGATTATAGTTATCTATCTATCCCAGAAGAACACAGATTAAAAGAAAACAAATACTATAATACAAGAAGTAATACAAGAAAATGTTCCATGTACATTTCCTCAAATATATTGGATTATACTCTACTAGAAAATTATGAATTTGGAATATCTGATGATTGTTATGAATTATAGGGACATGGTAATAATTGATTTGCTATTTCCTGAAATTTCTAATCGTTAAAGCTGCTCAAAATTGCAATAGGCTACTCAGTGAATTTTATTAAGTTCTTACAATATATAAGGCCCAGTGCTAAGCACAGGGTACATAAAAACAAAAGGTGAACAATTCTTTTAATCAAGGAGTCTACATACTATTAGGTCATACATATGTACAAAGCAAGGTATATGTATAACAAAAATTGGTAAGGACCAATAATAGCGATGATCAGAGATCATGTAAGAAGTGCGAGCTGAACCAAGAAGGAAGACAATGAATATTTGCAACAAGATTAGAGACAGAGTACATTTCAAGAATGAAAGGTGAGATGTAGAATATTGACTTAAAGGAGTAAAAAAAGAAAAATAATCTAGTTATGTAGAATATGTTATCCATAAAGGGGAGGAACATGAAATAAATCTGGGAAGGTAAATGGAAACAGGATTTTTGAGATCCCTCAATGATAGACTAAGGAGTTTGAGTTTGTTGTTATAAAAATGGGGAGACACTGACAGTTTATTTTCAAGGATGTGATACAATCAGATCTTTGTTTTAGTATTTTCTTTTTTTTTTTTGAAACATTATTTATTTATTTTTAGTTTTCAACATTCATTTCCACAAAATTTGAGTTCCAAATTTTCTCCTCATCTCTCCTCTCCCCCACCCAAGATACCATGCATTCTGATTACCCCTTCCCCCAATCAGCCTTCCCTTCCGTCAGACCCCTCCCATCCCTTATCCTCATATTCTGTCTTTTCTTTTAGGGAAAGACAGATTAGTATACCTCATTATCTATATTTCTTATTTTACAGTAGAATGCAGAAATAATTCTCAAAATTAGTTCCTAAAACTTTGAGTTCCAACTTCTCTCACTTCTTCCTTCCTGTCCCTACTGAGAAAGCAAGCAGTTCAGTAAAGACCATGCATGTGCAGTCATGCAAAAGACTTCCGTAATAGTCATGTTGTGAAAGACTAACTATATTTCTCTCCATTCTGTCCTGCCCCCCATTTATTCTATTTTCTATTTTGACCATTTGTGTCCTCAAAAGTGTTTATTTCCAATTACTCTGTCCTCCCATTTGCCCTCCTTTCTGTCATCCCCCCCACACCTCACTTATCCCTTTTTCCCCAACTTTCTTGTAGTGTAAGAAACATTTTCATACCAAACTGAGTGCGAATGCTATTCCCTCCTTAAGCCAAATGTAATGAGACTAAGCTTCACTTTTTCCCTCTCACTTCCTCCCTTTTCCCCTCCACTGAAAAAGTTTTATCTTGCCTCTTTTATGAGAGACAATTTTCCCCATTCCATTTTTCCTTTTCTCTTCCCAATACGTTCTTCTCTCAACCCTTAGTTTTATTTTTTTAGGTATCATCCCATCCTATTCAACTCAAATTGTGCTCTCTTTCTACATATTTATGTATGTATATAATCCCTGCAACTACTCAAATACTGAGAAAGTTTGAAGAGTTCCAAATATGATCTTTCCATGTAGGAATGTAAACAGTTCAACTTTAGTAAGTCCCTTATAATTTCTCTTTCCTGTTTACCTTTTCATGCTTCTCTTGATTCTTGTGTTTGAAAGTCAAATTTTCTATTCAGTTCTGATATTTTCATCAAGAATGCTTGAAAGTCTTCTATTTCATTGAATGGTCATTTTTTCCCCTGAAGTATTATACTCACTTTTGCTGGGTAGGTGATTGTTGGCTTTAATCCTGATTCCTTTGACTTCTAGAATGTCATATCCCAAGCACTGTGATCCCTAAATGTAGAGGCTGCTAAATCTTGTGTTATCCTGATTGAATTTCCACAATACTTGAATTGTTTCTTTCTGGTTGCTTGCAATATTTTCTCCTTGTCCTGGAAACTCTGGAATTTGGAGACACTATTCCTAGAACTTTTCCTTTTGGGATTTCTTTCAGGAGATGATTGGTGGATTCTTTCAATATTTATTTTACCCTTTAGTTCTAGAATATCAGGGCAGTTCTCCTTGATAATTTCATGAAAGATGATGTTTAAACTGTTTCTTTATTCATGGATTTTAGGTAGTCCTATATATTTTAAATTGTCTCTCCTGAATCTTTTTTCTAGGTCAGTTGTTTTTTCTAATGACATATTTTACATTATCTTCTTTTTCTCATTCTTTTTGTTTTGTTTTGTAATTTCTTGGTTTCTCATAAAGTCATTAGCTTCCATCCACTCCATTCTAATTTTTAAAGAACTATTTTCTTCAGTGAGTTTTTGAACTTCCTTTTCCATTTGTCTAATTCTGCTTTTTAAAGCATTCTTCTCCTCATTGGCTTTTTGGACCTCTTTTGTTGTTTATGTTAGTCTATTTTTAAATGTGTTATTTCCTTCAGCATTTTGGGGGGTCTGCTTAAGCAAGTTGTTGACTCACTCTTCATGATTTTCTTGCATTGCTCTCATTTCTCTTCCCAATTTTTCCTCCACCTCTCTTACTTGATTCTGAAAATCCTTTTTGAGCTCTTCCATGATATTGGAATATTGCATATTTTTTTGAAGTTTTGGATGCAGAAGCCTTGACTTTTATGCTTTCCTCTGATGGTATGCATTGTTCTTCCTTATCCAAAAGGACAAAAGAAAATACCTATTCATCAAGAAAGTAACCTTTTATAGTCTTATTTTTCCCCCTTCTGGGGCATTTTCCCAGTTACTTGACTTTTGAGTCTTTTGTCAAGTGAAGGGTATACTCTGGGGAACTATTAGTTCTCAGTTCCTCCCTGGCCTGCACTCTGGTCTGGAAACCATCACAAGCCCAGGATCTGTGAGTAGGTTTCCTGTCCAGAACCTCCACCAGCTCCACCAGGCCAGAGCTCCTCCTCACCCTAAGACCACCACTCAGGGTTGAGATCCACATCATTGACTCAACTCCCACAGAGTCTTTAGACCAAGGGCTCCAAAAATGCATGCTGCAACCATCTGAGGCCTAGACTAGGGCATAACCCTGTTCCCTTTCCACCCAGATGAAAGAGCTTTCTCACTGACCTTTGAAGGTGTCTTTGACATTTATGGGTTTATAAATCTGGGAACTGCAGCTGCTACCCATGATTCCATTTCCTGATACTTGCTCTGGTCCTATTCAAGCAGTGCCATGCAGGCTGTGTTCCTCTCCAAGACTGGTGCAATAGACCTTTCCTGTTGGCTTTCCAAGCTGCCTTGGGCTGGACATCTCTTTCACTCTGTTGCTTTCTGGCTTCTACTGCTCTAGAATTTATTTAGTATCATTTTTAGACATATTTCATGGGCTAAGGGAGTAGAGCTAGAGCAGATTCATCCTTTTACTCTGCCATCTTGGCTCTGTCCCCAAACTTGCTATTTTCTTATATTTCCTATATTTGGAGACTGAATGAGAGAAGTAGAGAGACTAGAAGAAGGGGAAATAACTAGGGAGCTATGAAAATAGTACCAGCATGATTTCAGATGAATTTCAACAAGGGTGATTAAATAAGGGTCATGGTGCAATTAGATACACTCTCTTCTGTATTTCTGTTTTCTTCATGGTTTACAACAGCTTAGACATGAGCTGATACCCCTGACACCAACACTTAAAAGTAAAGATTACTTTCCTTTTCCTAGTATGCTCTCAGTTTCAATGATGCAGATTTACATTTTCCCCAATTTCTGAAGTGACAAATTTTATAAAGTCAACAAAATATAATTTGGACTATTATCATGTACCAAGAAATGAGGTGATATGCTATTAGTGCTTTTATTTCTTATGGGTATCTGTTTGTATTTTTCTTCTTTTGAGTTCTCATAACTTGATGCTGCCACAATTTCTGGAGTGGAATATTGTCCAAAGTAATTTTGGAACAATAAAATAAGGACTGTCACAATAAAGTTTGATTGCACTTCATCTATTTAATGGTGACTGACCTAAGAAGCTTTGTCATAAAAAAAGGAGACAGGAGAAATTTCTGTAGAGCAAGATACTTTCAATGTGAGCAAAATATGGTTTGTGCTATAGAATCCATTTCATTCAACATTTAGTAAACATCTACTATATGAAAGGTACTGTGCTACAACACAAACTCTGCTCTCAAGCAACGCATAATCTAGTAGAGTAAATAGATATACATAAAAATACTTGTGAATCAGGTATAGTCAGCTAAATATCAGGCCTAGATAAAATGAAATGAGAAATTTGAGAATGAACTAATCATTTTCACTTGAGGAAATCATCAAAGACTTCCTGGAGAAATAATCTCCTGGGTCAGAATTTTCAAAATGAGAGGAACTTCAATAGGTTGGCATGGGGAAAATAATGAATCCATCCTAATGATGAAGGACAGTATCAATAAAGGCATGGACCTGGGAAAGGGTGGGACTAAAATGAGAAATGATGAATAGTTTAGTTTGTTTGAAATGTAGACTATATTGGAAGATAGTTGTATTAGATAAAATTTGAAAAAAAATTTTGGATTCAAATTATGGAAAACCTTGAACATCCAAATGACTAGCATATAATTTCTTCTGTCAGTTATGGGGAGCTCCTGCAGAATTTAAATAAAAGGAATATATTATCAGAGAATAAAAGACGTTGAAGGGTAGATAATTGTGGTTAGAAAAATGGTATTTTGAAATACAAGATCTCTTATATAAATGTAGAAGAATTTTGAGTGATGATGGGGATCATAGGTATACATTGAATATGGCCTGAGTGTGATGTCATGAGTTGGTGGAGCATTCTCATTGTTCCTTCTTTACAGGAGAAGAAAAAAAATACAAAACTGTGATTCTGGGACACCTAACCCATACTTTATATGCCTATGGTAAAGATTAAGACACAATCACCCTGCGAAATAGATAAAGCACTATAGAGATCAGTTATGGGAGTTGGGAGAATTGTGAAATCATTATTCTACTATGAGAATTTTAAATTTGAATATAAATCTCTGAGAATAATGATGGGAAGAACTAAAGAGGGTGACTGGGAAATGGATTTTAACTGAGGAAAACATGAAAGAGCTTCTGGGATATTGACTAATCAAAAGGACAAGAATCAAGTTGTTGAGTGATGAGAGCCAAAATAAAATTAAAAAAAAAAAAACTTTAGGGAGGAGAGAAATCAATGAATACCCAGCATTAGGGAGCAGTTATGGATATAGGTTAGGCTTCAGGGAAAACCCAAGTTTAAGTGACTATAAAGAGGTAGAAGAATTGTAGCACGAAGAAATCAAGGACAAAAGGAAATTTATTATTAGTGATGTGAGAATTTGAAAAGGCACAGTATATTTAAAAATTGGGGGAAATTAAGGCCTAAGAGCAGTCAAACTATCGTGAAAAGAGATTAGAGTCTATTATAGCAAATTGAGGATTAATCCTAGGCTAATATGTATGAATGAAAGAATGGGTGATTAGAAAGTGTGTAGGTAAGTTGAAAGATCATGCCAGGCTTTAAGGGAAAAAGATCAATGATGATGAAAAGGGGAAAATATTAACATAGAAACTTTAAAATTCAGAAATATCAAGGTTCCCCTTAAGGGTGCTTGCACATTCTTGTCCCTGCCTTCTCCTTTCCTCCCACAACTGTAGACAAGTTGAATTTTCTGTGTTTATATTAAACTAGTTTAATGAATAACTCCAATAGTTCCATGGTAAATTCAGGTGATCCCTAATTATTTAATCATAGAGCAATTTTTCCTCAGAACTTTCATTTATACTAGATCAAAATTAGTGAATATGTTAGTTTCTTTTATTGTTTTGAAGGCAGGAGCAGGACACAAATTTTTATGTTAACTTGAGGTTTAAAAATTTCATCGTCACAAATCCTTTGAGGTAGCTAGTACAAAGGCTATTGATTTACAGATGAAGAAATAAGCTCAGAAACTTCACTGAGGCCACATAGAAATGAGAGATGAGCTACATACACAGGTCTCCTGACTTAAAGTCAAGACTTCTTTTCTCCTTTTTCCTTGCTACCTTTTTGTTAGCTGCATGTCCAATATATTAAATTATGTATTTTCAAAATTTTAAGGTGGCTAAAACAGGCACAGATTCTCAGTTCATGGAAATTGTTTAATTCACTTCATAGGCATAGATGTCTGAAAAAATCTTATGTAATTGCCCTGGTAATTAGATATGAAGATGGTAGATTTTCAAATGTTACAATGTAATTCATTTGGAAAGTCATAATTATTTTATTGGAGAAAAGCTATAAAATGAAGAACAGAATGTTAAAATTAGGAAGGTATTGAATTAAAGCTTTCTATCATTCATTAGATGCTCTCCCCCTCAAAACAAAAGTAGAAAAGCCCTACTGAGATTAGAGTAAAATATGATAATTAGAAAAAAACAAAAAGAACACATTCTTACACTCAAAGGATATATCAATTTCTATTTCATATCCCTTAGAGGCCTGGTCAATGGCTTTTTAAGTTAATATACTTAATAAGAATAGGAATTTTATACTTTATTCTTTTGTTGCTTTTATATGCTTATATTTTAAAATAGTTTCCTATTTGACCTTTCTGCAGAGAGCATGTCAACACACATATATGAGTTAATGTTAAAATAATATTTTAGAAGTTCTTTTTTTCTGAAACAAAGTTGCTTAGTTTTTAGCATGAAAAACACTGATATGCCCCAGAGCGAGGTTGGAACCAGATTAAAATGTAATTGAGAATTGTTTAACAAAATAAATTAAAATATAATGGAAAACAGAAAATGTTTATTTGTGGTTTTCAAAACCAATATGTAGCTTTCAATGACAGATTTCTATTTGAGTTTGGCATAACTGGCATAAAATTACAAAATCTGGCAGTACAAGAAAGCTCAGGGATGTTTTTTATAAGATCCATTAAAAATGGTTTCCCATCCTTTACTAGAGTTACAATATAATAAAATTTTACCTCCTAAAACAATGCACTCCTCTTTGGGAAACCTTTAATTGTTAGGAAGTTTCTGCTTACATCAACCTAGAATCTACAACTATAAGTTCTGTTCTCTGACACTAAGCCAAACAAATCTTCTTTAATATATGTGAAGAGGGAGCCAAGATGGCGGAGTAGAAAGACGCACATACACATAGCTCCGAACCCACAACCCACAGAACATCTGTATAAAGTAACTCATGGCGAAGTCTGGAGCATTGAAGCCACAGAACAGTAGAGCGAAGGAGATTTCTGTTCCAGAGGGACCTGCAAACCTCTCGCAAAAGGTCCGTCGCGCTGCGACGCGGAGCCCAGCCCAGCCCTGCCCCGGCCCTGGCACCGAGAGAAGCAGATCCGAGCAGACTTCAGGGATGGGATCTCCAGCAGCCACGCAGGTCCCTCTACCCACAGGTGACGGGGGTCGGTGAGAGGTTTTCTTTGGCGGGTCGAGAGGGGAGTGAGGTGCCCCCATAACTCAGGCCCCCGCAGGAGGCAGAAGCTGAGGTAGCAGCAGACCAGGGCTCCCCAGGCAGGCAGGAGCCTGGATCCATTGTTGAAGGTCTCTGCATAAACTCCCTGAGGGAACTGAGCCTGAGAGGCGGCCCTACCCCAACCTGAGCACCTGAACGTAATCTCACACTGAATAGCAGCCCTGCCCCTGCCAAAAGCCCTGAGGCTGGAAGCAGCATTTGAATCTCAGACCCCAAACGCTGGCTGGGAGGATCAGGAGGCAAGGTGGGTGTGAGGAGAATATTCAGAGGTCAAGTCACTGGCTGGGAAAATGCCCAGAAAAGGGAAAAGAAATAAGACTATAGAAGGTTACTTTCTTGGTGAAAAGGCATTTCCTCCCTTCCTTTCTGATGAGGAAGAACAATGCTTACCATCAGACAAAGACACAGAAGTCAAGGCTTCTGTGTCCCAGCCCACCCAATGGGCTCAGGCCATGGAAGAGCTCAAAAAGAATTTCGAAAATCAAGTTAGAGAGGTGGAGGAAAAGCTGGGAAGAGAAATGAGAGACATGAAGTTAAAGCATGAACAGCAGGTCAGCACCCTGCTAAAGGAGACCCAAAAAAATGCTGAAGAAAATAATACCTTGAGATATAGGCTAACTCAATTGGCAAAAGGGGTTCAAAAAGCCAATGAGGAGAAGAATGCTTTCAAAAGCAGAATTAGCCAAATGGAAAAGGAGATTCAAAAGCTCACTGAAGAAAATAGTTCTTTCGAAATTAGAATGGAACAGATGGAAGCTAATGACTTTATGAGAAACCAAGAAATCACAAAACAAAACCAAAAGAATGAAAAAATGGAAGATCATGTGAAATATCTCATTGGAAAAACAAGTGACCTGGAAAATAGATCCTGGAGAGACAATTTAAAAATTATGGGACTACCTGAAAGCCATGATCAAAAAAAGAGCCTAGGCATCATCTTTCATGAAATTATCAAGGAAAACTGCCCTGAGATCCTAGAACCAGAGGGCAAAATAAATATTCAAGGAATCCACAGAACACCACCTGAAAGAGATCCAAAAAGAGAAACTCCTAGGAACATTGTGGCCAAATTCCAGAGTTCCCAGGTCAAGGAGAAAATATTGCAAGCAACTAGAAAGAAACAATTCAAGTATTGTGGAAATACAATCAGGATAACACAAGATCTAGCAGCTTCTACATTAAGGGATCGAAGGGCATGGAACAGGATATTCCAGAAGTCAAAGGAACTAGGACTAAAACCAAGAATCACCTACCCAGCAAAACTGAGTATAATACTTCAGGGGAAAAATTGGTCTTTCAATGAAATAGAGGATTTTCAAGCATTCTTGATGAAAAGACCAGAGCTGAAAAGAAAATTTGACTTTCAAACACAAGAATGAAGAGAAGCATGAAAAGGTGAACAGCAAAGAGAAGTCATAAGGGACTTTACTAAAGTTGAACTGTTTGCAATCCTACATGGAAAGACAATATTTGTAACTCTTGAAACTTTTCAGTATCTGGGTACTGGGTGGGATTACACACACACATGCACATACTCACACACACATAGAGACAGAGTGCACAAAGTGAATTGAAGAGGATGGGATCATATCTTTAAAAAATGAAATCAAGCAGTGAGAGAGAAATATATTGGGAGGAG
Source organism: Notamacropus eugenii (assembly GCF_028372415.1). Classification (NCBI taxonomy): domain Eukaryota; kingdom Metazoa; phylum Chordata; class Mammalia; order Diprotodontia; family Macropodidae; genus Notamacropus; species Notamacropus eugenii. Next base: position 110,694,570 of record NC_092878.1, read on the forward strand.
AAAGGGAGAAATGGAATGGGGCAAATTATCTCTCATAAAAGAGGCAAGCAAAAGACTTATTAGTGGAGGGATAAAGAGGGGAGGTGAGAGAAAAACATGAAGTTTACTCTCATCACATTCCACTAAAGGAAAGAATAAAATGCACACTCATTTTGGTATGAAAACCTATCTTACAATACAGGAAAGTGGGGGATAAGGGGATAAGCAGGGTGGGGGGGATGATGGAAGGGAGGGCATGGGGAGGAGGGAGCAATTTGAGGTCGACACTCATGGGGAGGGATAGGATCAAAAGAGAATAGAAGTAATGGGGGACAGGATAGGATGGAGGGAAATATAGTTAGTCTTATACAACACAACTATTATGGAAGTCATTTGCAAAACTACACAGATTTGGCCTATATTGAATTGCTTGCCTTCCAAAGGGAAGGGGTGGGGAGGGAGGGAGGTAAAGTTGGAACTCAAAGTTTTAGAATCAACTGTCGAATAATGTTCTTGCCACTAGGAAATAAGAAATGCAGGTAAAGGGGTATAGAAAGTTATCTGGCCCTACAGGACAAAAGAGAAGACGGAGACAAGGGCAGAGGGATGATAGAAGAGAGAGCAGATTGGTCATAGGGGCAATTAGAATGCTTGGTGTTTGGGGGGGGGAGGGGATAAAAGGGGAGAACATTTGTAACCCAAAATTTTGTTAAAATGAATGTTAAAAGTTAAATAAATAAATTAAAAAATATGTGAAGAAATTGATCATTTATGTACATCTTAAATCTTCACTTCTCTAGGGTAAAAATCTACAATGCATTCATCTCATGATCATTTGTCATATTTCTAGTACCTTTGCTGTTGCTTTTGACCACTTCTTAATGAGCTCTAATTTGACAATGCATTTCCTAATAATATTTTCTTTTTCATGGAAACCTGAAATTAACTTACTAATGTTATAAGGAAATCCATGAACCTCTGAAGCGTGTGAAGACAAGCACTGAATCTCACTGAAAGGATCAAGGGATCCCAGAGTTTTAACAATATTTTGCAACTATTCAACACCATTCACCACAATTCACTTCTCTGCAATAGAAATTCCAACACTATATGGCTGGTGGTTGGTAGAATCTCTGGTGGAGAAGATATCACTCACAAAGACATGAATTTTATTATGATATACCTCAAGAAAATTGAATATAGCTGTACAGTGAGCCAAAATTATGACTTTGGTTGATGCTTCCATGATTAAACTAGGTCTAAATAAATCTAGAGCATAGAGATTGGGATGCTGAGAAATTTACTACTATGAGATGGAACCAAATGACAAAAAATATAGATGAAGTCTCTTATGACCAAAGTAAAAATGGAATGTTGACTCTTCAACTGTAGACAAGTTAATCAGTTAATTCTTCCTAAATTTACATTCTCTTTTCTTGGTTTTTATGTCATATTATTGATTCATGACAAGCATATAGATCTACTAAAATCCCGCAGTTTTCTTTCTGTGAACTTCTGTCTAGTCAACATTCCACTGTTCTTTACTTAATAAATTCATTTATGAATATGTTTGAAGTTATGATTACCAGTGTGAAGTCCATTATGTTAAACTTGTTTAATCATTTTGGAAGCTGTGCTGCATTATCTTATGAGTTGGTCATCCCTGCCACATTTGTGACATTATCAAATCTGCCAAGTATGGCATTTTAGTATGCTATCACAAGGGACTTTTTGATAAATATGTGGAAAATAAGTATGCCAGGGACAGGTCTCTGGAACATTCTTCTTGAGATTTCCCTCCATGTTGATATTGATTTGCTACTTACTATTCTTTTGCCCTTTTATTTACATTTTAGGAAATAGTATTAAGAAATTAATGTTACATGATACTACTCTTGCTTTAGAAGTGAATATGGGACTGTATGTCAAGAATGACAAATTTATGTGTATATGTATGTATGTGTATGATGAAATGTAATGTTATTCATAATAGCTAAAATTTGTATAGTGCTTTGAGATTTAGGAAGCTTTTAATATATATTAGCTCATATGAACTTTACAAGAGAAACATGAGGTAGCAGTTATCAAAATTTTAATTTTTACAGATGATAAAACTGAGGTTTAGAAATAGTTAGTGACCAGTGCAGACTTAAACAATGCATTTGTGTCTGAAGCAGAATTTGACCTCCAGTATTCCTGACTCCAGACTATCACTCTATGCAACATGCCACAATTTGTCCATTATATGATGGAACAATTTGCTCAAAATCCATTTTATTACTGAAAAATATTTTAAATTCAAAAATGTCTTACTACTTCAAAAGCAAGTATCAAAATGGGGGTAGGTTGAGGTGGGGTTGTGGCAAATGTAGAAATGATCATTAGAATTGCAAATAGTGCTCAAATAGAATAATAATTGATATTCCCCCCAAAATGTTATGGGTCCAAATCCAACCAATATACTTTTAGAGTTATAAAAATTAATAAATATTAAGAAAACTAGTTCATATTAAATAACAGAACAAAGAAATATATTATATAAAATGAAAAAAAAATCCCCTTTACTCTCACCACCTTATAACCTAGCTACTCTTTGTTATTTTTTTATGTTTTAATACCTTAAACTGCTCTAATACTGTGGAATAACCTGGATGTTTACCTGCTCTGAAATCCTTCAGCTGACCTACCAACCATCATCTGTTTTTAGGAAAAAATTCCATTTACTAGAGATTTAATTTTCAGAATATTACTAGTTTATTTCTTCATTATGAAATTTCATAGGATCATAGATTTGGAGATAGAAGGGACTTTAAGACTATCAAATATAATCCACACCCTTCCCCCATCTCATTTTACAGAGGATGAGTAAGGGAGGAAAAGTAATTTACTCAAATGGCTGCTCAGCAAATGAGGTAGGATTTGAACAAGCTCCTTGTTGTCTTTGCTGTTCAAACATTTGAGGATTTTAAAGCTATTATTTCTCGAATTATTTCCTTCCTAATTATTTCAAATCCAATAGTGATTACGTTAAAATCCCAAAATAGATATTTCTATATTTGAATGGATCAGAACTATAGCATCCATATTTATGCAACGGAATTGAACATTTGCATGGATATTTTTTTCTCTCTTCTCATTTCTGAAACTTAGAATGATAATTAAATAAAAGATTTTTTTTTTCTCCAAAGGGTTGGCAGATAGGAATGTCAATGAAGGAGAAATTCCTGCTTCTTAAGGAAAAAAATGGGGAGAAAGTAATTTCCAAGTATAATTGCAAAGCTTGAAAATGAAAGTTTAAATTTCTTGAAAGGATATTTTTTGTATCTAGATTGTGTGTGTGTGTGTGTGTGTGTGTGTGTGTGTGTGTTTTGAGGGAGGTAATAGGTTTTATTGTAAGTGATGTGGAAGTAGAAAGGTAATATTTAGAAACTAATTGTGTGGCATGAGGAAAAAAACAAACCTGGAGGAATTAGTATATTATTTGTTGGACACATTTTTGGAAACAAATGAAAGTTTTAATATATCCTGACAATTTTATGGTACTTATAGGTTTGAACAGGGTATCTAGGTGACACAATGGATAGAATAGTGGACCTTGTGTCAGAAAGATTCATTTTTATGACTTCAAACCTGGCTTCAGACATTTAATATGAGTGTGATCTTGGGCCAGTCACTTACTTACTTTTATCTCAGTTCCTTACCTGTAAAAAGAAAATGAGCTGGAGAAGGAAATGGCAAAACACTCCAGAACAAAAACCCCAAATGGGTTCATAAAGAATCAGATGCTATAAAATGACTCTGCAACTGTAGTTTTGAAAGTTACTTTCAAAAATATCCTATCAGTTATCCTCAGAATCCTGGAAAGAATGTGCTACATATATCATCTACATCTTAAATTTGAGGAAATGGGTCATGAAGACATTAAGTAACCTGCCAATTATTATAAAGGTAGAAAATATCAAAGGAAAGATAGAAACCCAAGGTCTTCAGTATACATACTACATAACAAGATAAGTTCAAAATAGATAAATGATTTAGACATAAAGGATGAAATCATAAGTAAATTGGGGTAGAGCAGAAAAATATAGCTGTCACATCTACAGATAAGGGAAGAATTTATGACCAAAAAAGAGATAGAGAGGGTCACTTGAAGCAAAATAGATAATATTGATTACAAGAATTAAAAAAAGGACATTAAAAACAAAAAACAATTCCGCCAAGATTAAAAGGATAGAAGAGAATTGGGGGGAAATATTTATAGCACATTTTTTCTGTTAAAGGTAGGTATCATTTCTTAAATCTATGGGGAGCTGAACCAAATTTATAAAAAAAATGAGTCATTCCCCAGTTGATAAATGGTCAAAGGACAGGCAGTTTTCAGAAAAAAAACAAATCAAAACCATCAACTGACAAATGAAAAATGTTCTAAATCACTCCTGATCAGAGAAATACAAATTGAAACAACTGTGAGGTACCAATTTATACCTATCACATTTGTTGGCATGACAGAAAAGTAAAATGACAAATGCTTGAGGGATGTGGGAAAATCAGGATGCTAATGGACTGTTTGTGGAGTTGTATGATAATTCAACCATCTAGAGATCAATTTGGAACTATGTCCCATCAGCTATAAAAGTGTGCATACCTTTTGATGTAGTGATACCACTACTAAGTTTGTATCCCAAAGAGATCAAAGAAAAGGGAAAAGATTTATTTGTACAAAAATATCTATTTATAGAAGATGAAAGATCTTTTTTATATTGGTAAAGAATTGGAAATTGAGAAGATATCCATCAATTAGGGAATCGCTGAATAAGTTGTGGCAAATGATTGTGGTGAAAAATTATTGTGCAGTATGAAGTAATAAGCAGGATGATTTCAGAGAAACCTGGACTTCTCTGCACTGATGCAAAGTGAAGTAAGCAGAACCAGGAGAACAATGTAAATTATGACCACAGCAGTACAAGGATTATGTACTGTGGAAGACTCAGTTAACTACTTTGATCAAGACAATGATCCAAGGCAGTTCTCAAGAACTCATGAGGAAAAATGCTTCACAGAGCAAACTGATAAGCTCTGAATTCAGTTTAAGACATACATTTTTGTACTTTATTTTTCTTTCCCCCCTTTCTTTTTTGCTTTGCAATATAGATACAATCAAAATATGTTTTTCATGATGTACAAGTTATATTAAATTGCATATCTTCTCAAGGTGATGGCAGGGTAGGGATGGATGATGATAATTTAGACTCAAAATTTTAGAAAATGATTGTTAAAGTTTTCACATGTAATTGGGAAATATTTAGTGAAATAAATACATGCATTTTAGAAAGGAAATCCAAGATCTTATTGATTCCAAATTTTATAATTTGTCCAATATGCTACACTATTTTTTTCTGTTATTCTATCCTGAAAGAAATTTTGTGTAATTTGGATGTATGAAACCTGTTTAATTCTTATCTTAACTTGTAGTACTCATGTGGGATTTTAAGCAAAAGCTCTTCTTGAGGATGATTATGTAGTTGTATAATACAGGATATATATAGGATCAAATACAGGTTTCTGTGTTTTTCAAAGCCCTTTATAACCTACCCCCTCCTACCTTCTTAGTCCTCTTATATCTTATTTTCTATCACGTACTCTGTGATCCATTGACACTTGCCTCCTTTCTTTTCTTTGCAATGGCACTCAAGTCACAAATGCCAAATATGTTCACTGGTTGTCCCTCACCTCCTGGCTTCCTTCAAGTCTCAGTTAAAATCCCACCTTCTATTGAAATCTTTCTAAGTCTTTCTTAATCTTGGTTCCATCCCATATATACCTAGTTATTACATAGTTGGTTAATTGTCAACTCCATGAGAGCAGAGACTCTCTTTTGTTTGTATCTCCAGCTTAGCATAGTACTGGCACATGGTCAGCACTTAATACATGCTATACATGCTAGCTGAGTGACTGCATGGGAGGTTTTTTGTTTTTTTTTTTTTTGAAGGAGGAACAGCTCTAAGGCTGAACTGTGCTCTTCTCTATTAAGTTCTATATTCTAATTAGTAAACAAAGATCACTTGAACTGAACCACTCAGCCAGTTTTGTGTGAATGTGTTCTACTAAGAAAAATCATCGGCAAACGGATATATATTCCTTCTCCTTTCCATCAAGGATATCCCTGAGACGTGTAGAAACTCATTCTCTTGAAGATATAAATATGAGAAAGAAAATATTGAATAAAAATAAGACAGAGGGAAATTCACAAAATCATATCTTTGAATGTGAATTCAAACTCAGCATTCTATGTTATCTCCATGATTCTAAACAGATCATTGCTTAGAAAGCACTCCCTCCTCACTCTACCTTCTTAGCTTCCTTTAAGACTCAGCTCAGGAAGCTTTCATTATGTCCATAAGTTTTATGCTTGCTCATTCTTTGAATTATCTTTCACTTTTAAGTGTGCAAATTTATCCCTTATAAGAATATAAGCTCCACGAATTCAGGGACTATTTTAAATCTTTTGTCTTTGTAACTGCACTATTCAGCATAATAAGTTACTTATAGTAGACCTTTAATAATGTTTGTCAAATCAAACTGAAGTTATTTTCAATCTTGTATTAATGATTTCAGCAAGTTCTTGCCACACTGTCCTGCTCTACTAATAATTGATGACTGCCCAACTAGACTACTGCTTTTGGAGAGGCCCTGGTCATACTTCCCTTCACTTTAGTTGGTAGAGTGGATAGAGCCTGGAAGCAGGAAGACCTAAGTTCAGTTCTGGCCTCAGCTACTTACTGCCTTTGTGATCCTAGGCAATATACTCATCCTATGTCCACTTCAATTTCCTCAATTGTAAAATAGATATAACAGTACCCATTTCCCACGGTTGTTTTGAGGATCCAAAAAGAAGATACTTATAAAGTACTTAGCATAGTGCCTAGCATGTAGTGGGTACTTAATACATTCCCATTCTCTTCCACCCTGCCCTGCACCCCTTTCACTACTGATGGGATTTTGTTTCCCCCTTCTGCTCCTCACCCTTTTCTTCTTTCTCCTTCTCTTCCTTCTTTTCCTTCTCAAATCCCTTCTCTTCTTGCCCTGAGCACCTACTCTTCTAATTAGTGACCCCTGCCTAGACCCTTAACACAGGAGGTGCCCAGACTATCATCCACTTAATTTATAATTGAACTTTACATTCTTTTTCTCTTGATTATCTTCAAAGCTTGCCTTGCACTTCCCCTTAACCCAATTTGAAATTTCCTTTTTATAATATGTATTCCATGTGAAAATGTAAGATCCTTTCTCATGTAGGTATTGCCTTATTTGCTTGTATCTGTGTCACCCAGGGCTTAGGAAATTTTCTGGCTTGGACAGTTATCTAGTTATCTTGACAGAATTCTTTGTTCATACACTGCCACAAACACTGATCTTAAATGACTATGCAATTTTCTCCACAGTGAAGTTTTGATCAACGTAAGTACTACAGTGCCAGATGACCATGAAACATATCCCTTGCTGACTTAGATACATAATGAAGCCAGGTCTCCTATGTTTTTTTCTTTATATGTGAATCACATCTTTGTTTAACTGTATCTCTGTCATGCAATAAAGAAAGAATGTCAATATTAATTTATTTCATTTTCTCCTTTGGATTAGAAATTTATCAAATACATGAGCTGGTGCCATTACTTAATCTAATGTTTGTAGATTGACTAAAAACTGCATGGTTCAGGACACCTTCTGCCTTCTCTCCTGGCATGCTGTCTGACTTAGTCTGGGAACCAGAGAGAAACCCCTGTCCAATACTTGTATACTTATACTATATGCACCTCTCTCTCTCTCTCTCTCTCTCTCTCTCTCTCTCTCTCTCTCTCTCTCTCTCTCTCTCTCTCTCTCTCATTTCATAGATCAAGAGATCATGTCATAATCCTACTCTTGATGAGCATCATACATATCTAAACTTTTCCTCAAATAGCAGGCGATCTTTGTCCTAGACTTCAGTACAGGAAGGGAATTTAGTCATCACCTCAGCTAATATCTTCATTTCGTGGATAAGTAAACTGAAGCCCAGAGGAATAGTGTTCTTATTTTTCCCCAAACAGTAGAGCTATGATTTGAACCCAGGTCATTTGAATCCAAATTTTAGACTCCTTCCACTATAAAATGATGCCTACTGCTATCATGAGAAACGTCTGAAGCTTTTCTAGTTTGGAGGAACCTGGCTTCCTCAGCTTCCTTCAAGAGAATTAACTCATTCCAACTTCTGCAGGAGACCCATTCTAATTGTCTGCACCAGTCTGCTCCAGTGACTCCCTCCCCTACTGCTAGTGGCTTTCCTTCCATTCACACTGAAAGCATCTGTGTTGCTTTGCTTGATGTCATCATTTCCATCGTTGTGGCTAGTAAACATTTTCTGCTTCACTACAATGTCCTTATGACATTTTTTATCACATAAAGCTCCACTCATATCTATCTATCTACCTATCTAATCCTTGCTGAACAAAAACTTGATGCTTTTATACCTTGGGATGACCTGCTAGAGTTCATATTACTATGAGTTAATCTTTGAGGATCTAGTCATCATCATGCCATGATAAGGGACTGCAGTATAACAATTGCTATTACTCTATGATTATCTTTGATTTGTGTAGCACACTTATAAATAGTATCTCTACTTAATTAGGCAATTTGATCAACTAGAATACCCCATTCCCACACCATGCTATGGACAGATCACTTCATGTTTTCATAATTCTAAACTTATTTGCCATAGATGGAGTTGATACTATAAACTCAGTAGCATATGTGTATTAGCTAACATTTTATATTCATCAAGGAGTAAGTAGCCTTTTTGTTTAGAAAGGTATGAACAAATAAACTTTTAGAATCCTACAAAACCAGAATATTTTAATTCTACACTGAATGAAAATAAAATAGCATTGTTCCCATTTCCTCTCAACTCTTGCATTTTTTTTCTCCTAAGCAGCCAATTAGTGTCAGTTGCCTTCTGTTTTTAACTCCCTCAGGACTTTTCCACAGACTGTCTTTTTAAATCCTTTCCACCTGCCCAATCAGAATTGAGCTCATCTCACCAAGAGATTTCACACAGGCTACTAAACAGCTCACAAGATAGCAACAGCTTTCAGTTACCATCAATCAAAGTAGATTTGGACTGGCAGTACAGCAGTGAAGGCCTATATATCACATTATCCTTCTGGGAAGGGGGAACAGGGAAGATGCACCTATATACTAAATACATCTGTGAACTAAATAAATTTCCAAATAAATGTTCCACTATTGTTTTTCATTTATTAACATGTTTCTCTGATGAAATACAGTATTTCATTGACATTGAAGAGATGTCCATTACAATAATAACAGTTTGTGGGAGTATATTATATCCTATATGTCATCAGAGAGAAAACATTTTTTTTCTTACCTTATTTTTTGGACTATTTTTTCTATCTTGTAGTTAAATGAAAAACTATCTATAGTATGATAAGGTAAGGATATTTGATGTTTATTTTTTTTATTAGAATGCCAAATTTGCTGAATTTTAAAATGAATTTTGGTCAAGATATATCAGTTCAAGTTATAAAACTATATACTCCCCAAAGCAGCTAATTTGTTAGCAAAAGGGAAGAAACTGTAAAATTACTCATTGAGTTAAGTCTTTTTTTCCAATTTTCTTCTTAATGATAAAAACAATCCTACTGGGATATGTCTACTTTCTTTTGGCTTTCAATTTTTGCAAAGTCAAGGTTTATATCTCAATCTATGCCTGTGAATGATGGGAAAATAAGAAATGCTGAATCACAGCTTGAGTAAAGATTAAAAGATAATTAGAGGATTTATGACCTAAAAAATAGATCCAATTAGTTTTCATGCAAAAATACTGAGATTTATTTTATTGGCACAAGTATAGCATCAAAGCAATCAAAAAGAACTCTGGTTCAATGGGGAAAGAACAAAATTCTCTATTACAGATAGCTACCTGTGTAGGTAGGGTATAGATAGAGTGCTGAGCCAGAGTCAGAAAGACCTGAGTTTAAATTCAACTTGACATACTTCTTATATGTGTGACCCTAGTCAAGTCACTTGCCTCTGTTTGTCTCAGTTGCCACAATTGTAAAAAGGGGGAAATAATTGTACCTGTTTCCCAGGGTGTTTTTTAGTATTGAATAAAATAATAATTATACAGTTTTTAGCATAGTGCCTGGTATGTAGTGCTATGTAAATATTATTATGGTTACTTCCAACGCTCTCTGTGACTTAATATTAAAATTAATTTTAAAAAAGAAGATAGTCTCATACTTGGAAAGTCTCAGTTTACTTACACATTGAAGGGGAAGTGAAGATGATTGAGACCTTTTATGCAATTGTCTGTGTTTTCTTCAGGATGAAAGGGAACTGCCCATATGCATATTATGTGCACTCAAGCACTTATACCTATAGATAATAGTTGTAGGAAGGGCCAAGTTGTGCTTAAATAATATAAATTTGTATCACACCAAACCAAATTAGATAATATTTGCAATGCATGGTGCTTAATAAAATCTTGTGTTTTTCCCTGCTACTTCATGAGCAAAATTCTTTTGAGTCCAAGAAGACAGTTTATGTATACTTATCATATAACTGTAATGCTCAATCTAGTGCCATTATGACTACATACTAATTTTGAAATATCTTCTATAATTCTATGAGGTGATGAGTTTACTGATTTACATGAAATAATATAGCATTTTCTCCTTTCCCTTCAAGCTAATATACTTGTGTTTAATGCTCTGAGAAAAGTTGTTTGCTAACAACTTTTTGTTGTCTTTTTATTACCATATTGTATTTAATCAAATAGTAATCATTATTACAAAATAATTATACCTGAATTTTACATTGCAAGTGTTGGATTTTCCAGGTAATAATGCTAGGTGAAAAAGGAATCTCATGATATAGTTACGTTACTCAAATATATGTAGAATGTTTCTATTCAATTATCATAACTTACATAATTACAACTCTAAATAATGGGTATAATCCTGGAAGGATAGATCATTATGAAAGAGAGGCAGCTATGTACAACAGTGTAAAATTTGGAGACCTAGAGTCATGACATTCAAATGCAGCCTCAGGTACTTGCTAGTTGTGTGACCCTGGACAAGTCACTTAAAATTTTTTCCCTATCCATAAAATAAGGATAGAGCCTAACTTTCAGGATTATTATAAGGATAAAATAAGATAATAATTATAAAGTGTATTGTAATTCTTAAAACACAATAGATGTGTTAACTATTCTTTTATTTACCACTCTCAGGGCATGCCTCCTAGAAACCTTTCAGATTAAAGGAGAGAATCAAATCCATTAAGATATTTTACTGAGACATGATATTATTGGCGCCATGAATCCTACTTCAGCTTGCCTTTTACTTCATACTTCAGTACAGAAATAATTTTTCGGAGTCATATGAAATAGTCACATTTATTGACAGACAACAACCTAAGCTTTAAATTCCTTATGATGCCCAGGATGATTATTGTGTTATTTGAATACAGACAATTTCTAAAATAATGGAAAAGATTTTGACATTGCACTAAATGATAATTCAGTGTTATGTTCTGTCCCCAAAGGGCCTGGCTCCATTTTAGACTAGGTACACTTCATTTAAACATATGTGAAGACCATACAATGGTGTTTTAGAGCGTGAAAGCACAACTGGCTTTCTAAAACAGAGACAAAATCAAACCTCTTTTGCAATAACAGTCTTGAAGTATTCAATCATAAATATTTATTGATAGTTAAGAAGAACCTCATTGAACTAGTGTTAAGTTTTAAACCAAGCAGTAACTACCCTTTCCTTGAACTCAGCCAGAAACCTCCAAGGATATAATCCATAGCATTGGGCTATAATTGAATTGCAAGAGCTAAAACAATAAACTGAATAAAAAAATTTGATCAGAAATAATTCTTTGAAGGGAAACTTTTTCACCCTTATAGCATGTTAGAAAACCAGGCACCTAAAAGAGAAGGAAAAAAAAGAAAAAAAAAAACCCTTGATTATTCTTTTATCACATAAGCAATCTAAATGAAGGGAAAGCCCTGGGCTTTCCCAGGAAAGGAGTGTATTGATTTCTGCATTGGATACTGAACAGATGGATGAGGGCTATAATCCATTACTCCAAAAATCAATGGCACTTCACTCTTATCACTTTTCAAGTAATAAATATTTAATTCTTGCAACAGATGATGCTAATTGGAGAATATTTTGTGGTACCAACCTAAAAGACAAGGTAGGTTATTTAAAATTAGTCAAGAAAGGGCTTTATCCAAATGTGTATTAGAAGAAACTGACCTACCGTCATTAAGAAATGTACTTACATTACATCCTTCTGTTTTAAAACAATCTTCCCCCCCCAAAAAAAAAAACCTTGCCTTAATCCCATCAGGTAGAATCTCCATAGATTGTTATTATATAGGGGAAAGAGAAAGAGGGAGAGGGAGGAAGAGAAAGACAGAAAGAGAGGGGGGAAGAAAGAGAGAAAGAAGAAGAAAGAAAGAAAGAAAGAAAGAAAAAAGAAAGAAAGAAAGAAAGAAAGAAAGAAAGAAAGAAAGAAAGAAAGAAAGAAAGAAAGAAAGAAAGAAAGAAAGAAAGAAAGAAAAAGAGGAAGGATGTAAATATGTTTCTGAAGAGTAAAAATTTATCTACGAGTCAGCTCATCTGTTATTGACCTGGAAGCAAAGGCTTCAAAGGGAGCCAGAAAGTAACAGTACTGTTTTCTCACATGTTATCTTCCCTCAAGCTCAATTTTTAGGTCATTCCTTGAAGAGAGCCTTAACATTTAAATTGAGTTTCTGTCATGTTTTCAAAAACAGAGAAGTTGTAATTATAAACACAGCATCTCTAGTATATAAACCCTGCATGTTATACCACACACATATAACTACTGAATATTCGACCTAATAATGACCTTAGATCTTTATAAATTACTTACTAATAATAAAAATGTTGAAGGCAGAGATGGGCTATTTAGAGAGTGGAGCATGATTTCTCCATTTTTTTTGAGAACCTCCCTTTTTCTCCCCAACTGCCAAACAACATGAGAATTATTCCCAAGTGACCTTTCTACCTTCTATTTCTTATTCACTTCATCTCTAAAATATTGAATGATGATTATTTAGGCTACAATATAGGAGGTAATTATAGTTCTTTTTCCTAAAAAAGAGTAACAAGCCCACGAATTTTAATACATGGTGTAAAACGATAGGTAGATTTAAACTCCAAGGACCTGAGTGGAAACAACAGTGGATATGGAGTCAAAAACCTGATTGGAAGGAGCACTACATTTTAAGACCGAGGATCTGAGTTCAAATTTTAGCTCTTCCACTTCCTACTCTGTCCTTGGGTGAGTCACTGTATCTCTCTAGGTTTTAATTTCCATATCTGAAAAATAAAAGAGTTGGACTAGATGATTTCTTAAGTCCCTCTGAGCTTTAAATTTATTACTCTACAGTGTACCTTAAGATGCAGATGGGGGGGGCGGAGCCAAGATGGCGTAGTAGAAAGACGCACATACACATAGCTCCGAACCCACAACCCATAGAACAACTACAAAGAAGTAACTCACAGCGAATTCTGCACCCAGAGGCCACAGAACATTGGAGCGAGGGAGATTTCTGTTCCGGAGAGACCTGCAAACCTCTCGTAAAAGGTCCTTCGTGCTGCGGACTGGGCGCCGGGACTGGGAGCTGAGTACAGCCCTGCCGTGGCCGTGGCACCGAGAGGAACAGATCCGAGCGGGCTTCAGGGACGGGATCTCCAGCGGCCGCACAAGTACCTCCACCCACAGGTGACGGGGGTCTGTGAGAGAGTCCCTTTGGTGGGTCGAGGGGGGAGTGGGGTGCCCCCATGGCTCGGGCCCCCTCGGGAGACAGAAGCTGAGGGGCAGCGGCAGACCAGGGCTCCCCAAGCAGGCAGGAGCCTGGATCCATTGTTGAAGGTCTGTGCATAAACTCCCTGAGGGAACTGAGCCTGAGAGGCAGCCCTGCCCTCACCTGAGCATCTGAATTTAATCTCACACTGAATAGCAGCCCTGCCCCCACCCAAAGCCCTGAGGCTGGAAGCAGCATTTGAATCTCAGACCCCAAACACTGGCTGGGAGGATCAGGAGGTGAGGTGGGTGTGAGGAAAATATTCAGAGGTCAAGTCACTGGCTGGGAAAATGCCCAGAAAAGGGAAAAGAAATAAGACTATAGAAGGTTACTTTCTTGGTGAACAGGCATTTCCTCCCTTCCTTTCTGATGAGGAAGAACAATGCTTACCATCAGGCAAAGACACAGAAATCAAGGCTTCTGTGTCCCAGCCCACTCAATGGGCTCAGGCCATGGAAGAGCTCAAAAAGAATTTTGAAAATCAAGTTAGAGAGGTGGAGGAAAAGCTGGGAAGAGAAATGAGAGCCATGAAGTCAAAGCATGAACAGCAAATCAGCTCCCTGCTAAAGGAGACCCAAAAAAATGTTGAAGAAAATAACACCTTGAAAACTAGCCTAACTCAATTGGCAAAAGAGGTTCAAAAAGCCAATGAGGAGAAGAATGCTTTCAAAAGCAGAATTAGCCAAATGGAAAAGGAGATTCAAAAGCTCACTGAAGAAAATAGTTCTTTCAAAATTAGAATGGCACAGATGGAGGCTAAGGATTTTATGAGAAAGCAAGAAATCACAGAACAAAGCCAGAGGAATGGAAAAATGGAAGATAATGTGAAATATCTCATTGGAAAAACAACTGACCTTGAAAATAGATCCAGGAGAGACAATTTAAAAATTATGGGACTACCTGAAAGCCATGATCAAAAGAAGAGCCTAGACATCATCTTTCATGAAATTATCAATGAAAACTGCCCTGAGATTCTAGAACCAGAGGGCAAAATAAATATTCAAGGAATCCACAGAACACCGCATGAAAGAGATCCAAAAAGAGAAACTCCTAGGAACATTGTGGCCAAATTCCAGAACTCCCAGGTGAAAGAGAAAATATTGCAAGCAGCTAGAAAGAAACAATTCAAGTATTGTGGAAATACAATCAGGATAACACAAGATCTAGTAGCTTCTACATTAAGGGATCGAAGGGCATGGAATAGGATATTCCAGAAGTCAAAGGAACTAGGACTAAAACCAAGAATCACCTACCCAGCAAAACTGAGTATAATACTTCAGGGGAAAAATTGGTCTTTCAATGAAATAGAGGATTTTCAAGCATTCTTGATGAAAAGACCAGAGCTGAAAAGAAAATTTGACTTCCAAACACAAGAATGAAGAGAACCATGAAAAGGTGAACAGCAAAGAGAAGTCATAAGGGACTTACTAAAGTTGAACTGTTTACATTCCTACATGGAAAGACAATATTTGTAACTCTTGAAACATTTCAGTATCTGGGTACTGGGTGGGAGTACACACACACACATGCACACACGCACACACACATAGAGACAGAGTGCACAGAGTGAATTGAAGAGGATGGGATCATATCTTAAAAAAAATGAAATCTAGCAGTGAGAGAGAAAGATATTGGGAGGAGAAAGGGAGAATTGAATGGGGCAAATTATCTCTCATAAAAGAGGCAAGCAAAAGACTCATTAGTGGAGGGATAAAGAGGGGAGGTGAGAGAAAAACATGAAGTCTACTCTCATCACATTCCACTAAAGGAAAGAATAAAATGCCTACTCATTTTGGTATGAAAACCTATCTTACAATACAGGAAAGTGGAGGATAAGGGGATAAGCAGAGTGGCGGGGGATGATAGCAGGGAGGGCATGGGGAGGAGAGTGCAATTTGAGGTCAACACTCATGGGGAGGGATAGGATCAAAAGAGAATAGAAGTAATGGGGGACAGGATAGGATGGAGGGAAATATAGTTAGTCCTATACAACACAACTGTTATGGAAGTCATTTGCAAAACTACACAGATTTGGCCTATATTGAATTGCTTGCCTTCCAAAGGGAAGGGGTGGAGAGGGAGGGAGGTAAAGTTGGAACTCAAAGTTTTAGGATCAACTGTAATGTTCTTACCACTAGGAAATAAGAAATACAGGTAAAGGGGTATAGAAAGCTATCTGGCCCTACAGGACAAAAGAGAAGACAGAGACAAGGGCAGAGAGGGATGATAGAAGAGAGAGCAGATTGGTCATAGAGGCAATTAGAATGCTTGGCATTTGGGGGGGGAGGGGAGAAAAGGGGAGAAAATTTGTAACCCAAAATTTTGTGAAAATGAATGTTAAAAGCTAAATAAAAAAAAAAAAAAGGAAGATGCAGATGGACTCTTTTAGCCTTTATGGAACCATTTCATACAACAATTTATAAGAACTTAAGTTCTCATTCTGTGTTCAAATTCTAACTCTTCCATTTACCTCTGTGTGAATCTGGGCAAGTCAGTTCCCTTCTTTAAAATATGAAAATGTCGGACTGGATGACCTCCGAAGTCCCTGTCAACTGTAAATTGGTGATACAAAATTATACCTTAGGGATGCAGATGATATCGTTTTGGCCCACCTGGGACCATTTCATAACACTGTAACTACAAATTTTGAAAGACTCAAGTTTTTGTGCTTAGGTATTCTAAAATTTACACAGCTAGAAAATCTTAAGATAATTGATGGAAATGAAAGCAAATACAAAAACCTTTTTGAGACTCCATCCATTATTAATTTGTGGTTCTGAATTTTTATGAAGTTGGTAATCCATGCTTTGTTTCTAGCATATACATGAGTGCATTTACACAACTATTGAATGTAATTGGAGTGCTGACATTCAAACAAAGGTATATCCATAAATTCCTACTTCCTTTCAGAAATGATTTTTTTAGAGTCCAGAATGTTGCACTGAGTACTCATTTATATAGTGAGTCAAAATAATGTGGGGCTCCCTCTTTTGGACTCTGAATATCAGACTTAAACTGGTCTGTTTCCACAGTGATAAGCCAGTTCTTCCTTGTGTAAAACATATTTTAAGCTTACAATTTAAGACTGGAAAGGAGCTCAGAGATCAACTATTACAACATTCTCATTTATAGATGGAGAAACTGAGGCAAAATTACTTGCATAAGTAACAGCAAAGTCTGAATTCCAAACCATGTCATTGTACTCCAAATATAGTGGTCATCCTCTTCTCAAAATATATTTTTAAAATTCATTTTAAATTAAATTAAGCTTTTTAATTTATTTTTCATATCCCTCATCTTACAAAGGAAAGAACTGAAGTCCACAAATGCTGGTGTGATGTGTCTTAGGAAATAGAAGATTAAGTAGCAGTGACAAGGTTCAATCTTCTTGCTTGATATTTGGTGCTGATTTTACCATACCGTGACTTTATTCTTTCACTGTCAACATATTCCTTTTTCTAGATTAAAATGAAAGCTCTATTTAATCTGTCATATGATTTCATTTTCAGAGCCAAAGTTGAGGACTTTGAGACTTTTAAGGAGAGGTGATGTCAATGTTATATGAATTTCTTTTCTCTGAGGAATTCATTCCCTAATCTAAGCAAAGAAGTCATAACGGTGATGGTACACTGCCATGGGGGCGGAGTGCAAAAGAATAGAGAATTATTTCGCTTGAAGAGACAAAGACTCCTAGAAACAATAGTAGAAAGGTTAGAGAAAGGAAAAGATGGAAAAAATGGAAAAAGACATGAGAGGTTAAGGAAGTAGGGAGAGCTATTTCCCTGACTGAAATGAAGTTGGCAAGGTAAAAGAAGTGAAGAGAAAGAAATATGAAATGGGAATAAGAATACAAGGGAGTGGGATACACACCTTTGGTATAAATAGTTTTTATGAAAATAAACCAAAAAAAGCAAGCAAACAGAAAATGAAACATAGAGGCCAGGAAATTTGACTTCAACTATTGAAGAAAAATTTTTTTGAGGCCTCTATTAAAGAGATGATTGGTGACCTTCCAGAAAGGTAAATAATGATAAAAAGAACAAATATGGCTTCAAAAAGAATGCAATGGGCCGGATCGACTGCATTTTCTTTTTTTAACAGGATTATTCAACTAGTTTGAAAAGAAATTGCATGATAATAATTTACCAAGATATTGGCAAAACTTTTGATTATCTCATGCTATTCTTCTAGAAAAGATGGAGAGATGTGGAATACTAAAAACACAATTTGGAAGTACTTGCATGACCAGACCAGAGGAAGTTTTGCTGGGTCATTGTGAGTGTTGTTTTGTGCTGGAGTGCTTCAGGGATCTGTGATGCTCTCTCTGCTATTCAACATGTTATCAATGTCTAGGATAAATTCATAGATGGCATCCTCATCAAATTTGTAGATGGCACAAAGCAGAGAGAAATAACAAATATAATGGATGACAGAATCACAACCCCCCAAAAAAATCTTGACAGGCTAGGTCATTGGGATGGATATAAATTTATATAGAATTTTAAAAGAGTAAATGTAATAACACATGGGTACAAAGGGAGTAGGTTTAGACAATATTTCTTAAAAAAAACAACAACAACAGCACTCTTTCTGAAAGTGGAATTAATGGTCTACACTATCACTACAAATTAACAGCGTGTTATGGGAGACAAAAAACGCTAATGAAGTCTTGGGTTGCACTAAGAGGGACAAAGCTTCCAAGAGTGTGGAGTTCATAATTCCACCGAGCTCTGCCCTCCTTAGACCTCACCTGAAATGTTGTGACCCGTTCTGGATACCACTGTTTAAAGATATTGATGAACTAGAGAGTGTCCAGAAGGCAACCTGGTGAAAGTTTTGGAGTCTATCCATCAGTATCTGTTAAAGGAACAGGGCAGATCTGGTCTATATAAGAGAAGACTTAGAGGGTAAAGGGCTTGTTGTAGTTCAGTCATTTCAATCATATTCAACTCTTCATGATACCATGTTGGTACTTCTCTTGGCAGAGAAGTTGGAGCAGCTTGCCATTTCTTTCTCTAGCTCATTTTACAGATGAGGCACTGAGGCAACTGCAAATGCTCACACTGAAAATTCAACAATCAGCTCTCATGAGCCAGTAGTCTTACTGTATACTCTTTCACTTTTATGCCTATCTCTCCATCTCTCTATCATTATTTGTTTATATATATAGATATATCTAAACATATATTATATATATATGTGTATTTCAGCACCTATCTACACAAACATCCATGTGTATATATATGTAATCATGCATATATGTATTGTGTGTATGTACATGACGTATATGTATTTTCTCTTAAAATCTGTTTTTTGTCTGCCTCTGCTTCTTTTTGATAGAGGCCAGATCTCAACATTTCTGAGGAAATTTTATTGAATGTAATTGATTCAGTTTGGAGAAAAGAAGAGCAGGAATAGGGATGAAGTTCCTGATAGCTGTTTTCAAGTGGGATCTCACGTAGAGGAGGTATTAAATTTATTCTAAAAGAGTAGAAACAGGAAAAAATGGATAGAAGTTTCAAAGAGGCAAATATTTTTGGTTGTTGTCAGGGAAAACAAAGAGCAACAACAAAATAACTTTCTAACAATTGGAGTGGGTTGTGTTGAGATGTGATGGTGGATTACCCCTCCATAGAAGTCTTCAATCAAAGAAGTGACCATATATTGTATGGTTACTGGGAAGTGCTTTCATATATGAGTTAGATTAAGTGATCATTTAAGTACCTTCTACCCCTCACATTTTCTGATTCTTTTATCTTGATCTCTGAAACTCAATAAACAGTCATTGTGTTTGCAAGTTGGGATAAAAAATAAAATGACCAGATTATTTCAATCTTATAGAATCCATATATGCTCATAGAAACAAAACCTAAGAATCATTCTCCTGTTCTTACAGAGAAATTATTCAGTCACAAAAAAAATGTTGATTTTAAATTTTAAAAATACATTTTGTTGCAAGTAGTGCTGGGTATATAATGAAATTTAATAATTTTTTAATTGAATTAAAATAAATTTAATATAAGCTCATGCCTGATGTAATTTTTATACTTATAAATATTTAGCTCTTCTCTATTATTGTTTCTTATTACCTGCCACACATTCAAATACACACCTGTGTTGTTGTTTTTTTAACTCCACTTGGTGTGAGATATTAAAATTTCAATCACACATGATTAGAATTAATATTATCTTATGTTGAAGGATGATATGACTTCCTCAGGGGTAAAAAGAAAAGTTTTTTAAAAATTGGCCAAAATTATAAGTAACAAATACAGTTTTTAAAAAGCCATTATTCAAGGATCAGAAGTTAAGAATCAAAATGTAAAAGAAATGGATAAATAAATTAAAAAATGAATGCATGCACAAATATAATGCCAGACTGATTTATGTTGCCTCATCTGAAGTTTCAATTATTTTTTAAAAATGAATCAAAAAAGTATATTGTCAATTTCTATTGCTAATTAGAGTAATATTATGGACTAGTGAAGGTAAGATTTATTTATTTGTGATTAATTCAAGTAAAAGAGATTTCAGGAATTCAAAATAAATTCCACATCTGCCTGCTCTCTTTTGAAGGAGTAAATCAGTTTAAAAAGAGAATTTTTGCTTCAGTGGGTCTGTGATCTCTTCAGTGTGAGCACTCCCTCCAGTGGTATAGATTCCAATCCATCCATGAATTTTCATCCTGTGTAATTATCACCCATAACTTTCCACAAATACTCAGATCATAGATACAGAAAAAACAAGAGGTCATCTAGTCCAATGCCTTCATTTTACAGATGAGGATATTGAGGCACAGAGTTCAACTGATTTAGAGGATCATAAATCTAGAATTAGAAGGCAGAGGTCAACTAGTCCAAACCCTTTGTTTTACAATGAGAGAATGGACCCAGAGAGATAGTGTAATTCTCCCATGGTCACAGAGGTAGTAAGCCTGAGAGCTTGTACTTGAACCTAGCTTCCCTGACTCCAGAACTAGTGCTTTTCCTACTATCCTACTCTACCTATTTTTGAATGCTACAGATAAGGTTCACTCATATGACAGAACTCTTCCTTGGATTCTTTGAATATAACATGGGAAGAAGCTCAGCTGACCAAAATAATTAATTATCTGGGTCTCTCAATGTACCATATGGACCTGGAATAGAAAATACTTAGTAGCTATATGATGAGCTTCAGCAAACCATTGATTTGTCTCCTATAAACAACAGGTAGTAGAAAATGACAGGGTGATCCAGGGTTTTCAAAAATGATGTCACAGAAGCAGAATTCCTGGAAGTGTCTAGATGTAAGAGGAGTCAAAGGTATGTAAGAGAAAGAGTTTGGGAGCAGAAAATCAAAGGTTTGTGTTTGAATCCCGACCCTGTTTCTTACATTGCTTCCCATGTGACTCTGGAAAAAGAATTCTACTTCTTTGGGATTCAATTTTCTTAAATCTTAAAAAAAGTCTCAGTTTGGAGGAGGGGAAAATATGTGTGTATAGACATATACTCATGTGTACACATACATAGATAGTAAATTATTTGTATATATACGTGTATATAGTCATATATGTCATGTATATATAGCTATATGTACACATGTTTTTCTATGTGTCTATAGATAAATGTATAGACAGACAGAGCTATATGAACAGAAAAATAAATACATAAACTCTGCATCAGTATAATTGATTTATCTTATAATCTTATGTATATTTTTACATGTCAAAACACTATTCTGAGAAGGGATCTCTAGGATTCACTTCACTACTAAAGGTTTCCATGATGCAAAAAGATTAATAAGCCTTGTTTTAAAATTAAATAAAATGCCTCTCCCAGTTCTAAATCTTATGCTCTTATGACAGATAAACTAAACTTTATATTCAAAAGCTAATCTATGTCATTAAGAAAGGATTCTCACCAAGTCAAATCAACAAGCATTTATAAAGTTCATAGTAACTATGAACCAGGGACTGTGTTAAATGATGGAAATGCAAAGAAAGAGAAAACAGTCCTTGTCCTGAAAGGGCTCACAATAAAAATTTTCAGCACTGGAAAATAAAATCACAGAAAACAAAGGAAACTGTCTTGTGCCCCAAACATCTAGCCAAATTGAGAGACATGATGTATCCTCAGCAAAATTTTGGTCATTCCTCCTAAGAAAACCAATAGTGAGTATCAATGTTTTTTGGCATATAATCTCAGATATCAAATAAACAAAAACTTAAGGTAAATAAATATGTGTATTATAATATACTATAGAATGATCCAGTGATAATTCACATTTCAAATACTGAAAGCAGGGTAAAAGATTGTTGTCCCTTAGAAGTCTCAGAAAAGAGGAGGTATTTTATAGTCGAATCCATGGATGGGGAATCTGTGACCTCAAGGTCATGTGTGATTGTCTAGGTCCTCAAGTGCAGGTCTTTGACTGAATCCAAAATTCACAGACCATGAGTTGGGGAGTGGATGAAAAACTGTAGTATATGATTGAGCTATAAGAAACAATGAGCAGGATACTTTCAGAAAAACCTGGAAAGACTTAGAGAACATGATGCAAAGTGATATGTACTATGTACAAAGTAAGATAATCAACTATGAATGACCTAGTTCTTCTCAGAAATGCAATGATTCAACACAATTCTGAAGGACTTCTGATGAAAAAATGCTATTCAGGGGGGCAGAGCCAAGATGGCAGAGTAGAAAGACGCATATACTCTAGTGCTTCCCCGACAGACCACAAAATACCTGTAAAAAATGACTCTCAACAAATTCTAGAGCAGCAGAAGCCACAGAACAACAGAGTGAAAGAGGTTTTCAGCCAAAGGTAACCTAGAAGGCCAACAAGAAAGATCTATCTCACAGGATGCTGAGCAGAGCGGAGCCCAGCCCTGGCATTGGGAGGAACAGGACTTGAACAAACCTCCTCTGCAAAGTTCCCAGAGGGGAGGGTCCCAGACACCTCAACCCACAAGCTACAAAGAAAGCTGCAAAGGTCAGGGTGGGAGGGCTTTTCCAGCTGGAAATGGGGGTCCTCCAGCAACAGCCCCAGGCCACAGGGAGGTGTAACAGCAGAAGCAAACTGCAGGAAGCTATGGTGGCTGGAAAGCAACCTGGGTCCATTGTCCAGGCAGCTCAGTTTAAAGCTTTTGGTGGTAGAGCAGCTGATTTAAACTTCAGCCCTAAGTGGTGGCCCACCCCCACCCAAAGCTCCAGGGAATTGAGCAGCTGAGTTGAATCTCAGCCTTGAATGTGATACTAAGGAGAAGAGGGGCAACAGGACCGTCCTCTTGACAAAGGATTCAGAAGTCAAGTAACTGGCTAGGAAAAATGCCCAAAAAAGGAAAAAAAAATAAAACAATAGAAGGTTATTTTCTTGGTGAACAGGTGTCTCCTTCCAACCTTTCAGATGAGGAGGAACAAGGCATACTGTCATAGGAAGTCAATGCCCCTGCCTCCAGGGCCTCCAAAGGGAATAAAACCAGACTCAGGAAAGAGAAGAGCTTGAAAAGTAAGTTAGCAGCTTGCTAAAGAGGAAACTAACACCTTTAAAAAGAGACTAAATCAACTGGAAAAAGAGGTACAAAAAGCCAATGAGGAGAAGGAGGCTTTAAAAAGCAGAATTAACCGAATGGAGGAGAAAGTTCAAAAGCTCACTGAACAAAATAGTTCTTTGAAAGAGAGAATTGAGTTCAGGAAAATGAATGACTATGAGATAAACCAAGGAGCTAAAAAACAAAACCAAAAATTTGAAAAAATAGAAGACAATGTGAAACATCTCATTGGAAAAACAACTGACCTGGAAAATAGATCCAGGAGAAACAATTTAAAAATTATAGGACTACCTGAAAGCCACGATCAAAAAAAGAGCCTAGACATTATCTTCCATGAAATTATCAAGGAAAACTGTCCTAATACTCTAGAACCAGAGGGAAAAATAAATATTGAAAGAACCCACCAATCACCTCCTAAAATAGACCCTAAAAGAGAAACTCCTAGGAATATTGTAGCCAAATTTCATAGTTCCCAAGTCAAGGAAAAAATGCTGCAGGCAGCTAGAAAGAAACAATTTGAGCATTGTGGGAATACAATCATGATAACACAGGATCTGGTAGCTTCAACATTAAGGGATCGAAGGGCTTGGAATAGGATTTTCCAGAAGTAAGAGGAACTGGGATTAAAACTAAGAATCACTTACCCAGCAAAACTGTATATAATACTTCAAGGGAATAAATGGTCATTCAATGATATAGAGGACTTTCAAGCATTCATGATGAAAAGACCAGAACCAAAGAGAAAATTTGACTTTCCAACACAAGAATCAAGAGAAGCATGAAAAGGTAAACAGGAAAGAGATATCATAAAAGTCTTTCTAAAGCTAAACTGTTTACATTCCTACATGAAAAGAAAAGATTTATAACTCTTGAGACTTTTGTCAGTATTTGGGTAGGTAGAGGGATTGTACATATGCGCGGACACACACACACATAGACAGAGAGTACAGGTTGTGTTGAATCAGAAGAGATGATAGCTACAAAAAATAAAATAAAATAAAAGTTAAGGGGTAAGGGAGGAAAATACTGGGAGGAGAAAGGGAGAAATGGAATGGAACAGGCTATAACTCATGAAAGAGATAAGAAAAATCTAGTTCAATGGAAGAGAAAAAGGAGAAGGTGAGAGGGGAAAAGTGAAGCTACTGTCTCCACACATGGCTTAAGGAGGGAATAACATGCTTACTAAATTTGGTATGAAAATCTATCTTACACTACAGAAAAGTAGGGGAGAAGGGGACAACTGGGGAGAGGGGAATGATAAAAAGGAGGGCAAATGGGAATAGGGAGTAACTAGAAATAAACTGTTTTGGGAAGGGACAAGGTCAAATGAGGGAGTAAAAAACAAGGAGGGATAGAGTAGGATACAATGCAATATAGTTAGTATTACACAACATGATTATTATGCAAGTCTTTGCAGAGTGATACATATTTATTCTGTATTGAATTGTTTGCATTTTCAGTGGGGATGGGAAGGGAGGGAGGGAAAGAAGTTGAAATTCAAAGCATTAGAAATGAATGTTGAGAATTATTATTGTATATAACTGGGATAAAAGAAACACAAGAAATGGGGTATAGAAATTTATCTTGCCCTACAAGAAAAGAGAGAAGATGAGGATAAGGGAAGGGTGGGGTGTGATAGAAGGGAGGGTACATTGAGGGAAGGGGTAATTAGAATGCAAGGTTTTAGGGGATGGGGGAGGGGAGAGATGGGGAGAAAAATTGGACATGTTGCAAAGTGATGTAAAAGCAATTAGTATTAAAACAATTGACTGAATTATTTACTGAGACTAAATCAGAGACATATCTAGTTTGGGGAAAATAATTTGAGTCTAAGTTTCATAGAGGCAGGTAACCTCAGGTAAAATTTGGCATTGATGGAAAAGTTAAGGTTTTAATGGTAAATTTGATTTTATGATTGTTATTTAATCAGGAACAAGAATATGTATGGAAAGACATGTAAGCCACAGTCTTAACTTGCCTCAAAAGATGTTCCTTAGTCAATGTGAAATTATAGTCATATCTGAAACCTGGTTATTGGAACTTGCTATTTTAAAATTCTATGGGACTATTAACTGACTGTTCTAAATCTAACTCCAGGTATGGGTAGCAAGAAAGGCAGTCTGAGCCTCCAATCCATGATGCCAGTAAGTCTGTGAGATGCTGGTATGAACTGCAAAAGGTGATCTCATGAGAAGGGTGGGAGAGCAGCTGTTCAGTCTGGGCTGAGGTAGGATTCTCCTGACTCAGTTTCCCCACTGACACCTGGCAGACTTTAAGCCTGACTGAATGCAAGTTGACAATCTTTTCCTGCCTGGAATTGACATGAAATTGTGGAGATATTGGTTCTCTGCAATGTCCCTACTCTTAGTGGCATTTTCCTATGGTCAAAAGATTTGTAAGCTTAATACCAGATCCATTAAATTACAGACTGGTGTTAGGGGAACAACCGAGGTTAATTCCAAAATTAAGCTTTTAGGCTTAGGATTTTAGACCAACAGCAATAAGTTAGGGTCCTTTAATTCTTAGTAATTGTGTGGAGACAATTAGGTCAAGGGCTTGTGAAGTTAGCATACATGGTTATTATTTGTGTCTCAGCTGGTTAATGTTAAAAAAAAAAAATCATTTGTTGTCTATATTGTAAATGCTTTAAAAGAAGTATCACCTGACCAAAAGTTTGAATTGTTTTATGTGATATGAACTGTGTTAAAAATGAAAAATTTAAAAAAAATAAAAAATGCTATTCATCCCAAGAGGAAGAATTGGTGATGTCTGAATACAAAGTAAACCTTTTTTTTTTTTTTTTATTTTATTTTTCTTGATTTTTTTTTTTGGTCTGTTTTCCTCCACAACATGACTAATATAGACATATGTATTGCATGATTACACATGCATAACCTATATCAAATTAATTGCCTTCTCAGTGAGAGGTGTGGGAGAGAGTAAGTGAGAGAATTTGGAATGAAAAGTTTTATAAACAAATCTTAAAAGTTATTTTTACATATAATTGGAAAAAATAAAATATTAAAAAAGTAAAAATAGAAACTACCTTAAATCAGAAATACAGATTCGGAAAGCCACAAATAAATATCAAAAAGTAATATATATGATTTATATTAAAAAATCTTCATTGCAAGAGAGGGATGGAATGAGTATTTCTCTAGTTCCTACTATGTAGGAGTTACTGTACTCACTGATAAATATGTTATTGGAGTTTCACATCGACCCTATAAGATAGGTGCTATTATGATCTCATTTTACAGTTGAAGAAAGTGAGATAAAGATTGAATGGTTTGCCTAGACACAAGCAGCTTGTAAGTATCTGAGGTCTAATTTGACTCCAGGCTCAGGATTCCATTCACTATACCTCCTACTAAAGGACTAAAGAGTAATAATGCTTGGGAGTGTTGGGGTGAAGCCAGGTGTTGTTAGAGCAAACCTGTAATCCTAACTACTGGGGAGGTTGAAGTTGTTAGGTTTCTTTAACATAAGAGTTCAGAGCTTCAATAAGGTAGAAGTCAGTTGGGAGACCAAACTAAATTTACTGGCATTAGGGTAAATTCCTGGAAGTTCAGAGCCATAAGGATGTTTAAGGAGGGATAAAAAGACTCAAGGTAGAATTGAACAGGAGTAGATACTGCACTTCCATTTTGAGTGAGATTCAGAGGACTAGTATTTTTTATTTGTTTTTTAATGGAAATAAGAGGAAGCTCATAGCAAATGACTTCAATTTTCTAAGTTAATTACAGGTGAATTCCTCATGTGATATGGTAAGGTGAAGGGATGTACTAGAGGCTTTGGAAATTTTAGACAAAGATATCAAAGCATAGATATCAAACTGTACTCCATTATAGCATTTTGAACTCCAGCATTCCAGTACGATAGGAAGCAGACAAAACGTAATTGGGAAAGGTTTTAAAAAAATAAATAAAAATACAAGCGGAACATAAAAATGTTAATTTATGGTTTCCTAAATCTGTTTGAGCT
Organism: Notamacropus eugenii; assembly: GCF_028372415.1. Lineage (NCBI taxonomy): Eukaryota > Metazoa > Chordata > Mammalia > Diprotodontia > Macropodidae > Notamacropus > Notamacropus eugenii. The sequence continues at coordinate 110,721,974 of NC_092878.1, forward strand.
GGCAGGAATCCACTTTCTGTCTGTCATTCTTTTTTCTTTCTTCTTTCCTTCCTTTTTTTTTTTTTTTTTTGGAATTTAACATCACTAATTTAGAAACCCTTCTGGGAGAAATGAGATAGGGGATCATTTAAAGAGAACTGAGAGGACTACCTTACTGTGGGAAGGGCCAAATTGTGTTTAAATAATATACATTTGTAGTGTACCAGTCAGCTTGGTTATGTGAAGTCACCTAGCTCTGTCCAGCAGCATATGAATAAGAGTCTAACCTTTATTCTCTGTCTGAATCTTTGTTGAGATTTTTTGTTATTCAATTAATATTTATCATCTACAAAATTTTATTCAGTAATTCAAAATTTCTACATTTATTTTTGAGTTCTTTATGTCCTTTCATTTTCTTTTAAATACATAGTACAATTCTTTAAAAAGAAAGAATAAAAAATATTCCTTAAGATGTTTCTTTGATAGTCTCACTAGCTTTATATAACCTGCTGTGTTTATTTTCCAACCATTTTTTTCAGTCATAATTTTCTAAAGGAAAACAATGAGTGGGTCAAAAAAAAATAACTGAATCAGAAATTAATTAGAATAAAGAAAATGCTGGCAATGAGATAATAAGCCAAATTTCTATTATGATGTTAAAGCAGTCCTAGTGAAAAATTTATACCTGTGAATATGTAAAATAAGAATGACAGTCACCCAATTAAAAAATAGAAAGACAATAAATTCAAAATCCCTAAACAATCACAAAAAAGGTAATAACAAAAGAGAAATAAAAAATGACAAACAAAAGACTATTAAGCTTATATCACAAATTATTGAATGAACTTATGACAAAATCGAAGAGAGGTACACAATGGATTAGAAAACAAATAGAAAGAAACAATATTATCTGAATCAGTAGGGTGAGGCAGAATGAATTCATATCCTTCTTTGAGTGAGTTGAGTCTGTATGGTAAAGCTGTCTTATGAAGTCATTATCTCCAAATAACCAAGAAAAGGACACTGGGGAATCAATGCAAACCTCAACTCATTTTAAACACTCAGATTCAATATAGGCCTGAGATTAAATCTGAAACATTCTTTAGACTGGTGTAACTATATAAGAATATTATTTGTAAAGGCTGAGGAAACTTGGTCACATTCTAGGATTTTTCTGTTAAGCAAGTAAAGAAGTTAAGAGATTCATTTTAGAGGTTCAAACATGAGTATCATTCCTGTACATACTCTTTAGGAAAAAAAAGTAGGATTGAGTTAACTTAGAGAGGGAGACACTGAAGAAAGTCACCCATAAGCATATAGGAACAGACTATCGTAAGTAAGAAATTACAGATGACTTTAACGGTCCTGTTTCAAAACATAAACTTAAATACAATTAAATAAGAAGGAAATATAATAATACAATATTCCCTATATTTCATAAATTGTTCTCAGTGAAAGAGGGAAAAAACAACACTAACATTTTTTTACATATAAATATGGTCTTAATACTCAAAGTAGGGTGGGGAAGTAGAAATAAAGCAGAAAAAAATGAACCATGGGTTCATTTCACTCCTTTTTTTTGTTCAGATTTCATTTTGAAGAGGACCAATGAAGTTACCAGGTCTTGACTTGCATGTGAATTAGATTTAAATGAAGCAGGATTTCCTAATCATCTGCCTCATTCTGTCTTCCAGAATCATTGAAGTCTAGAGGTAACATAAAAATTAGGATGACTGGCAATGCAGTGAGTGACCTTGGTGTTTTCCAAGTCTGGCCTAATTCAAAATCCTCCACAGTCCCTGCTTTCATCACCTTCATGACCATTGGAGCAAATTGTTCTCATCACCTGTTATACTGGGGGAGGTCTTCATAAGCTTGAGGTAGGCTTTCCATTAATCCACCAATGGGTTTGAGGTCTGTCTGTTACTTTCAACTTAGTGTAGGTGATCTGCTGAAACAATTGAACAGGGTTGTGGCTACAAGCCATGCTACAGCCTTTTGAAGCCACAGGTGATAGGTGAGTGAATGGTGGACACTAAAGGTGGATAAACAGCCTTGATAAAGACTGGGCAATCCCTCATACCAGAGTCCTATGTGCCCCAATATCACTCATCATAATATTACAAAAATTCTAAATAAAATATTGCTATTGACTACAGGAAAGTTCCTTTAGAGTGATCTGATTCCTGGCACTATCCTCTCCAGGTGGTTACTGGTTATAAATGTAGAAATCAAACTCATGGTATCATTATTTATTATAGTGAAAGGGTAGAAATAATATACAGGCTAGAGGAGGGGGAATGGGCAAATAAGTTTTGGTTAAAAAATGTAATAGGGTACCATTGTGCCATAATTGAAAGTGAATATGAAAAAATCACAGATAGAAAACAATTCCAAAGGAAACACACATACGCACACATTTTATATGAAATATGATCTCTGTGTTTATATACACAATGATTATAATATATAAATGAAAATGAGACCACAAATCTCACATCAAATACAATGGAAATATCTTTCCTAGTATCTTACAGCTAGTACAAATATTCTTTCATTCTATTAATAAACAGTAATCTACAAAGAAGGAAAGTGATACATACTATTCATCCTGAACACTATGAACACTAGTAATCAGATTTATTTAATACTTTCAGGAAGAGGAACTTTGTAGAAATTTTTGTATTAAATGGAACTATCTGCTATGTCAAAATGTTTCAATAAAAATAAAACAATGAAACACAATTTGAAAAGGTCTTCAGAAACAAATTCACTTACATCTTGATATTTGGTAACCTCATTGTAAAGTCAAGGAAAGGAAGGTAGAAGGTTTGCTGAAAGGCCTAGCTAAACCATATAATCTCCAGAGCATTTTGTTGGAAGTTGAAGGAAAAACAACAAATCAATGTGAAATGGTCCTGCTAGAGTTGCTATAGCAATCTATTCTCATCATTGATTATACTGGAAACATTTGGACTCTACCAACTCAGTACATGCTGTGCTTATTTGGGGAAGTGGAGATAACACCTGAGAACATGGTATTAGGAAGAGCAGCTGGAGGTGACCAAATAAATATAGAAGTTTATTCTGAAGGCAAGAAAAATTTAAAGGCACTAATGGCTGGATTTTCAGAAAATCGTAGAAAGGGAAATATTTAAAAAGAGGAGAAAAGAGCAGATTTTAGAAAATATGTACGATGCCTATTTCTGCATTTTTTGAAAATCAGCATGAGAAACATCCATGCACATGTTGAAGATGTCTTTCATGAAGATATGTAAAGGAAGAAAATAAGAGTTTGCAAGTAATTTTCTACAAGAAGATGTCTTTCTCCCAACTACACAATTGATAGGAAGTAAAAGATTTACAGAAAGCAAAATCAAGCATAGTTTGAAAGATTTATTTTCTAATAAGTACTCTTGCATCTGGAACAATGTTAAATATTCTCTCTATTTCTTTATTTCAAGCAATTCATAAAAACAAGGACTTAGATACTAATAAAATCTTTTTTCTTGAAGTTAAGGATGATGCTGTGCATGAAATCCAAATGGAAGAGAGGTTCCATTCTAGTAGGAATGTTATCTAATATCAGTGTTTACGTCTGGCTTTGCAGAGATTACATTAAGTTTCAGAATACTGTAGAGCCTTCTCTTGAGATCCATAAAAAAATGGTTTTGAACTGTGATTTGATTTTTTCCTTTTTCTTGAGGAAATTGCCAAAATTCCTCAATTTTTTTGAGGAAATTGAGAAAAAAGCATATTTCTTCATATTTTCTTCATATTTCTTTCATATTTCTTTTTTGAAATATGAACTATTTCATATTTCTTTAGAAACACAGGTCTCTATTTCCAAAGATGGAGCCAAGAACACAAAATATAGGAAGTACTCTAGCAGAGCCTTCTCAGTATTCTCTTTCAAACAACTTTAAAATTGTACCTCTATTTGAATTCTGGAGTGGCATAAACAAAACAAAACAAAATATAATGTAACCAAACAAATAAACAACAACAAAAAAGAGTGAGATATTTTTCCAGCTAAAGAAAGCTTAGGAGATCAAAAGGACAAGTACTTGATACTGGGGTAGGGACTGGCTGAGAGTCCACATGGCTGATATACAAGCTGTAGGCCTTGGATTCAACTGCAATATCAGTAGCAGCTTCAGGAGTTCTCAGCCCACTGATAGTACTGGGGTGGGATGACTGGTCAGAAGGAGATTACAAAGGTCCCTAAAACAGCGTTGTTTGTTAACTTATGTTGCCTAAATCCAATTGTGTTGCAGGTCCATTGCGATGAGGAACATTTTTTGGTCATGAAAGAGGAGGGACCCAGAGGAGCAGTAGTGCTTTCAGTCACAAAACAGTGGGAGCCATGAGGATCAATAGTGCTTGTGGCTGCAAAGGACCAAGGGCTTTTCTTAGATAAGGACCATTGCCAACATCAGGAGAGCAGTAGCCATAACTCTCCCCAGAGGACAACACGTTGGTAGCACCCAAAACTTCCAAAGCCCCAGAATTAACAGCAGAATCAAAGGCAATAGCTTAAGAATGTCCTCCATGCTCAGTCTGGGAACAGAGCCCAACATTAACATAAAGTTTAAAGAACAAAATATTGAGCAAACAAAAAAACAATAAAATAAACTGGCCATAGAGATCTATTATAGTGCAAAGGAAGATCAAATCAGAAACTCAGAAGGACATAGCAATCTCAAAATAATTACAAGTAAATCTTCAAAGAAAAAAATGGGAATCAGATACAAGTCCAACAAATATTTCTAAAAGAGCTTAAAAATAAAAATAAAAACTAGAGTGGTAGAGGAAAAGCAATAAAATTTTGAAAAGACAAGGTAAAAGAAGCACAAAAATACTGGAGAAATTACTATTTTTAAAATTGCCCAAATAGAAAAAGGTATGAAACTTCACTGAAAAAAAGAACTCCTACAAAGCAGAATTGGCAAAATGTTTTTTTTAAAGTACAAAAGTTAACTAAAGATCAATGGAAAAGGGAAGGATTTATAACCAAATAAGAGATAGAGAACACTGTAAGATACAAAATGGATAATACTGATTACATTAAGTTAAAAACTTTTGCACAGACAAAGCAAATGCAACCAAGATTAGAAGGAAAGTAGAAAGCTGGGAGATAATTTTACAAACAATTTTTGATAAAGGTCTCATTTCTCTAATATAGAGAACTGAGTAAAATTTATAAGAGTACAAGTCATTCTTCAAATAACAAATAGTCAAAGGATATGAGCAGGCAGTTTTCAGACAAAGAAATCAAAGTTATCTATAGTCTTATAAAAAAGGTGTTTTAAATCACTATTAATTATAGAAATGTAAATTAAAGCTACTATGAGACACCACCTCACAGCTATCAGGTTGATTAACATGAAAGAAAAGGAACATAATAAATGTTGGAGAAGATGTGAGAAAATTGGAACACTAATACATTCCTGACAGAATTGTGAATTGATCCAGCCATTCTGGAATGCAGTTTGGAACTATGCCTAAAGGGTTATAAAACTGCATAGTCTTTGATCCAGCAATACCACTGCAAGGTCTGTATCCCAAAGAGATCATACAAAAGGGGAAAGGACCCAGATGTACAAAAATATTTATAGCAGCTCTTTAGAGGTGGCAAAGAATTGAAAACTGAGGGAATACCCTTCAATTGAGGAGTGGCTGGACAAGTTGTGATATATTCATGTAATGGAATACTATATTCCTATAAGAAATTATGAGTAGGCAAATATCAGAAAAATATGAAAGGAATTATATGAACTGATACTGAGTGAAATGAACATTTTTACAGAGTAACAACAACATGTAATGGTTATCAACTACGATAGACAGCAATTTTTAACAATATGATGATGGAATTCCAAAAACACTTGTGATGTAAAATGGTATCTACATTCAGAGAAAGAACTAGAGTCTGAATACAGGGGGGGAAATGGAAATTTAATGAAATAGAGGATTTTCAGGCATTCTGGATGAAAAAATAAAAACTAAAGCTGAATAGAAAATTCGACTTTCAAATATAAGACTCAAGGAAGCAATAAAAAAGGTAAATATGAGAGAAGAGTGATAAGCTACACAATAAAAATAAAATATTTATATTTCTGTACAGGAAGATGATACATGTAACTCCTAAGAACTTTATCATTATTAAGATTGTTAGAATATTGTATTATTTTGGGGGGCAGAGCCAAGATGGTTGACTAGAAAGACACACTTATGCAGGGTCCTCCCCACAGCCCATAAAATACCTGTAGAGAGGGACTCTCAACAAATTTTGGAGCAGCAGAAGTGGAGAACAACAGAGTGGAGGAGATTTCCAGCCCAGGGTGACCTGAAAGGCCCACAGAAACGTCAGTTGCTCCGGACGTTGAGCGGATCCAAGCCCAGCCTTGGCTGAGCCAGCACAGCATGATGAGACTCTGGGAGGAGGACACCTCAGGGGTGCAATCTCCAGTCACAGCAGGGGGTCCTCAGATCCCTTGGCCCACAGGCACTAAAGGTCAGCGATGGGGTTTTATCAGCAGGCCAGGAAGGAAGAAGAGCACAGCAGGCAGTGACCCCGCAGAGGCAGCACAGCAGCCCATATGAAAACTCCATTGTTGGAGCATAAAAACCCCTGGGGGCATTGAAGAGCTGAGTCTTACCTCAGCCCTGGGGGAGGTCCTCGCCAAGCTGGTCTTTGTCTCACACAGAATGGCGGCCCTGCCCATTCAGCTTAGCTGAAAATCAGCCCCCAGTGCTGATTTCGTGGAACTGGAGGCCAAGGGGCTGTGAAGAGGTAATTCATAAGATTCTGGGCACAAAAATCGCTCTCTGCATCCAGACCAGTACACGCTTGATTGTGCCACCTTGGAGGCACTGAGATCTCACAGATTCCCAGAGTATACCCTACTCTTGACAAAGGACCCAAAAGTCAAGTAACCAGTTGGGAAAATGCCCAAAAAAGGGGAAAAAAATAAGACCATAGAAGGTTGCTTTCTTGGTGAACAGATATCTCCTTCCATCCTTTCTGATGAGGAAGAACAATGCTTACCATCAGGGAAAGACATAGAATTCAAGGCTTTTGAATCCCAAACATCCAAAATGAATATTCAGTGGGCTCAGGCCATAGAAGAGCTCAAAATGGATTTTAAAAATCAAGTTAGAGAGGCGGAGGAAAAACTGGGAAGAGAAATGAGAGAGATGCAAGAAAAGCATAAAAAGTAGGTCAACACCTTGCTAAAGGAGACCCAGAAAAATGCTGAAGAAAATAACACCTTGAAAAATAGGCTAACTCAATTGGCAAAAGAGGTCCAAAAGGCAATGAGGAGAAGAAAGCTTTAAAAAGAAGAATTAGCCAAATGGAAAAGGAGATTCAAAAGCTCACTAAAGAAAATAGTTCTTAAAAGATTAGAATGGAACAGATGGAGGCTAATGACTATGAGAACCCAAGAAATCACAAAACAAAACCAAAAGAATGAAAAAATGGAAGATAATGTGAAATATCTCATTGGAAAAACAACTGACCTGGAAAATAGATCCAGGAGAGACAATTTAAAAATTACGGGACTACCTGAAACCCATGATCAAAAAAGAGTCTAGACATCATCTTTCATGAAATTATCAAGGAAAACTGCCCTGAGATTCTAGAACCAGAGCACAAAATAAGTATTCAAGGAATCCACAGATCACTGCCTGAAAAAGATCCAAAAAGAGAAACTCCTAGGAACATTATGACCAAATTCCAGAGTTCTCTGGTCAAAGAGAAAATATTGCAAGCCGTTAGAAAGAAATAATTCAAGTATTGTGGAAATACAATCAGGATAACACAAGATCTAGCAGTTTCTACATAAAGGAATCGAAGGGCATGGAATATGATATTCCAGAAGTCAAAGGAACTAGGACTAAAACCAAGAATCACCTACCCAGCAAAACTGAGTATAATGCTTCAGGGGAAAAAATGGTCTTTCAATGAAATAGAGGACTTTCAAGCATTCTTGATGAAAAGACCAGAGCTGAAAAGAAAATTTGACTTTCAAACACAAGAATGAAGAGAAGCATGAAAAGGTGAACAGCAAAGAGAAGTCATAAGGGACTTACTAAAGTTGAACTGTTTACATTCCTACATGGAAAGACAATATTTGTAAGTCTTGAAACTTTTTTCAATATCTAGGTAGTTGGTGGGATTACACACACACACACACACACACACACACACACACACACACAGCACAGAGTGAATTGAATAGGATGGGATCATATCTTAAAAAAATGAAATTAAGCAGTGAGGGAGAAATGGAATGGGGCAAATTATCTCTCATAAAAGAGGCAAGCAAAAGACTTTTCAGTGGAGGGAAAAAGGGGAGGTGAGAGAAAAACATGAAGCTTACTCTCATCACATTTGACTAAAGGAAGTAATAAAATGCACACTCATTTTGGTATGAAAACCTATCTTACAATACAGGAAAGTGGGGGAGAAGCGGATAAGCAGGGTGTGGGAGATGATGGAAGGGAGGGCAGAGGGAGGAGGGAGCAATTTGGAGTCAACACTCTTGGGGAGGGACAGTATCCAAAGAGAGAACAGAAGAAATGGGGGGCAGGATAGGATGGAGGGAAATATAGTGAGTGCTACACAACAAGACTATTGTGGAAGCTATTTGCAAAACTACACAAATATGGCCCATATTGAATTGCTTGTTTCCCAAAGGGAATGGGTGGGGAGGGAGGGATCAAGAGAAGTTGGAAGTCATAGTTTTAGGAACAACTGTCAAGTATTGTTTTTACTACTAGGAAATAAGAAATACAGGTAATGGGGTACAGAAAGTTATCTGGCCCCATAGGACAAAAAAGAAGATGGGGTCAAAGGAAGGGAGGGATGTTAGAAGAGAGGGCAGATCAGTGATAGGGGCAATTAGAATGCTTGGCTTTTTGAAGTGGTGGAGGGGAGAAATGGGGAGAAAATTTTGAACACAAAATGAATGTTAAAAGTTAAATAATTTTTTTAAAAAATGTGAAAAAAATAAAATTAAAGAGAACATGCTTGAAAAAAAAAGATTGTTAGAAGGAATCTACATCAGGGCATAAGGGTAAATCCATGATGTTGGTGGATGGAAGAGAAAGATGCATGCATTGGGAGCAGGGGTAAGGGAGAGACAAAAATAGGTGAAATTATGTCACATAATAGAGGATCAGAAAGAGTAATATTTATAGTGGAGAAATTAGCAATGGGTCAACCTCACTTCTTGGGAATTGTTTCAAAGAGGAAAGAATATATATGTATGTATGTTTCATGTATATATACATACATCTATATGTAAATAACATGCATGTATGCACATGTGTACACAGTGGACATGTATGTATACGTTATGCACGTGTGTTTGTGTATGTGCCATGTGTGTACATGCATATGTGTAAATACATGTGCACAAGCAAGAGAGATATAGAAATCTATCTTACCCAACAGAAAAGAAGGAAGAAAAGTGGGCAAGAGAAGACAGGGTGATTACAAAAGAGGGTGGACTAAGAGAGGTAGTGATCAGAAGTAAAACAGACTTTTCAGTAGAGACACGGTAAAGAGAGAAAGAAGAATAAATGGAAGAAAATTAAATAGAGGGAAATGTGCAGTTAGTAATTATAATTTTGAATGTAAATGGAATAAACTCACCCATAAAGTGGAAGTGGATAACAGGATGAATTAGAAGCCAACTACAGGAGACACATTTGAAAGGGACAGATGTACAGAGTTAAAATAACAGGACTAAAAAAAATCTATTATTCTTTAGCTAAAGTAAAGGTTAACAATCATTCTCTCAGACAAAACAAAATTTAAAAAAAAATAGATATACCAAAAATGAATAAGTAGAGAAATTACATCTTGCTAAAAAGTACTAAATGAAATAATATAAATAATAAACACTTTGCTCAGTTGTGCTTCAGTCACATTCAACTCTTTTTAACTACATTTGGTATTTTCTTGGCAAGATATTGGAATGGTTTTTCATTTACTTCTTCACTTCATTTTAGAGATGAAGAAATCAAGGTAATCGAGTTTAAATGACCTTCCCAGTGTCAGAAAGCTAGTAAATGTCTGAGGCCAGATTTAACATTAGGGAGATAAGCCTTCCTGACTCCAAACCCAACACTCTTATCTATTACCACCTACCTATCCTGTTAGTAACAATCTTTGCACCAAATAATATAGCCTCCAAATTCTTAAAGGAAAAGTTGAACGAGTTGTAGGAGGAAATACTAAAACATATTAGTAGAAGACTGCTCATTTTCTCTTCTCCAAGCTAGGTAAATCTAACCATAAAATAAAAAAAGAAGTTAAGGAGAGGAATGGAATTAAAAAATTAAAAAAAATTGGTAGACCTCTGAAGAAAATTGGATGGGCTAGTCACTTAACAATTTAGTGGCCCAGGAAACTATAAATTTCAGAAAAGTGACTGACATGGTGTGCTAAAATTGTATGTTATTCTGGTCTCCTTGACCACACCTTAGTTATATAGTAAATTTAGATTTTGACAAAATATTTTATAAAAATTATTCTAGTTACTATAGTACATTTATAATTAGCCAGTATAACTTAATATCAAGCAGTAAGATTGCAAAGGGGAACTTAGAAGATACATAAAAACTGTCCAATAAAGCAAATGACCAGAATTTGTAAACTGTCATATATTAAGTAAAAATTTAAAGCTGAGACTGTGTGCTAAATCAGGGCAAGTCATTTAGGCCTACATGTCAAGGCCTTTGGGTCTTTTAATATGTAAACCTCAGATAAGCTCCAGATAACCACAGTAAGACCAGCAGTAGAACATCAAATTATATTGATAGCTTTGAGAGTATTTGGATACGTTCATGAACTGTCTCCAAACTGGTACAGATAAAAGTTAGTGCCCCACCAAAAATCTATGATATGAGATACTAAACTCATGTCCCACCAAGCATTCTACCATCTCCATCTGGGACTATGATCTATTAATTGTCCCCAACTCTAGTCAATGGTTATATGTTATATATAAGTTATATAAGTGATCCTCAATACTGCCTGCTTTCCTCTACCACTCCATCCCAGTCCCTCTGCTGCTTGTTTCTGTAGCACCCCTTTTCCCGCATTTATATCTGACATTGTTTGCCTGTTCTCCTCTGTTCTTTATGCCTTATTTAAGTGTAATGGAAATGTTACTCCCTTCTGTCATTATGCTCTTTCCCTGTCAATACCCAAAGAGCTGGGTGCTGACCAATTTCACTGAAACCATTTCACAATTACATATATTACTTAGCAATTCCCTTGGTTTGAAAGGATTTCCTTATCAGAGAGCTTCATTTATTAGTGAAATCAGAGGTCCACTCCCTATCCTTATTCTTTGATGCTGCTGAATGTGTGATTTAGTATATCAATGATTTTTTTTTATTGCACTGCTTATGAATAAATGAAGGAGAACGGTATTCAGAAGAATACCTTTGTGACTCTGGGCATGTAATGTAACCTCTATTTCAGTTTCCTCAAATGGAAATTGGAGATAATAATAGCATCTACCTTGTAGCATTATTGTAAAGATTGAAAGAAATAATATTTGTAAAATAGTAGGTACTATATAAATGCATATTCCCTGCACCACTACCCTTAAGTTCTTTTTTAAAAAAAAAAAAGTAAATTGGCATCTAAACCTCATTTTCCCCTTCCTGTACTTGTGATTTTTTAAGCCCAAATATGAAACATCATCCAATTTGAATTTCATCTTCCTAGATTCAGCTCCATTCTTCAGACTCTTGGGTTCTTTCTCAATCCTTTCTCTGCAACCAAGTATTGTAATTATATCTCCCAGAGTTTTGTCATCTTTAAATTAGAAGAGGATGTCATCTGTGCTTTCATCTAAGTAAATAACAAATTTCTAATATGGTGATCAGAGATTCCAAGCTAATTTTGCATTATTTTGAAATACTATTAGACTCTTGACATCTGGATGCCCAAATTCATATGGTCATTTATTTAATGTCTTTCTATTTTTTCCATGAGAATAATATGAACAATTTTATAAAATGTTCAAATTCTAAACTCTATCTACAACACAAATTTGGATCTATCTACCTACATATCTATCATCTGTCTGTCTGTGTTTGTCTGTCCATCTATCCCTACATTAAGATTTGGATATCCTCTGTATATAACTAAGTACTGAACCTTTCATGACATGGAATTTCACAATTATTTCCAAGCCATTGTAGTCTTCTCTTTGTTCTCTCTCTCTCTCTCCTACTTGTATGTACTGCAGTAGTACTATATTTAAGTGTTTTGACTTTTCTAATCCTTTCAGAGTTCTGAAATCTTCCTTATAAGCTAGTCCTGTATAACCAGTCAGATTGGAAACACATGTTAGAAGATAGATTGTATCTTACAATTCTTCTCTAACTTCCCTTACCCCTTATTTGCTCCTAATACATGTCCAGTATATCTTAGTCAGTCAATAAATAATGTGAATAGCCAGAAAGCAGGTGCTGCTGAAGCAAATACTGAAAAAGATTGTAGAAGAGAGAAAAAAAAAAAGATTTTAGAATCCAGTCAAAGCCCCAGGATTGAAACTTTGTTTTGGCCATAATGAAGCAGCTTTAGAAGATAGGCAGTATTAAGATTACTTTGGGCAGCATTCCAACCTTTCCCCTTAATTGACAAAAGTGAGGATGAAGTTAAAGTAAGCCAGTCAGCCAATTCCTAAAAATAGTGAATGTCATTGACTCTAACCGATTCCTTCTCTCCCCCACTCCCACACCCCATGCCATGATGAGACAAATAGCAAGGTAATTTAAAATTTTTTCTTGTAAACATGTTTTTTGAATTTGCTGAGGCACTCCATTACTAGATGTCTTATGACAACTTCTTGTAAGGTATTCTTTATACAATATGTAAAGTAGTTAATTATTGATCCAGGTTTCTGCCATGACTTTAGGAAAAGGGGTGAGAAATCTTTAAAAATTCTAGTATTAAAAATGAAAAAAGAGGATGTTTTTATATCAATAATTATGACTCAAATTATTTCTTGTTTCCTTTATTGTTTCAGAGATTACTTTCTAGGAAATGAGAACTCACTGAAAATCCTCCTCCCTTTTTCACACCTCCAAGGAAATTAAACTGAGGAAAAATATTAAATATGTGCATTGTATTTATATAATATCCTTCTCTGAAAAGGCTTCTGGGCACCCTGGTATTTGGCCATTTTCTAACTGTCTTCACAGTGAAAAAAAAAGGTGTTAGAACTTAGTGTTTTTACAGGCAGTAGCTTATTTTTTTTCTCATTTTTCCTATGAATCAGGGTGGTAATTGTTGTGCATCTTTTCACACACACACACACACACACACACACACATGCACACATACATTTTTTGCCTTCAGATGTGTTCCACATGGAAGTTAGCTTAGGCTTATATTTTAAAGCCCTCTTCTCCCCACCCACTGCTTTGGGAAGGATATATTTCTTTTAACAATAAAATAAAATAAGGATCATTGCTGATGGCAGTAATTATATTCTCAAAAACCTACTCATAGTGGGGTGTCCAATAGACTAACCTTGTCAAAAATTTAAGCAACTTGCTCATGCTGGAGATCTCATACTCATATGTGAACAATGATTTTTTCCAAATCATAAATTTAGTACATATAACCCCCTATAAAACACTGACCCTTGTGGATTTTGATCGTACCACTAAAGCCTTTTGCTTTCACAGGTACTGGGGGCCTGAAACAGGAGAAATTTTTATAGTTTTTTTCTTCTTCTTGTTAATTAGGTCATTTTAAGGCTAAACCTATTTAACTCCAGAGAAAATTTTGAAATTAATCTAAGATAGAAAATTATCTACATCTAAAGTAGAAATGCTAGAAGAATTCATAATACAAGTCCCATGAACAAGGAATGTCCTCTGCAGAAAAGGATGAATACAAAAACCACAACTTATTATATGTGCACAATGTATAAATATCTTATTGAGGCTATGTGACCCATCTTAATTGTGTCCTCTATTTTGAATTCAGAAATTAAAGGCAATTAAATAGCTGAGGCAGAGGGTCTAAAAGGTTATAGAAACATAAACATGGTGTACATTATAAAGCAGTACTATACAAAATAAAATCATATTTAGAACCAGAGGGAATTTTAAAGATCGTGTGAATGGACATTCTTAATTTAAAGACCAGAAATCAGAGTTTAAGTGACTTGACAAAAGTCACAGAGGTACCAAATAGCATAGAGGGAATTTGAACCAATATTTTCTGGGACAGATCTCTTTTAACTAGTTAATATCTTCTACAACATAAAATATAACATCAAACCCATTATTATTATCATATTTATCATACATTGGATCAAAAATATGTTTTCTAATCAAAATATAGTTCAAACCTTAATGGAAATTTATGCGGAAAGAGTTTATATGGAAGTCAATATTCATTTAGCATGCCTATTTTTATCAAACCACTAAACTGGGCAAATCACTTTACTTCTCAGTCTTCTTCATATGTAAAATAAAAATGTTAATTAATATAACCTCAAAGTTTCTTCAAACTCTTATTTTCTGCTTCTCAGAGATTATACTCCTATTGTGTAAGAGGAAATCAATCTGCATTCCTTGGGATAAAGATGAGGTGTTGATATGTACTGAATATATTTTGACTTATTCTACTATAGCAAAGCAGGGTGTATATGCTCACTAAAATTAGCTTGAGTGAGTTTGTGATGTATTTTTCTTTACTACCATATAGACTTCATTGGCTATGTGCTTCTTCCATTGTTAGGGATTAATGACTAATACGCCAATTCCATTTAATCACTTAATATCAATTAACTTTTACAAGGAATATTTACTTTGAAAACATAGCAAAGGATATAACCTTGGAAAAATAAAAAAAAAAATGTGTAGATTCCAGAACTCACTCTGAAAACAGCATTACAAAAAAGCCAGAAACTTAGGACATTGCTTACCCATCCTCAAATGAGCAGAGTCCAACTTTAACATAAAGTTCAAAGTTAAGAAATAGACTGGAAAAATGAGCAACAAACAAAATAAAAACACCAAAATCTACGATGATGTCAGGAAAGACCAAAGCATAAACTCAGAAGAAGAAAATAATGTGAAAGCAGCTATAAAAAAACAAAACAAAACAAAAACTAAAGAAAATGCTAATTAAACCCACATCCAACAAAATTCCTGGAAAGGTTAAAGAAAGAATAAAAAAGATTAGAGGAAAAATTGGGGAACATATAAATTCTACGGAAGAGATATAATGGAAGCTCATTATTGTGCTTGCCTATACACTGGAATTAAAAATGACACAAGGAAATGAAAAATATTGAAGTAATGCCAGCTCAGTGGGAGTTGCAGATAGGACTTCATAAAGGGATTGATATGATAAATCACTTTTTGATTTCTCATTTTATCCTCCATGGAATGTGTGAAAATTTTGGAATTATCAAAGCACTTGACTACAAACCAACCCCTGGGAACTGGAATGGTTCTGGTTACCACACTAACTTTAGTACCAAGACCATGAGAGATAAGAATTGTCTAAAATACATTGAAGAAGCCATCCAAAGACCAAGTAAGCAACATTGATACCATATATGAGTCTATGACCCAAAAGGGGGTATGGACAATGCCCATCACCTGATGGGCTTCCTTGAGGCATTCAACATCAATGAATTCTCTGCTGGCATAGTCAATTGTGATGCCAGCATCCACATTCCCATGGTGACTGACCAGGAAAAGAAGGCTACTTTGAAGACTGCCACCCATCTGCCCACTGTGAATCTGATGCAGAGAGAGACCCACCCATCTGTACCTATTTCCTCAGTGAGAAAGGAGAGGAATCCTTTCAGTATAAAAACTAAGGGAACTAGACCCACAGATACTTCATATATCCCTTACTCCATAAAGCTTTTCTCATGCCCTATGCCACCTCACCTTTTGTCTCTTTTAGGTTTCCCGACTAGATTTAACTCAGGGCACAAAGTACTATCTTTTCTTGTGTGCCCTACCTCCTCCCTCCAGAAAAGAAAGAAAATATAGCACAATCGAACATACAGACATCCCCTATTTTACCTCAGAAGCAAATTGTATCCTTTACCACCTAGGACCCTGGTGAGAGTCAGTTTGCTTTTAGCAACAATACCTACATAATATTGGTTCACTACTTTACACCTTGATTGGCAAATCCTACAGGATGAGCAAATTTTTAAACAATGCTGGCCTTGATTCCAAAGTTTGCTCCTGAAGGTCATTCTTTGAGACATCAATGCTTGTCTGGCCAAAAAGTTCAGCCTAGATTATGGCTTCCTGTGACACACTCTTGTATGTTTCAGTTTACTTTCCTTCACCTAAAAGTCAAGGGTACAAATACAGACATAGCTAAGGACTGAGGCCCTTTCACAGGGCCACATTTACTTAGAGATGTGGCCCAAGGCCATACAACATTTAATCTCACCAGAAAGAACTGATCAAAGGAGTCATATCACCAGAGTGTAGTCAAAGCAAGAATAGTAAAGAGTCTTTACCAATAACTTATGCAAGCCTTTTGAATATACTTTTGACTGAGTATCAAACTAAGTGAAAAAAAATGGTCCTCCAAACCATTTTGTGAGTAGACTGGAAGCAGCCCAAGAATATCTACTCATGATCCACAGCCTCTTCAAGGAACTTCCATCTCCCTTCATCATACCTCTTAGAAGGAGGCTCCTTAGCTTCTCAATGTGCATAGAATTTCCCAGGGACTCTAAGGATACACCAGACTCAATCTTTATGCATAGGAGGAAAGGACCATATTGGGAAATTGGACTAAGTATTTGGGATCATCAAATCATCTCTTAGTAAATGACTATTTCTAACGAATAGACACTTCCTTCATAAATGCCTTATATAGTAAGAGACCTAATTGTAGAACAAATCTTAAGATCCCTATTTTCTATCAAGATTTCACAGTTTGGTAGGGATCAAATCAAGGTAAAACCAAAGTATGGGTTTTCTACTCACATTTACAGATGACAAGGTACAATTGGAAATTCCTTATCAACATTGAAACATATGAGGAAATGAGAGGACTCAGAAATAGTCTTAGGATTCAAAAATATCTGTTTCTGCTCAGGCATTCCCAGAGCTGTAACATACACTTTGCAGAATAAGGCTACTTCTCAGGACACACCTTTGGTTTTAAATCAGCAGAGTAGAGAGAAGTAAAACACTCCTCTTGTGACATGTATGTGTGTGTGTGTGTATGTGAATGTATATATGTGCATGCCAGGTACATAGTAAATGTACTATGACCAACTGACTGTCTCAGCATGGTAGAAATAGCAATTTATTTAAAGGCTACCATCTCTTTTCAGTATACCTTATGTGCCCTACAGCTATATCTGCAACATAATTTGTATGAAATTCATGGGTATAGCCCTAAACCTAAAACATGTTATTATCCATTTAACTCAGTTTTCTCAGCTATGAAATGGCAATAATTTTTTCCTGAATGATACATTCTGTTATTAATAATACAAAATTGTGAATTATTTTCAAAGATAAAACTTCTATTGCATTCTTCTTTGTACAAAACAAAAAATAACACACAATTCTGTAGTCAACTATCTTTTAAAAAAAATACGTGATTTAATAGTTTCATTTCTTCTCTGATAACCTAAAAAGCACCTTTCAAGCTTTATTTATGAAATGGTAAATCTTAAAGGTATGGGATAAATGCAAGCATGGCAAGTAGCTTCTATCACTTGTAGTTTAATGACTTTCTCCTTGATCAAGAATTTTTAGTAGAACCCAGTTCTCTCTAACTTCATATAAAATGACCTTTTAGGTTCCCTGGAGTATGAGCATCTGTGAAAGATTGCTTCCTTCATGCTTTCACTAGCTCTCACTCTGTTTCTGTTATCTCTTGCTTGTTTCAAAAAAAAAAAAAAACTTTTAAAGACCCTTAAGCTCCCAAACCCAATAAAAAAAATTAATTCAAGCTACTTTCTCTTCCTTTAAAAATGACATTTTAAATTAATATTATTCTCACTCTGAGACCTCTCAACATAGTAATTGAGAAGTTAATGGAATAAAACAAAAAGCATGGGGGAAGGGGAAATGATGGAATAGAACCATACAAACAAGTCTAACAACAAGAACCAAAATGAAAGTGGAGCTGGACTGGATAACCAAAGCCATGTTTTCTTACACCTCTTAAAACTTTGCTTTTCCATTTTTTTTTAAAATGTAGTAGAGGAAGTTAAGACAGCAGAACTGCTCAAATAACTTAACTTAGTCTTTGACTTTTCATATGGGTTGTTTCAAAAACCTTGAGGACTTTGTGTCCCAAATTCTTTTGCTAATTTCAAGCAAAGTATTCTAACTTAGTAGAATGATTTTTGAAAATGTCAGCCTGCCATTTAAAAAAATATTATTTCTACAGAAATGAAGTTTTTATTTGAATTCTCTCATCTATTCCCTTCTATACACTTGAGAAGTGGATGACTGTGATTTTCCACCTTAAGAACAGTTCCATAAATATAGCCTAGAGAGTTTTGTTTTTTGTTACTTTTCTGAAGGGTTGAGGGCATTTTCCTCTTTCCCTGAAAATAAGTTTTGCCAAGAAAATATATATTTTTTACTGCTTGTATCCACTGCAGTGTATCATTATATCATGTTTTTGGACAGACCTCTCCTATTGAAAAATGAAGTGTCTGAGCTTATATGCTACACAGACAGGGTTCTATGAACAAATAGCACCTTCAAACATGCACTGTGCCCTTCTCAAATTCTGTTTCAGATTGGTGCCACTAATGTCCTTGAACATTTTGACTTTCAAGTTTCCAGCTTTGAGACACCTCATAGACTCATATATTTTAACCATCCCAATGAAGGTATGATGTTTAATTTTTCAGCCCTTCATTATATGTCTATTTTAAGTCTAATAATAACTCAATAATGTGCTTTTTTAAAAAATACATTATGTTTCTTGTTAATTTTTGTCTGGGTAGCAATATTATCACTTTCTCCAAGAGTACTATGTTTTCCCATTAGTACTCTTACTTTTCCCTGGTAATATAATGTTTTCTCAAAATTGGCTATCATATCAAAGTATTAAAGGGATATTATCTATGATGAGAGTCAAGAAACTTCTCTTAGCATCTTTATAAATCATATACCTAATAATTAAAGCTATTTTACATAGGATGAATGTCTTCCATCCTGTAGTATTGATTGACTCATTTCCCTTAATTCTTTCAAAAATGTTTCTATTGCATGATTTTTTCAAAAGGAATTTTAGAAACCAGTTCACATACAACCCAGTCCAATTCAATAGTATGAACATATATATTGAATGTCTCCTAGTCAGGTAAATGTGTATTAGTTAATTGCAAGTATCATTCATAATTTTAAAACTGTCAGATAGTTCATACCTAAACAATCACTTGGCCTCATTTGTTGACAAATTGGTCATGCTTTGCTAAGCATAAATGAATTTCAATTGTAAAGTTTCATGTGCAACTTTAAATTCAGGAACTGTAAAGCTTCTATGAATCTAAAAGGATAACATATCAGTAAACTAGATTATGCTAGTTTCACAAATATGATAATTATGTTAAATAATACTAGTTATTTTTCTTTCACAAGAAATGAAAATGTCAGTAGAGTTTAAACAAGGAAGGCAACAAGATGCTGGAATAAATTTAAGAGAAGAAGAAATAAATAAATTAAAAGCCCAGAACAGACTGATCTTATTGAGTAGGATCATAAATTTAGAACTAGAAAGAACTCTAGGGAAAGTTTAGTTAAATAGTCTCATTTTACAGGTAGGAAAAGTGAGGCTCAGAGGAGTTACACAATTTTCGTGGTCCTCAGAAGAGGAAGTAGCAGAAATGGGATTAGAAATGCATGATCAGGAGGACAGAGGACTGGTAAAATACAGACATAAAAGAGAAATGAAAAAATTAACTGCTTATGATGTACAAAACATTATGCTAAGATATAAGAACATAAATAGAGAGGCAAGACTGTACCTGGTCTCAAAAAGCTCTCATTCTAATAGAAAATTACATAAGGGAATTTTCAACAGCAAGATAACTAAGTGCCATGTCCTTAGGGTATAAAGGCAAAGCAGATGGCAAGGTGGTTTAAATGATAGTTGTTTGCAATATTGAACCCGTTTGACTGTTCCAAGACAGTTGTGGTGGGAACTTTGGTTTCCAGGTTTTCAATAGGCAAATTGTGGATGATGAAATGACAGATATGTAGCAACTGCAGATACATTTACCAAGTTCATTTCTACAAGGGTGGGTTGCTTTCCTGAACTATAGCTCCAGGGGGAATGTTGGAGGGGCACTTGCTTTGCTGGAAGCAGGGTTAGTTGTCTCGGGAATGCCTCTGTCCACAGGGCTGTTGAAGTCAACATTCTGGGTTACATCCACAAGGTATGAGAAGATGTTATGGTCTAGGCAGCCTGGCACAGGTCACCCACTATCTCTATCTTAGCCCAAGTTCCGTCCAGATATTAGTTGCAATATATCCAAGGCTTCCAAGAATATAGAAGATCTATGGAGGATTTATGGAAGAATGTAGGCAATAATTTCATGGAGTTTTCTGGTATAGATGGTTTTATTCTGCAGTGAAATAAAGCATAGCCCACCCCATCCCCAATTCTTTGAACTTTCTAAGCAATTATCAGTTTTGAAGATGGATCAGACATCATGTTGTATGACACTGATAGATTCTCCTTTGGGTATTGTACAATGCTTTTAATTGACTAAAAGATTTTACATATTTCCTTACTCAAATATTAATTCATTTTTTACTTACTCATTTGGGGCAGCCAGGAGGCAGAGTGAATAAAGTTCTAGGTCTGGAGGGAGGAAGACTTCTCTTCATGAGTTCAAATCTGTCCTCAGACACTAGCTGTAGGCCCTTGGGCAAGACACAACCCCATTTGCCTCATTTTCCTCTTTTGTAAAATGAACAAGAGAAGGAAATGGCAAACTACTCCAGTATCTTTGCCAAGAAGACCTTGAATAAGGTCACAAAGAAACAGATACAACTGAAAAATGATTGAAAAAATTTGCTTATTTGTATATTTATTTAATGATGTAACATTTTATATATAGGTTGTATACCTGTTTGGAAGTTGTTAAAGCATAGTATAAAGTAGGAGGCTAATCTACTTTTTTGACAAATTTATTTTCATTTTTTCCAGTTCTTCTTTAATATGGACCATTTTCTCCAAAAGTTCTGTGATTTGGCTTTTCAAATATTAATCTATGCGTTATTGCTTACTGAATTTCCTAAATACTCTGTTCAATTGATAAGATTTTAAATTTGTAGCAAATCATTTTGATCATGACAGTTTAATAATATATTTTGAGATCTGGTAATGTGATATCTCATTTTTCTCAGTATTTACTCTTTAAAAATTTCTACAATAGATTTATTTTAATTTACTGAATAATTCACTTACAATCAAGTATAGCAATTAGGTAACATCATCATTTTTATTAGTTAATCTGATTCACAAAATAAAAGTTATTCATACTTTGTTATTTCCCTAGAGATTATTTTATTGTTTTGCTTACAAAAGACATAAGTTCATTCTATTAATTCATTAACAAATATTTTATTTATTTTTTAGATATCTTATTTTAAAATTACATTTATATTTATGCAATTAAATATTTTCCAATTATATGTGAAACAAAAATTAACATTCATTTTTTTTAAATGAGTTCCAAATTCTCTCCCTTTCTTTCACGTTTCCCTATCTATGAGAAGGAAAGCAATTTGATATCAATTAAATATGTGAAATCATGCAAAAAATATTTCCATATCAGTCATGTTAGAAAAAAACACATAGACATAAATATAAACAAAATAAAGTTACAATAGTTATACTTTAATCTGCATTCAGAGTTCATCAATTCCATTTGTGATGGATAAGATTTTCCATCATGGGTCATTTGGAATTATCTATGATCAGAGTAGCAAATACTTTCACAGGTGATCATCCTTAAAATCGTTGTGTGCATCCTTTTATTATTCTCTAAGAGGACCAAAGACATCATGAAGGCTATGTTTTGATTTATGCATGAATTGAATTTGAGTGAGGCAGAGCTACACAAAGACATCAGCCTCACTCTCACCTCTAGAGTCATCTGAGTCCATAGACAAGATAAAAATTATGATGACTGGGGATAGTCCAGGATTCAGTAACTTTGGCCTTTTAAAATTAAGGTCTTTCCCAGGTCTCAGTGGTAGACAACACCCATTCAACTATTAAGGGCTAGGTAAGAATTAAGACAGAAATGGCCTAGTTTACCATCACAAAAGTATCAGTTTGGGAGGGGAAGACCTGAGTTTCTAGCCAGAACAGGAAAGAAGTGCCATTGGCATTCACTCTAAGCAATCAAAACCCAAACAATGAATAAGAGAGAATTGAGCTGCAGCCTATTGAATGAAAGCCAGAGTGATCTGCTTGTAAAGGAATAGTCAAGTAGCTATATTTGAATCAAAGTGGGATATTTAATAGCCTCCCTGGGCTATCAGTTATATTTCAAGAAACAAATGAAAACTGCTCAGGACAAAGAGTAAAATTTCACTGATTTTAAATAAATAAATAAATAGACAGATAATAAATAAATGAATGAATGAATGAATGAATAAACAGATATTTTATTTTTAAAATTGAGCCCCCATATCTTAAGATCTCTTACAGAATATAAATAACCAAAAGTTATATTACCTTGAATAGAGCACCTACATGCAAGATTATGATGCCCCAGGTAGAGAGAGGTGACAGAAATGCGGTGAGAGAAAAAGAAGAAGAGGAAGAGGAGGAGATGGAAGAGGAAAAAGAGAAAGAGGAGGAAGAAAAAGTCAAGGAAGAGAAGGAAGAGTAGGATGAGGAGGAGGTGGAGGAAAAGAAATTTCACTGTCAGGTTCAGTCCCCAGAACGCATCTGCTTCTACTCACAGATCTTTGTCCATCTTTCATTTTCAACAGGGATCATAAATATCACAGTGGTGATGTCTTGACTTGTGTGTGAGTTGGATTAAAGTGAGGCAGAGCTGCTCACTCTCTTCTCCAGAGTCATCAAAGTCCAGTGGCAAAGCCTGTCAAGACATTACCCTGATGATGTCTTTGGCCCTCTTTGAGAATGAAGGATGAACAATAACAATTGTAAAGATGCTCACCTGTGAAAGACTTAGTTACTCTGATCAAGAAAATGATCTCAGACAATTCCAAGTGATCAAATTCATCGATCTACTCTTTCTCCATGTTATTGATGCAAGTGCTTAGAGACAAAAATTTTCTCTAAGCACTGCTTTGGATTGTTGTTTTTGGTGATTGCTGTCTCTATCTTCATTTTCTTTAATGAAATTATCAATTCTTTCTATGAGTTGTCCTTTGACTCACCCATTCTTTAGAATTAGAGTATTTAGTTTCTAATTAATTTTTTAAATCTATTTTCCCATGGACTTTTATTGAATGCAACTTTTATTGCATTATGGTCTGGAAAATATGCATTTACTATTTCTGCTTTTCTGCATTTGTTTGTGAGATTTTTATGCCCTAATATATAGTAATTTTTTTTGTGTGTGTGAAGGTGCCATGTAGAGCTGAGACAAAGTTACACTCTTCCACATTCCCCATTCAGTTTTCTCCAGAGGTCTATCATATCTAACTTTTATAAGATTCTATTAAACTCCTTAACTTCTTTCTTATTTATTTTATGGTTAGACTATCCCATCCTTACAGGAGAAAGTTTAAATTCTCCACTAGTATAGTATTTCCTACTCTAATTCATTTAACTTTTTTTCATTAAGAATTTGGTTGCTATGTCACTGTGTGAACGTGTGTAATATCATTTCATTGACTATAGTGCCTTTGAGCAAGATGTAATTTCCCTACTTATCTCTTTTAGTTAAGGCTAATTTTGCTTTTGCTACATGTGAGATCATAATTACTACTTCTGCCTTTTTATATATACTTCAGATGGAGTACAATAGATTCTGCTCTATCCCCTTCTTTTCACTCTGTGTGTCTCACCGCTTCAAGTGTGCTTCTTATAAACAGCATGTTGTTGGATTCAGGTTTCTAATTTATTCTCCTATCTATCCACTTTCATTTTATGGGTGAGTTCATCCCATTTATTTCCAGTTATTATGACTAAATGTACATTTCTGTCCATCCTATTTTCTCCTCTATCATTCTTCATTTTTTCTTTAGTCCTGTCCCTCCTCTAAAATCTGCTTTGCTTCTGATGACTGCCTTCTTTTATCTACTATCCCTTTATGAACCACATGATTCTCTTATCACTTAACTCTCCTAGTTCTCTGTTGAAAAAAAATTTATTATGAGTTGAGCACTCATACACACATACGCACACACAAACACACATTATTTCATCTTTGAATCAGTTCTAATAAGAGTGAACTTGATGCATTGCCTGCCATCTCACCTAATTTCCCTCCACTCTAAAAGCTCTTCCTTGTGTGCCTCCCCCATTTTGTTTTTCCTTTTCTTCTGCCTTTTCCCCTTTTATCCCACTTTTCTATCTGTTCATATTTTTGGTCATCTTAAAATAATCAAACCATACCAACACATTTTTTCAATGTAAACCCTTTCTAACTCTCCTAATAATGATAAAATTCTTAGATGTTACATGTCATATTCCCACATAGAAAGGTAAGCAGTTTAACCTTATTGAGTCTCTTAGAATTTTTCTTTTATGTTTAGTTTTAAATACTTCTATTGTGCGTTATATTTGAAAGTCAAATTTTCTATTCATCTTTGATATTTTCGTCAGAAATATTGGAAAGTCTTTTTGGCTGTAATGTTCTAGGGAATGTTAATTTTGAATTCTGGGTTGTGATTTCTAATTCTATTTTTTCCCTTTCATCCTATGATATGAAAATTGTTTTCCTTGATATTTTCTTGAAATATGATGTATGGGCCCTTCCTTTGATTATGGCTTTCATATAATACAATAATTCTTCAGTTGACTTTCCTTAATCTTCCCCCTGTTCGTTCATTTCTTTTCAAAAATATTTTAAAATATCCTATTTTTTTATTATGTTTTCATTTCATTTTTTTATTTATTTGGTATCTCATGTCTTCACTAGTTTCCATTTACCCAGATCTAATTTTTGACTAGTAATTTTCATCAGTGAACTTTTGTGCCTCTTTTTCCATTTGGTCAATTATTTTTAAAGTATTTTCTTTTATATCTTGTGCCTTTTTTAAAAAAAATATGGTAATGTCTTCATAGTTTTCTTCCTTTGTTTCCATTTTTTATTCAATTTTTCCCTATATTATTTGATTTGGAAAAGTTATTTTCTGTCTCTTCCAGGAATATTTTTTGGGCTTCTGTCCAATTCACCCTTTTCTTTATGCCTTTGCATTTAGGTATTTTGATTTCATTATTTTCTTCTGCTTTTGTATCTTGATATTCCCTGTTGCAATGGTTCATTTTTGTGCTCTGATTGTTTTGTTGTTGTTCTTGATTACTTATTGTCCACAATGTAGATTTGTAAAATTAATTTATTTTTATCATTCCTTTTTTTTATATTTTGAGATCCAAATTCTCATCTCTTTTACTGCTCCCTACCCACTGAGAATATAAGAAAAATGATAGAACATATACCCATATTAACCATATTATCAAAAAGGGGTTAGAGGGGATTCTGTTACTCCAAAATTTGATTTGAGATAGTATTTTAAAATTATCTGGAGGATAATGTTGAGAGAATTCATCTGGATTCTACCATCCCTTATTGATTTTGATCTATCTATCTGTCTATCTATCTATCTGTCTGTCTGTCTATCTACATATAAATAGATAGACAGAGATGTATGTATGTGTACATATATACATATATGTAATTATATAGATACATACATATATATTTATATATGTGTGTATTTTTATGTATGTATATGTGTGTGTGTGTATTTTATGCTATAGTTGGACTCTGTTTCCAGTACGAGGAGAATGGTGTCAAACTTAAGGCTTTTTCACACTACTGTTTCAGAACTAGTTCTGGAAATTTAGATGGTTTTGGTGCTTCCAACGTATTGTGAACTTGGGAGAGATTTTATCACCGCTCTCCTGGTCTGTGCCCTGATCCTTTCCCACAAAGGGTCCCTTATCCCTTGTGATCACCATCAATTCTGCTTCTCAGGGCCCCTTCTTCCTTGGGATTAGAATTGACACTGTTCATCAGGGTGCCTGATTTCTTATCCCCAAAAGTGTTAGTGTTCTTCAGGGCTCACCCTCTGCCTTAATTGAAAGTACTCCTTTCTACCCTTGGACTTTGACACAGAAGATGGTATAGGTGATGGACTAGTCAAACAGCTTCTGATCCTGTATTTAGTGGTAGTCAAGGGTACTTTAATCTCTTTCTAAACATTTGCTTGACCACCTTCATGTCTCTGATGGAGAGTTCCTGAAATTGTTGCTTCTTCTGTCACTGTCACCTAATCCCACCACTGCTGTTTCATCCACGTGGGCTCTGGGGCTGCCTCCACTTCCATGTCATAGATCTCTCTTTCTGACCTCCTAAATTGTCTTGGGCTAGAAGAATATCTCAGTCTGATATTGTGTTGGCTCTGTCATTCCAGAATTCAGTCTGGGGCATTTTAACATTGTTTGGAGCAAAACAGTGAGAGAGCCAGATTGAGCATTTTCTCTCCTATTTTGGCTGTACCCATGGAAGTCTCAGTTTACATTATCTTAAGGGGGATTTCGTTTTTTTTTCTTATTTCCTTCTGACTTTTATTAATTTAATGTGAAAATTCTGGTGATGTTTTTTTTTCTAAATCATTTTGTATCCCTTTACTTTACCAAAACCTTAATCATCTTGATTCATACTGACTAATTTATAGTTTTCACTAATTTTAAAGGTTTTATACATGAACTATCATGAGCTTTTTAAACAAGGAGAATTTTATCTTTCTTTGCTAATGTTTACAGTTTTAATTGATCATTTATGGAACTTTGTCATGTAAAACAAGGGAGAGGAGACATTCTTATTTTAACCTTGCTTTAATAGGAAAATCTGGTCTTTTTTCATAGAAAGTAATTCCAGACCTTGGCTTTAGAGATGCACTCAAATTAAAGTAGAATCCTTTGATGCTTTTGCTTTTTAGGATTTAAAAATTATTTGTTTCATATTTTGCTAGAGATTTTTTAATCTACTGACACAATGATTATTATCATTTCTTCCTTATATGTTGTTTTTTTTTGTCTGGAGCTGTGATTTCAATGGTATAATGAATTTCTAATAAGAAAATTCTCTCTGGATTGTCAAATGTTCTATAATTTATAGTCTTAAATAGTTGCGTGTGTCATACAAGCATTGTGTATCAGAAATAGAATGTTAAGCCCATCAATTCCTCCTGATTCTAAAAGTAGTCCTTTATCCATTATAACATAGTGCTTCTTTTTTTATCTGATTAAATTATTTTAATTGATTTCTTAATATTCAACTACTTTTGTATTCCTGGTATAAATTCAATTCATCTAGTTACCCAGTTGTGAGACTTTGGAATCAACCCTGACTCTTCCCTCACTTTAACTATGAATATCTATTAGTTGGCAACCTTTTTCAGTATAGGTTCCCAAATATGCCTCTCATCCATTCATCATATCCATTAACAGAGACTGTCCTAGTTACCATTTCATCACCTTTCAACTAGACTATTGCAATAGTCTCCTAATTAGGATCCCTACTTCTGATCTCCCCCCTCTTTGATTTGTCTTCCACATGGCTGTTGAATTAATATTCCTAAAATATAGTTCTTTCCATGTCATTGCTCTACTCAAAACAGTCCCATTAATCCCTGATGCCTTAGGAACAAATATAAAATTATTAATCTGGCATTTATTGTCCTTTACATGATGACTTTTTGGTGGATTCTACTTTTCTATACATTTCATACCACTAACTGCCATTCACTTTCTTTTCCAGTCAAACTATTCTACTACTTATTTCCCATTCATCACATTCCATCTCCTACTGCCGTCATTTAACCCAATTAGTTTCTCTCCTTCCCCCATTGTTGACAATATAATCTTGACTCACCTCAGTGTCAGAATTTCTTGAGAAAGGAAGTAACATGGTTACCAGTATTGCCCTTCAACAGACAAACATAGTGTCCTGAGTCATAAGAGGCCCAAGGATTTAAAGGTTTCTGTTCATCATAGGCACACACACAAAAATAAGATAAAACGAAATCTATATTCAGAAAAAAGAATGATTCTGAATACACCTAAATTAAGCTAACTAATTGCCATGAGTTATGTGGTGCTAAGGTGATAAGAAGGGTCCTTTGGAGGACAACTGATTGTGCAATGTGGTCATCTGGAAAAAGTTCCAAAATAAAACAGC